>NW_026061798.1:2171463-2481672 GCF_023897955.1 Schistocerca gregaria | reverse complement strand
GGGATTGAATACAACAGTTACCATGCGTACTTTCCTCCATGGGAGTAATGTTTCAAAGAGTTCACGCTTTGATCGTTAACTGGAAGACCAGTAGCAGTTTCCGATGCACATCTAGAGGCATTTTGTAATCTGTGTACTATCAGAGTGTTGATGAAACACAGAAATTGCATCGGGATTGAATACAACAACCACCACGCGCACTTTCCTCCATGGGAGTAATGTCACAAACAGTCTACGCTTTGATCGTTCCCTGGAAGACCAGTAGTAGTTTCAGATGCTCATCTGGAGGCATTCTGTAATCTGTGGAGTTTCAGAGTGTTGATGAAACACAGAAATTGCATCGGGATTGAATACAACAATTTCCATGCGCACTTTCCTCCATGGGAGTAATGTCTCAAACAGTCTACGCTTTGATCGTTCCCTGGAAGACCAGTAGTAGTTTCCGATGCTCATCTGGAGGCATTCTGTAATCTGTGGAGTTTCAGACTGTTGATGAAACTTAGAAATTGCATCGGGTTTTGAATACCACAGTTACCATGCGCACTTTCCTCCAAGGGAGTAATGTCTCAAACAGTCTACGCTTTGATCGTTAACTGGAAGACCAGTAGTAGTTTCCGATGCACATCTTTAGGCTTTCTGTAATCTGTGGACTATCAGAGTGTTGATGAAACACAGAAATTGCATCGGGATTGAATACAACAGTTACCATGCGCACTTTCCTCCATGGCAGTAATTCTCAAACAATCTACTATTTGATCGTTCCCTGGAAGACCAGTAGTAGTTTCCGATGCACAATTGCTGGCATTCTGTAATCTGTGGACTATCAGAGTGTTGATGAAACACTGAAATTGCTTCGGGATTAAATACAACAGTCACCATGCGCAGTTTCCTCCATGGGAGGAATGTCTCAAACAGTCGACGATTTGATCGTTCCCTGGAAGACCAGTAGTAGTTTCCGATGCACATATGGTGGCATCCTGTTATCTGTGGACTATCAGAGTGTTGATGAAACACAAAAAATGCATCGGGATTGAATACAACAGTCACCATCCGCACTTTCCTGCAAGGGAGTAATGTCTGAAACAGTCTACGCTTTGATCGTTTCCGGGAAGACCAGTAGTAGTTTCCGATGCACATCTCGTGGCATTCTGTAATCTGTGGACTATCAGAGTGTTGATGAAACACAGAAAATGCATCGGGATTGATTACAACAATTACCATGCGCACTTTCCTCCATGGGAGTAATGTCTCAAAGAGTTTACGCTTTGATCGTTCCCTGAAAGACCAGTAGTAGTTTCCGATGCACATCTGGAGGCATTCTGTAATCTATGGACTATCAGAGTGTTGATGAAACACAGAAATTGCATCGGGATTGAATACAACAGTCTCCATGCGCAGTTTCCTCCATGGGAGTAATGTCTTAAACAGTCTACCTTTTGATCGTTCCTTGGAAGACCAGAAGTAGTTTCAATCGCACATCTGGAGGCATTCTGTAGCCTGTGGACTATTAGAGTGTTGATGAAACACAGAAATTGAATCGGGATTGAATACAACAGCCACCATGCGCACTTTCCTCCATGGGAGTAATGTCTCAAAGAGTTTACCCTTTGATCGATCCCTGGAAGATCAGTAGTAGTTTCCGATGCTCATCTGGAGGCATTCTGTAATCTGTGGAGTATCAGAGTGTTGATGAAACACAGAAATTGCATCGGGTTTTGAATACCACAATTACCATGCGCACTTTCCTCCATGCGAGTAATGTCTCTAACAGTCTACGCTTTGATCGTTCCCCGGAAGACCAGTGGTAATTTCCGATGCACATCTGGAGGCATTCTGTAATCTGTGGAGTATCAGAGTGTTGATGAAACACAGAAATTGCATCGGGATTGAATACAACATTTACCATGCGCACTTTCCTCCATGGGAGTAATGTCTCTAACAGGCTACGCTTTGATCGTTCCCTGGAAGACCAGTAGTAGTTTCCGATGCACATCTGGAGGCTTTCTGTAATCTGTGGACTATCAGAGTGTTGATGAAACACAGAAATTGCAACGGGATTGAATACAACAGTTAACATGCGCACTTTCCTCCATGGGAGTAATTCTCAAACAGTCTACGATTTGATCGATCCCTGGAAGACCAGTAGTAGTTTCCGATGCACATCTGGTGCCATTCTGTAATCTGTGGACTATCAGAGTGTTGATGAAACACAGACAATGCATCGGGATTGATTACAACAGTCACCATGCACACTTTCCTCCATGGGAGTAATGTTTCAAAGAGTTCACGCTTTGATCGTTCCCTGGAAGACCAGTAGCAGTTTCCGATGCACATCTGGAGGCATTCTGTAATCAGTGTACTATCAGAGTGTTGATGAAACACCGAAATTGCATCGGGATTGAATACAACAGTCACCATGAGCACATTCCTCCATAAAAGTAATGTCTCAAACGGTCTACGCTTTGATCGTTCCCTGGAAGACCGGTAGTAGTTTCCGCTGAACATCTGGAGGCATTCTGTAATCTGTGGACTATTAGAGTTTTAATGAAACACAGATATTGCATCGGGATCGAATGCAACAGCCACCATGCGCACTTTCCTCCATGGGAGTAATGTCTCAAACAGTCTACGCTTTGATCGTTCCCTGGTAGACCAGTAGTAGTCTCCGATGCACATCTGGAGGCTTTCTGTAATCTGTGGACTACCAGAGTGTTGATGAAACACAGAAATTGCATCGGGATTGAATACAACAGTCACCATGCGCACTTTCTTTCATGGGAGTAATTCTCAAACAGTCTACGATTTGATCGTTCCCTGGAAGACCAGTAGTAGTTTCCGATGCACATCTGGAGGCATTCTGTAATCTGTGGACTATCAGAGTGTTGATGAAACACAGAAATTGCATCGGGATTGAATACAGCAGTCACCATGCGCACTTTCCTCCATGGGAGTAATGTCTCTAACTGTCTACGCTTTGATCGTTCCCTGGAAGACCAGTAGTAGTTTGCGATGCACATCTGGAGGCTTTCCGTAATCAGTGGACTATCAGAGTGTTGATGAAACACTGAAATTGCATCCGGATTGAATACAACAGTCACCATGCGCACTTTCCTCCATGGGAGTAATATCTCTAACAGTCTACGCTTTGATCGATCCCTGGAAGACCAGTAGTAGTTTCCGATGCACATCTGGAGGCTTTCTGTAATCTGTGGACTATCAGAGTGTTGATGAAACACAGAAATTGCATCGGGATTGAATACAACAGTCACCATGAGCACGTTCCTCCATAAAAGTAATGTCTCAAAGGGTCTACGCTTTGATCGTTCCCTGGAAGACCGGTAGTAGCTTCCGATGAACATCTGGAGGCATTCTGTAATCTGTGGACTATTACAGTGTTGATGAAACACAGATATTTCATCGGGATTGAATACAACAGCCACCATGTGCACTTTCCTCCATGGCAGTAATGTCTCAAACAGTCTACGTTTTGATCGTTCCTGGAAGACCAGTAGTAGTTTCCGATGCACATCTGGAGGCTTTCTGTAATCTGTGGACTACCAGAGTGTTGATGAAACACAGAAATTGCATCGGGATTGAATACAACAGTCACCATGCGCACTTTCCTTCATGGGAGTAATTCTCAAACAGTCTACGCTTTGATCGTTCCTGGAAGACCAGTAGTAGTTTCCGATGAACATCTGGGGGCATTCTGTAATCTGTGGACTATCAGAGAGTTGATGAAACACAGAAATTGCTTCGGGATTGAATACAACAGTCACCATGCGCACTTTCCTGGATGGGAGTAATGTCTGAAACAGTCTACGCTTTGATCGTTCCCGGGAAGACCAGTAGTAGTTTCTGATGCACATCTCGTGGCATTCTGTAATCTGTGGACTATCAGAGTGTTGATGAAACACAGAAAATGCCAGGGGATTGAATACAACAGTTACCATGCGCACTTTCCTTCATGTGAGTAATGTCTCAAAGAGTTTACGCTTTGATCGTTCCCTGAAAGACCAGTAGTAGTTTCCGATGCACATCTGGAGGCATTCTGTAATCTGTGGACTATCAGAATGTTGATGAAACACAGAAATTGCATCGGGATTGAATACAACAGTCACCATGCGCTTATTCCTCCATAAAAGTAATATCTCAAACAGTCTACGCTTTGATCGTTCCCTGTAAGACCAGTAGTAGTTTCCGATGCACATCTGGTGGCATTCTGTAATCTGTGGGCTATCAGAGTGTTGATGAAACACAGAAATTGCATCGAGATTGAATACAACAGTCACCATGAGAACTTTCCTCCATGGGAGTAATGTCTCAAACAGTCTACGCTTTGATCGTTCCCTGGAAGACCAGTAGAAGTTTCCGATACACATCTGGAGGCATTCTGTAATCTGTGGACTATCAGAGTGTTGATGAAACACAGAAATTGCATCGGGATTGAATACAGCAGTCACCATGCGCACTTTCCTCCATGCGAGTAATGTCTCTAACAGTCTACGCTTTGATCGTTCCCTGGAAGACCAGTAGTAGTTGCCGATGCACATCTGGAGGCTTTCTGTAATCAGTGGACTATCAGAGTGTTGATGAAACACAGAAATTGCATCGGGATTGAATACAACAACCACCATGCGCACTTTCCTCCATGGGAGTAATGTCTCAAACAGTCTACGCTTTGATCGTTCCCTGGAAGGCCAGTAGTAGTTTCCGATGCTCATCTGGAGGCATTCTGTAGTCTGTGGAGTATCAGAGTGTTGATGAAACACAGAAATTGCATCAGGTTTTGAATACCACAGTTACCATGCGCACTTTCCTCCATGGGAGAAATGTCTCTAACAGTCTACGCTTTGATCGTTCCCCAGAAGACAAGTAGTAGTTTCCGATGCACATCTGCAGGCTTTCTGTAATCTGTGGACTATCAGAGTGTTGATGAAACACAGAAACTGCATCGGGAATGAAAACAACATTCACCATGCGCACTTTCCTCCAAGGGAGTAATTCTCAAACAGTCTATGCTTTGATCGTTCCCTGGAAAACCAGTAGTAGTTTCCGATGCACATCGGGAGGCATTCTGTAATCTGTGGACTATCAGAGTGTTGATGAAACACAGAAATTGCATCGGGATTGAATACAACAGTCACCATGCGCACTTTCTTCCATGGGAGTAATGTCCCAAACAGTCTACGATCTGATCGTTCCCTGGAAGACCCGTAGTAATTTCCGATGCACATCGGGAGGCATTCTGTAATCTGTGGACTATCAGAGTGTTGATGAAACACAGAAATTGCATCGGGATTGAATTCAACAGTCACCATGCGCACTTTCCTCCATGGGAGTAATGTTTCATAGAGTTTACGCTTTGATCGTTCCCTGGTTGACCAGTAGCAGTTTCCGATGCTCATCTGGAGGCATTCTGTAATCTGTGGACTATAAGAGTGTTGATGAAACATAGAAATTGCATCGGGATTGAATACAACAGTCACCATGAGCACATTCCTCCATAAAAGTAATTTCTCAAACAGTCTACGCTTTGATCGTTCCCTGAAAAACCAGTAGTAGTTTCCGATGCACATCTGGAGGCATTCTGTAATCTGTGGACTATTAGAGTGTTGATGAAACACAGAAATTGCATCGGTATTGAATACAACAGCCACCATGCGCACTTTCCTCCATGGGAGTAATTTCTCAAACAGTCTACGCTTTGATCGTTAACTGGAAGACCAGTAGTAGTTTCGATGCACATCTGGAGGCATTGTGTAATCTGTGTACTATCAGAGTGTTGATGAAACACAGAAATTGCATCGGGATTGAGTACAACAGTCACCATGAGCACAGTCCTCCATAAAAGTAATGTCTCAATCAGTATACGCTTTGATCGTCCCCTGGAAGACCAGTAGCAGTTTCCGATGCTCATCTGGAGGCATTCTGTAATCTGTGGACTATTAGAGTGTTGATGAAACACAGAAATTGCATCGGGATTGAATACAACAACCACCATGCGCCTTTTCCTCCATGGGAGTAATGTCTCAAACAGTCTACGCTTTGATCGTTCCCTGGAAGACTAGTAGTAGTTTCCGATGCTCATCTGGAGGCATTCTGTAATCTGTGGAGTATCAGAGTGTTGATGAAACACAGAAATTGCATCAGGTTTTGAATACCACAGTTCCCATGCGCACTTTCCTCCATGGGAGTAATGTCTCTAACAGTCTACGCTTTGATCGTTCCCCAGAAGACAAGTAGTAGTTTCCGATGCACATCTGCAGGCATTCTGTAAACTGTGGACTATCAGAGTGTTGATGAAACACAGAAACTGCATCGGGATTGAAAACAACATTCACCATGCGCACTTTCCTCCAAGGGAGTAATTCTCAAACAGTCTATGCTTTGATCGTTCCCTGGAAGACCAATAGTAGTTTCCGATGCACATCGGGAGGCATTCTGTAATCTGTGGACTATCAGAGTGTTGATGAAACACAGAAATTGCATCGGGATTGAAGAGAACAGTCACCATGCACACTTTCCTCCATGGGAGTAATGTCCCAAACAGTCTACGATCTGATCGTTCCCTGGAAGACCAGTAGAAGTTTCCGATGCACATCGGGAGGCATTCTGTAATCTGTGGACTATCAGAGTGTTGATGAAACACAGAAATTGCATCGGGATTGAATACAACAGCCACCATGCGCACTTTCCTAAATGGGAGTAATTTCTCAAACTGTCTACGCTTTGATCGTTAACTGGAAGACCAGTAGTAGTTTCCGATGCACATCTGGAGGCATTGTGTAATCTGTGTACTATGAGAGTGTTGATAAAACACAGAAATTGCATCGGGATTGAATACAACAGTCACCATGAGCACAGTCCTCCATAAAAGTAATGTCTCAATCAGTATACGCTTTGATCGTCCCCTGGAAGACCAGTAGTAGTTTCCGATGCACATCTGGAGGCATTCTGTAATCTGTGGACTATTAGAGTGTTGATGAAACACAGAAATTGCATCGGGATTGAATACAACAACCACCATGCGCCCTTTGCTCCATGGGAGTAATGTCTCAAACAGTCTACGCTTTGATCGTTCCCTGGAAGACCAGTAGTAGTTTCCGATGCTCATCTGGAGGCATTCTGTAATCTGTGGAGTATCAGAGTGTTGATGAAACACAGAAATTGCATCAGGTTTGAATAACACAGTTACCATGCGCACTTTCCTCCATGGGAGTAATGTCTCTAACAGTCTACGCTTTGATCGTTCCCCAGAAGACAAGTAGTAGTTTCCGATGCACATCTGCAGGCCTTCTGTAATCTGTGGACTATCAGAGTGTTGATGAAACACAGAAACTGCATCGGGATTGAAAACAACATTCACCATGCGCACTTTCCTCCAAGGGAGTAATTCTCAAACAGTCTATGCTTTGATCGTTCCCTGGAAGACCAGTAGTAGTTTCCGATGCACATCGGGAGGCATTCTGTAATCTGTGGACTATCAGAGTGTTGATGAAACACAGAAATTGCATCGGGATTGAATACAAGAGTCACCATGCACACTTTCCTCCATGGGAGTAATGTACCAAACAGTCTACGATCTGATCGTTCCCTGGAAGACCAGTAGTAGTTTCCGATGCACATCGGAGGCATTCTGTAATCTGTGGACTATCAGAGTGTTGATGAAACACAGTAATTGCATCGGGATTGAATACAACAGTCACCATGCGCACTTTCCTCCATGGGACTAATGTTTCATAGAGTTTACGCTTTGATCGTTCCCTGGATGACCAGGAGCAGTTTCCGATGCACATATGGAGGCATTCTGTAATCTGTGGCTATAAGAGTGTTGATGAAACATAGAAATTGCATTGGGATTGAATACAACAGTCACCATGAGCACATTCCTCCATAAAAGTAATTTCTCAAACAGTCTACGCTTTGATCGTTCCCTGGAAAACCAGTAGTAGTTTCCGATGCACATCTTTAGGCATTCTGTAATCTGTGGACTATCAGAGTGTTGATGAATCACAGAAATTGCATCGGGATTGAATACAACAGTCACCATGCGCACTTTCCTCCATGGGAGTAATGGCTCAGACAGTCTACGCTTCGATCGTTCCCTGGAAGACCAGTAGTAGTTTCCGATGCACATCTGTAATCAGTGGACTATTAGAGTGTTGATGAAACACAGATATTGCATCGGGATTGAATACAACAGCCACCATGGGCATTTTCCTCCATGGGAGTAATTTCTCAAACAGTCTACGCTTTGAACGTTAACTGGAAGACCAGTAGTAGTTTCCGATGCACATCTGGTGGCATTCTGTAATCTGTGGACTATCAGAGTGTTGATAAAACACAGAAAATGTATCGGGATTTATTACAACATTTACCATGCGCACTTTCCTCCATGGGAGTAATGTCCCAAAGAGTTTACGATTTGATCGTTCCCTGAAAGGCCAGTAGTAGTTTCCGATGCACATCTGGAGGCATTCTGTAATCTGTGGACTATCAGAGTGTTGATGAATCACAGAAATTGCTTTGGGATTGAATACAACAGTCTCCATGCGCAGTTTCCTCCATGGGAGTAATGTCTTAAACAGTCCTCGCTTTGATCGTTCCCTGGAAGAACAGAAGTAGTTTCAATTGCAAATCTGGAGGCATTCTGTAATCTGTGGACTATCAGAGTATTGATGAAACACAGAAATTGCATCGGGATTGAATACAACATTTACCATGCGTACTTTCCTCCATGGGAGTAATGTTTCAAAGAGTTCACGCTTTGATCGTTAACTGGAAGACCAGTAGCAGTTTCCGATGCACATCTGGAGGCATTCTGTAATCTGTGTACTATCAGAGTGTTGATGAAACACAGAAATTGCATCGGGATTGAATACAACAACCACCACGCGCACTTTCCTCCATTTGAGTAATGTCACAAACAGTCTACGCTTTGATCGTTCCCTGGAAGACCAGTAGTAGTTTCAGATGCTCATCTGGAGGCATTCTGTAATCTGTGGAGTTTCAGAGTGTTGATGAAACACAGAAATTGCATCGGGATTGAATACAACAATTTCCATGCGCACTTTCCTCCATGGGAGTAATGTCTCAAACAGTCTACGCTTTGATCGTTCCCTGGAAGACCAGTAGTAGTTGCCGATGCTCATCTGGAGGCATTCTGTAATCTGTGGAGTTTCAGAGTGTTGATGAAACTTAGAAATTGCATCGGGTTTTGAATACCACAGTTACCATGCGCACTTTCCTCCAAGGGAGTAATGTCTCAAACAGTCTACGCTTTGATCGTTAACTGGAAGACCAGTAGTAGTTTCCGATGCACATCTGGAGGCTTTCTGTAATCTGTGGACTATCAGAGTGTTGATGAAACACAGAAATTGCATAGGGATTGAATACAACAGTTACCATGCGCACTTTCCTCCATGGCAGTAATTCTCAAACAATCTACTATTTGATCGTTACCTGGAAGACCAGTAGTAGTTTCCGATGCACAATTGCTGGCTTTCTGTAATCTGTGGACTATCAGAGTGTTGATGAAACACTGAAATTGCTTCGGGATTAAATACAACAGTCACCATGCGCAGTTTCCTCCATGGGAGGAATGTCTCAAACAGTCGACGATTTGATCGTTCCCTGGAAGACCAGTAGTAGTTTCCGATGCACATCTGGTGGCATCCTGTAATCTGTGGACTATCAGAGTGTTGATGAAACACAAAAAATGCATCGGGATTGAATACAACAGTCACCATCCGCACTTTCCTGCAAGGGAGTAATGTCTGAAACAGTCTACGCTTTGATCGTTTCCGGGAAGACCAGTAGTAGTTTCCGATGCACATCTCGTGGCATTCTGTAATCTGTGGACTATCAGAGTGTTGATGAAACACAGAAAATGCATCGGGATTGATTACAACAATATCCATGCGCACTTTCCTCCATGGGAGTAATGTCTCAAAGAGTTTACGCTTTGATCGTTCCCTGAAAGACCAGTAGTAGTTTCCGATGCACATCTGGAGGCATTCTGTAATCTGTGGACTATCAGAGTGTTGATGAAACACAGAAATTGCATTGCGATTGAATACAACAGTCTCCATGCGCAGTTTCCTCCATGGGAGTAATGTCTTAAACAGTCTACGTTTTGATCGTTCCTTGGAAGACCAGAAGTAGTTTCAATCGCACATCTGGAGGCATTCTGTAGCCTGTGGACTATTAGAGTGTTGATGAAACACAGAAATTGAATCGGGATTGAATACAACAGCCACCATGCGCACTTTCCTCCATGGGAGTAATGTCTCAAAGAGTTTACGCTTTGATCGATCCCTGGAAGATCAGTAGTAGTTTCCGATGCTCATCTGGAGGCATTCTGTAATCTGTGGAGTATCAGAGTGTTAATGAAACACAGAAATTGCATCGGGTTTTGAATACCACAATTACCATGCGCACTTTCCTCCATGGGAGTAATGTCTCTAACAGTCTACGCTTTGAACGTTCCCCGGAAGACCAGTGGTAATTTCCGATGCACATCTGGAGGCATTCTGTAATCTGTGGAGTATCAGAGTGTTGATGAAACACAGAAATTGCATCGGGATTGAGTACAACATTTACCATGCGCACTTTCCTCCATGGGAGTAATGTCTCTAACAGTCTACGCTTTGATCGTTCCCTGGAAGACCAGTAGTAGTTTCCGATGCACATCTGAAGGCTTTCTGTAATCTGTGGACTATCAGAGTGTTGATGAAACACAGAAATTGCATCGGGATTGAATACAACAGTTACCATGCGCACTTTCCTCCATGGGAGTAATTCTCAAACAGTCTACGATTTGATCGCTCCCTGGAAGACCAGTAGTAGTTTCCGATGCACATCTGGTGCCATTCTGTAATCTGTGGACTATCAGAGTGTTGATGAAACACAGAAATTGCATCGGGTTTTGAATACCACAGTTACATTGCGCACTTTCCTCCATGGGAGTAATGTCTCTAACAGTCTACGCTTTGATCGTTAACTGGAAGACCAGTAGTAGTTTCCGATGCACATCTGGAGGCATTGTGTAATCTGTGTACTATCAGAGTGTTGATAAAACACAGAAATTGCATCGGGATTGAATACAACAGTCACCATGAGCACAGTCCTCCATAAAAGTAATGTCTCAATCAGTATACGCTTTGATCGTCCCCTGGAAGACCAGTAGTAGTTTCCGATGCACATCTGGAGGCATTCTGTAATCTGTGGACTATTAGAGTGTTGATGAAACACAGAAATTGCATCGGGGTTGAATACAACAACCACCATGCGCCCTTTGCTCCATGGGAGTAATGTCTCAAACAGTCTACGCTTTGATCGTTCCCTGGAAGACCAGTAGTAGTTTCCGATGCTCATCTGGAGGCATTCTGTAATCTGTGGAGTATCAGAGTGTTGATGAAACACAGAAATTGCATCAGGTTTGAATAACACAGTTACCATGCGCACTTTCCTCCATGGGAGTAATGTCTCTAACAGTCTACGCTTTGATCGTTCCCCAGAAGACAAGTAGTAGTTTCCGATGCACATCTGCAGGCCTTCTGTAATCTGTGGACTATCAGAGTGTTGATGAAACACAGAAACTGCATCGGGATTGAAAACAACATTCACCATGCGCACTTTCCTCCAAGGGAGTAATTCTCAAACAGTCTATGCTTTGATCGTTCCCTGGAAGACCAGTAGTAGTTTCCGATGCACATCGGGAGGCATTCTGTAATCTGTGGACTATCAGAGGGTTGATGAAACACAGAAATTGCATCGGGATTGAATACAAGAGTCACCATGCACACTTTCCTCCATGGGAGTAATGTACCAAACAGTCTACGATCTGATCGTTCCCTGGAAGACCAGTAGTAGTTTCCGATGCACATCGGAGGCATTCTGTAATCTGTGGACTATCAGAGTGTTGATGAAACACAGAAATTGCATCGGGATTGAATACAACAGTCACCATGCGCACTTTCCTCCATGGGACTAATGTTTCATAGAGTTTACGCTTTGATCGTTCCCTGGATGACCAGGAGCAGTTTCCGATGCACATCTGGAGGCATTCTGTAATCTGTGGCTATAAGAGTGTTGATGAAACATAGAAATTGCATCGGGATTGAATACAACAGTCACCATGAGCACATTCCTCCATAAAAGTAATTTCTCAAGCAGTCTACGCTTTGATCGTTCCCTGGAAAACCAGTAGTAGTTTCCGATGCACATCTTTAGGCATTCTGTAATCTGTGGACTATCAGAGTGTTGATGAATCACAGAAATTGCATCGGGATTGAATACAACAGTCACCATGCGCACTTTCCTCCATGGGAGTAATGGCTCAGACAGTCTACGCTTCGATCGTTCCCTGGAAGACCAGTAGTAGTTTCCGATGCACATCTGTAATCAGTGGACTATTAGAGTGTTGATGAAACACAGATATTGCATCGGGATTGAATACAACAGCCACCATGCGCATTTTCCTCCATGGGAGTAATTTCTCAAACAGTCTACGCTTTGATCGTTAACTGGAAGACCAGTAGTAGTTTCCGATGCACATCTGGTGGCATTCTGTAATCTGTGGACTATCAGAGTGTTGATAAAACACAGAAAATGTATCGGGATTTATTACAACATTTACCATGCGCACTTTCCACCATGGGAGTAATGTCCCAAAGAGTTTACGATTTGATCGTTCCCTGAAAGGCCAGTAGTAGTTTCCGATGCACATCTGGAGGCATTCTGTAATCTGTGGACTATCAGAGTGTTGATGAATCACAGAAATTGCTTCGGGATTGAATACAACGGTCTCCATGCGCAGTTTCCTCCATGGGAGTAATGTCTTAAACAGTCCTCGCTTTGATCGTTCCCTGGAAGAACAGAAGTAGTTTCAATTGCAAATCTGGAGGCATTCTGTAATCTGTGGACTATCAGAGTATTGATGAAACACAGAAATTGCATCGGGATTGAATACAACAGTTACCATGCGTACTTTCCTCCATGGGAGTAATGTTTCAAGGAGTTCACGCTTTGATCGTTAACTGGAAGACCAGTAGCAGTTTCCGATGCACATCTGGAGGCATTCTGTAATCTGTGTACTATCAGAGTGTTGATGAAACACAGAAATTGCATCGGGATTGAATACAACAACCACCACGCGCACTTTCCTCCATTTGAGTAATGTCACAAACAGTCTACGCTTTGATCGTTCCCTGGAAGACCAGTAGTAGTTTCAGATGCTCATCTTGAGGCATTCTGTAATCTGTGGAGTTTCAGAGTGTTGATGAAACACAGAAATTGCATCGGGATTGAATACAACAATTTCCATGCGCACTTTCCTCCATGGGAGTAATGTCTCAAACAGTCTACGCTTTGATCGTTCCCTGGAAGACCAGTAGTAGTTGCCGATGCTCATCTGGAGGCATTCTGTAATCTGTGGAGTTTCAGAGTGTTGATGAAACTTAGAAATTGCATCGGGTTTTGAATACCACAGTTACCATGCGCACTTTCCTCCAAGGGAGTAATGTCTCAAACAGTCTACGCTTTGATCGTTAACTGGAAGACCAGTAGTAGTTTCCGATGCACATCTGGAGGCTTTCTGTAATCTGTGGACTATCAGAGTGTTGATGAAACACAGAAATTGCATCGGGATTGAATACAACAGTTACCATGCGCACTTTCCCCCATGGCAGTAATTCTCAAACAATCTACTATTTGATCGTTACCTGGAAGACCAGTAGTAGTTTCCGATGCACAATTGCTGGCTTTCTGTAATCTGTGGACTATCAGAGTGTTGATGAAACACTGAAATTGCTTCGGGATTAAATACAACAGTCACCATGCGCAGTTTCCTCCATGGGAGGAATGTCTCAAACAGTCGACGATTTGATCGTTCCCTGGAAGACCAGTAGTAGTTTCCGATGCACATCTGGTGGCATCCTGTAATCTGTGGACTATCAGAGTGTTGATGAAACACAAAAAATGCATCGGGATTGAATACAACAGTCACCATCCGCACTTTCCTGCAAGGGAGTAATGTCTGAAACAGTCTACGCTTTGATCGTTTCCGGGAAGACCAGTAGTAGTTTCCGATGCACATCTCGTGGCATTCTGTAATCTGTGGACTATCAGAGTGTTGATGAAACACAGAAAATGCATCGGGATTGATTACAACAATATCCATGCGCACTTTCCTCCATGGGAGTAATGTCTCAAAGAGTTTACGCTTTGATCGTTCCCTGAAAGACCAGTAGTAGTTTCCGATGCACATCTGGAGGCATTCTGTAATCTGTGGACTATCAGAGTGTTGATGAAACACAGAAATTGCATCGGGATTGAATACAACAGTCTCCATGCGCAGTTTCCTCCATGGGAGTAATGTCTTAAACAGTCTACGTTTTGATCGTTCCTTGGAAGACCAGTAGTAGTTTCCGATGCACAACTGGAGGCTTTCTGTAATCTGTGGACTATCAGAGTGTTGATGAAACACAGAAATTGCATCGGGATTGAATACAACAGTTACCATGCGCACTTTCCTCCATGGGAGTAATTCTCAAACAGTCTACGATTTGATCGCTCCCTGGAAGACCAGTAGTAGTTTCCGATGCACATCTGGTGCCATTCTGTAATCTGTGGACTATCAGAGTGTTGATGAAACACAGAAATTGCATCGGGTTTTGAATACCACAGTTACATTGCGCACTTTCCTCCATGGGAGTAATGTCTCTAACAGTCTACGCTTTGATCGTTCCCCGGAAGACAAGTAGTAGTTTCCGATGCACATCTGGAGGCTTTCTGTAATCTGTGGACTATCATAGTGTTGATGAAACACAGAAATTGCATCGGGATTGAGTACAACAGTCACCATGCGCACTTTCCTCCACGGGAGATATGTCTCAAACAGTCGACGTTTTGATCGTTCCTTGGAAGACCAGTAGTAGTTTCCGATGCACATCTGGTGGCATTCTGTAATCTATGGACTATCAGAGTGTTGATGAAACAAAGAAATTGCATCGGGGTTGAATACAACAGTCACCATGCGCACTTTCCTCCATGGGAGTAATGTCTCAAACAGTCTACGCATTGATCGTTCCCTGGAAGACCAGTAGTAGTTTCCGATGCACATCTGGAGGCATTCTGTAATCTGTGGAGTATCAGAGTGTTGATGAAACACAGATATTGCATCGGGATTGAATAGAACATTTACCATGCGCACTTTTCTCCATGGGAGTGATGTCTGAAACAGTCTACGCTTTGATCGTTCCCTGGAAGACCAGTAGTAGTTTCCGATGCACATCTGGAGGCATTCTGTAATCTGTGGACTATCAGAGTGTTGATGAAACACAGAAATTGCATCGGGATTGAATAGAGCAGTCACCACGCGCACTTTCCTCCATGGGAGTAATGTCTCTAACTGTCTACGCTTTGATCGTTCCCTGGAAGACCAGTAGTAGTTTGCGATGCACATCTGGAGGCTTTCCGTAATCAGTGGACTATCAGAGTGTTGATGAAACACTGAAATTGCATCCGGATTGAATACAACAGTCACCATGCGCACTTTCCTCCATGAGAGTAATGTCTCTAACAGTCTACGCTTTGATCGTTCCCTGGAAGACCAGTAGTAGTTTCCGATGCACATCTGGAGGCTTTCTGTAATCTGTGGACTATCAGAGTGTTGATGAAACACAGAAATTGCATCGGGATTGAATACAACAGTCACCATGAGCACGTTCCTCCATAAAAGTAATGTCTCAAACGGTCTACGCTTTGATCGTTCCCTGGAAGACCGGTAGTAGTTTCCGATGAACATCTGGAGGCATTCTGTAATCTGTGGACTATTACAGTGTTGATGAAACACAGATATTTCATCGGGATTGAATACAACAGCCACCATGCCCACATTCCTCCATGGCAGTAATGTCTCAAACAGTCTACGTTTTGATCGTTCCCTGGAAGACCAGTAGTAGTTTCCGATGCACATCTGGAGGCTTTCTGTAATCTGTGGACTACCAGAGTGTTGATGAAACACAGAAATTGCATCGGGATTGAATACAACAGTCACCATGCGCACTTTCCTTCATGGGAGTAATTCTCAAACAGTCTACGCTTTGATCGTTCCTGGAAGACCAGTAGTAGTTTCCGATGCACATCTGGGGGCATTCTGTAATCTGTGGACTATCAGAGAGTTGATGATACACAGAAATTGCTTCGGGATTGAATACAACAGTCACCATGCGCACTTTCCTGGATGGGAGTCATGTCTGAAACAGTCTACGCTTTGATCGTTCCCGGGAAGACCAGTAGTAGTTTCTGATGCACATCTCGTGGCATTCTGTAATCTGTGGACTATCAGAGTGTTGATGAAACACAGAAAATGCCAGGGGATTGAATACAACATTTACCATGCCCACTTTCCTTCATGTGAGTAATGTCTCAAAGAGTTTACGCTTTGATCGTTCCCTGAAAGACCAGTAGTAGTTTCCGATGCACATCTGGAAGCATTCTGTAATCTGTGGACTAACAGAGTGTTGATGAAACACAGAAATAGCATCGGGATTGAATACAACAGTCACCATGCGCTTATTCCTCCATAAAAGTAATATCTCAAACAGTCTACGCTTTGATCGTTCCCTGTAAGACCAGTAGTAGTTTCCGATGCACATCTGGTGGAATTCTGTAATCTGTGGGCTATCAGAGTGTTGATGAAACACAGAAATTGCATCGGGATTGACTACAACAGCCACCATGAGAACTTTCCTCCATGGGAGTAATGTCTCAAACAGTCAACGCTTTGATCGTTCCCTGGAAGACCAGTAGAAGTTTCCGATACACATCTGGAGGCATTCTGTAATCTGTGGACTATCAGAGTGTTGATGAAACACAGAAATTGCATCGGGATTGAATACAGCAGTCACCATGCGCACTTTCCTCCATGCGAGTAACGTCTCTAACAGTCTACGCTTTGATCGTTCCCTGGAAGACCAGTAGTAGTTGCCAATGCACATCTGGAGGCTTTCTGTAATCAGTGGACTATCAGAGTGTTGATGAAACACAGAAATTGCATCGGGATTGAATACAACAGTCACCATGCGCACTTTCCTCCATAGGAGTAATGTCTCAAACAGTCTACGCTTTGATCGTTCCCTGGAAGACCAGTAGTAGTTTCCGATTAACATCTGGAGGCATTCTGTAATCTGTGGACTATCAGAGTGTTTATGAATCACAGAAATTGCATCGGGATTGAATACAACAGTCACCATGCGCACTTTCCTCCATGGGAGTAATGTCCCAAACAGTCTACGCTTTGATCGTTCAATGGAAGACCAGTAGTACTTTCCGATGAACATCGGGAGGCATTCTGTAATCTGTGGACTATCAAAGTGTTGATGAAACACAGAAATCGCATCGGGATTGAATACAACAGTCACCATCCGCACTTTCCTCCATGGGAGTAATGTCATAAACAGTCTACGCTTGGATCGTTCCCAGGAAGACCAGTAGTAGTTTCCGATGCACATCTCGCGGCATTCTGTAATCTGTGGACTATCAGAGTGTTGAAGAAACACAGAAAATGCATCGTGATTGAATACAACAGTCACCATGCGCACTTTCCTCCATGGTAGTAATGTCTCAAGGAGTTTACGCTTTGATCGTTACCTGGAAGACCAGTAGAAATTTCCGATGAACATCTGGAGGCATTCTGTAATGTGTGGACTATCAGAGTGTTGATGAAACACAGAAATTGCTTCGGGATTGAATACAACAGTCACCATGCGCACTTTCCTCCACAGCTGTAATGTCTCAAACAGTCTACGATTTGATCGTTCCCTGGAAGACCAGTAGTAGTTTCCGATGCACATCTGGAGGCATTCTGTAATCTGTGGACTATCAGATTGTTCATGAAACACAGAAATTGCATCGGGATTGAATACAACAGTCACCATCCGCACTTTCCTGAATGGGAGTAATGTCTGAAACAGTCTACGCTTTGATCGTTCCCGGGAAGACCAGTAGTAGTTTCCGATGCACATTTCTGGCATTCTGTAATCTGTGGACTATCGGAGTGTTGATGAAACACAGATAAAGCACCGGGATTGATTACAACAGTTACCATGCGCACTTTCCTCCATGGGAGTAATGTCTCAAAGAGTTTACGCTTTGATCGTTCCCTGAAAGACCAGTAGTAGTTTCCGATGCACATCTGGAGGCATTCTGTAATCTGTGGAATATCAGAGTGTTGATGAAACACAGAAATTGCATCGGGATTCAATACAACAGTCTCCATGCGCAGTTTCCTCCATGGGAGTAATGTCTCAAACAGTCTACGCTGTGATCGTTCCCTGGAAGACCTGTAGTAGTTTCCGATGCACATCTGGAGGCATTCTGTAATCTGTGGAGTATCAGAGTGTTGATGAATCACATAAATTGCATCGGGATTGAATACAACATTTACCATGCGCACTTTTCTCCATGGGAGTGATGTCTGAAACAGTCTACGCTTTCATCGTTCCCTGGAAGACAAGTAGTAAATTCCGATTAACATCTGGAGGCATTCTGTAATCTGTGGACTATCAGAGTGTTGATGAAACACAGAAATTGCATCGGGATTGAATACAACAGTCACCATGCCCACTTTCCTCCATGGGAGTAATGTTTCAAAGAGTCCACGCTTTGATCATTCCCTGGAAGACCAGTAGTAGTTTCCGATGCACATCTGGAGGCATTGTATAATCTGTGTACTATAAGAGTGTTGATGAAACACAGAAATTGCATCGGGATTGAATACAACAGTCACCATGAGCACATTCCTCCATAAAAGTAATGTCTCAAACAGTCTACGCTTTGATCGTTCCCTGGAAGACCAGTAGTAGTTTCCGATGCACATCTGGAGGCATTCTGTAATCTGTGGACTATTAGAGTGTTGATGAAACATAGAAATTGCATCGGGATTGAATACAACAACCACCATGCGCACTTTCCTCCATGGGAGTAATGTCTCAAACAGTCTACGCTTTGATCGTTCCCTGGAAGACCAGTAGTAGTTTCCGATGCTCATCTGGAGGCATTCTGTTTTCTGTGGAGTATCAGAGTGTTGATGAAACACAGAAATTGCATCGGGTTTTGAATACCACAGTTACATTGCGCACTTTCCTCCATGGGAGTAATGTCTCTAACAGTCTACGCTTCGATCGTTCCCCGGAAGACAAGTAGTAGTTTCCGATGCACATCTGGAGGCTTTCTGTAATCTGTGGACTATCATAGTGTTGATGAAACACAGAAATTGCATCGGGATTGAGTACAACAGTCACCATGCGCACTTTCCTCCACGGGAGATATGTCTCAAACAGTCGACGTTTTGATCGTTCCTTGGAAGACCAGTAGTAGTTTCCGATGCACATCTGGTGGCATTCTGTAATCTATGGACTATCAGAGTGTTGATGAAACAAAGAAATTGCATCGGGGTTGAATACAACAGTCACCATGCGCACTTTTCCACCATGGGAGTAATGTCTCAAACAGTCTACGCTTTGATCGTTCCCTGGAAGACCAGTAGTAGTTTCCGATGCACATCTGGAGGCATTCTGTAATCTGTGGAGTATCAGAGTGTTGATGAAACACAGATATTGCATCGGGATTGAATAGAACATTTACCATGCGCACTTTTCTCCATGGGAGTGATGTCTGAAACAGTCTACGCTTTGATCGTTCCCTGGAAGACCAGTAGTAGTTTCCGATGCACATCTGGAGGCTTTCTGTAATCTGTGGACTATCAGAGTGTTGATGAAACACAGAAATTGCATCGGGATTGAAAACAACATTCACCATGCGCACTTTCCTCCATTGGAGTAATGTCCCAAACAGTCTACGCTTTGATCGTTCCCTGGAAGACCAGTAGTAGTTTCCGATTAACATCTGGAGGCATTCTGTAATCTGTGGACTATCAGAGTGTTGATGAAATACAGAAATTGCATCGGGATTGAATACAACAGTCACAATGCGCAGTTCCTCCATGGGAGTATTGTTTCAAAGAGTCCACGCTTTGATCGTTAGCTGGAAGACCAGTAGTAGTTTCCGATGCACATCTGGATGCATTGTGTAATCTGTGTACTATCAGAGGGTTGATGAAACACAGAAATTGCATCGAGATTGAATACAACTTTTATCATGCGCACTTTCCTCCATGGGAGTAATGTCTCTAACAGTCTATGCTTTGATCGTCCCCTGGAAGGCCAGTAGTAGTTTCCGATGCACATCTGGGGGCATTCTGTAATCTGTGGACTATCAAAGTGTTGATGAAACACAGAAAATGCATCGGGATTGAAAACAACATTCACCATGCGCACTTTCCTCCAAGGGAGTAATTCTCAAACAGTCTAAGCTTTGATCGTTCCCTGGAAGACCAGTAGTAGTTTCCAATGCACATCGGTAGGCATTCTGTAATCTGTGGACTATCAGAGTGTTGATGAAACACAGAAATTGCATCGGGATTGAATACAACAGTCACCATGCGCACTTTCCTCCATGGGAGGTATGTCTCCAACAGTCTACGCTTGATCGTTCCCTGGAAGACCAGTAGTAGTTTCCGATGCACATCTGGAGGTATTCTGTAATCTGTGGATTATCAGAGTGTTGATGAAACACAGAAATTGCATCGGGATTGAATACAACAGTCACCAAGTGCACATTCCTGCATAAAAGTAATGTATCAAACAGTCTACGCTTTGATCGTTACCTGGAAGACCAGTAGAAATTTCCGATGAACATCTGGAGGCATTCTGTAATCTGTGGACTATCAGAGTGTTGATGAAACACAGAAATTGCTTCGGGATTGAATACAACAGTCACCATGCGCACTTTCCTCCACAGCTGTAATGTCTCAAACAGTCTACGATTTGATCGTTCCCTGGAAGACCAGTAGAAGTTTCCGATGAACATCTGGAGGCATTCTGTAATCTGTGGACTATCAGAGTGTTCATGAAACACAGAAATTGCATCGGGATTGAATACAACAGTCACCATCCGCACTTTCCTGAATGGGAGTAATGTCTGTAACAGTCTACGCTTTGATCGTTCCCTGAAAGACCAGTAGTAGTTTCCGATGCACATCTGGAGGCATTCTGTAATCTGTGGACTATCAGAGTGTTGATGAAACACAGAAATTGCATCGGGATTCAATACAACAGTCTCCCTGCGCAGTTTCTTCCATGGGAGTAATGTCTCAAACAGTCTACGCTTTGGTCGTTCCCTGGAAGACCAGTAGTAGTTTCCGATGCACATCTGGAGGCATTCTGTAATCTGTGGAGAATCAGAGTGTTGATGAATCACAGAAATTGCATCGGGATTGAATACAACATTTACCATGCGCACTTTCTCCATGGGAGTGATGTCTGAAACAGTCTACGCTTTGATCGTTCCCTGGAAGACCAGTAGTAGTTTCCGATGCACATCTAGAGGCTTTCTGTAATCTGTGGACTATCAGAGTGTTGATGAAACACAGAAATTGCATTTGGATTGAAAACAACATTCACCATGCGCACTTTCCTCCATTGGAGTAATGTCCCAAACAGTCTATGATTGATCGTTCCCTGGAAGACAAGTAGTAAATTCCGATTAACATCTGGAGGCATTCTGTAATCTGTGGACTATCAGAGTGTTGATGAAACACAGAAATTGCATCGGGATTTAATACAACAGTCAACATGCGCACTTTCCTCCATGGGAGTAATGTTTCAAAGAGTCCACGCTTTGATCATTCCCTGGAAGACCAGTAGTAGTTTCCGATGCACATCTGGAGGCATTGAATAATCTGTGTACTATAAGAGTGTTGATGAAACACAGAAATTGCATCGGGATTGAATACAACAGTCACCATGAGCACATTCCTCCATAAAAGTAATGTCTCAAACAGTCTACGCTTTGATCGTTCCCTGGAAGACCAGTAGTAGTTTCCGATGCACATCTGGGGGCATTCTGTAATCTGTGGACTATTAGAGTGTTGATGAAACATAGAAATTGCATCGGGATTGAATACAACAACCACCATGCGCACTTTCCTCCATGGGAGTAATGTCTCAAACAGTCTACGCTTTGATCGTTCCCTGGAAGACCAGTAGTAGATTCCGATGCTCATCTGGAGGCATTCTGTAATCTGTGGAGTATCAGAGTGTTGATGAAAAACAGAAATTGCATCGGGTTTTGAATACCACAGTTACATTGACACTTTCCTCCATGGGAGTAATGTCTCTAACAGTCTACGCTTTGATCGTTCCCCGGAAGACAAGTAGTAGTTTCCGATGCACATCTGGAGGCTTTCTGTAATCTGTGGACTATCAGAGTGTTGATGAAACAAAGAAATTGCATCGGGATTGAGTACAACAGTCACCATGCGCACTTTCCTCCACGGGAGATATGTCTCAAACAGTCGACGTTTTGATCGTTCCCTGGAAGACCAGTAGTAGTTTCCGATGCACATCTGGTGGCATTCTGTAATCTATGGACTATCAGAGTGTTGATGAAACAAAGAAATTGCATCGGGGTTGAATACAACAGGCACCATGCGCACTTTCCTCCATTTGAGTAATGTGTCAAACAGTCTACGCTTTGATCGTTCCCTGGAAGACCAGTAGTAGTTTCCGATGCACATCTGGAGGCATTCTCTAATCTGTGGAGTATCAGAGTGTTGATGAAACACAGATATTGCATCGGGATTGAATAGAACATTTACCATGCGCACTTTTCTCCATGGGAGTGATGTCTGAAACAGTCTACGCTTTGATCGTTCCCTGGAAGACCAGCAGTAGTTTCCGATGCACATCTGGAGGCTTTCTGTAATCTGTGGACTATCAGAGTGTTGATGAAACACAGAAATTGCATCGGGATTGAAAACAACATTCACCATGCGCACTTTCCTCCATTGGAGTGATGTCCCAAACAGTCTACGCTTTGATCGTTCCCTGGAAGACCAGTAGTAGTTTCCGATTAACATCTGGAGGCATTCTGTAATCTGTGGACTATCAGAGTGTTGATGAAATACAGAAATTGCATCGGGATTGAATACAACAGTCACCATGCGCAGTTCCTCCATGGGAGTAATGTTTCAAAGAGTCCACGCTTTGATCGTTCCCTGGAAGACCAGTAGTAGTTTCCGATGCACATCTGGATGCATTGTGTAATCTGTGTACTATCAGAGTGTTGATGAAACACAGAAATTGCATCGGGATTGAATACAACAACCACCATGCGCACTTTCCTCCATGGGAGTAATGTCTCAAACAGTCTACGCTGTGATCGATCCCTGGAAGACCAGTAGTAGTTTCAGATGCTCATCTGGAGGCATTCTGTAATCTGTGGGGTTTCAGAGTGTTGATGAAACACAGAAATTGCAGCGGGATTGAATACAACAATATCCATGCGCACTTTCCTCCATGGGAGTAATGTCTCAAACAGTCTACGCTTTGATCGTTCCCTGGAAGACCAGTAGTAGTTTCCGATGCACATCTGGAGGCATTCTGTAATCTGTGGAGTTTCAGAGTGTTGATGAAGCACAGAAATTGCATCGGGTTTTGAATACCACAGTTATCATGCGCACTTTCCTCCAAGAGAGTAATGTCTCAAACAGTCTACGCTTTGATCGTTAACTGGAAGACCAGTAGTAGTTTCCGATGCACATCTGGAGGCTTTCTGTAATCTGTGGACTATCAGAGTGTTGATGAAACACAGAAATTGCATCGGGATTAAATACAACAGTTACCATGCGCACTTTCCTCCATGGCAGTAATTCTCAAACAATCTACTATTTGCTCGTTCCCTGGAAGACCAGTAGTAGTTTCCGATGCACAATTGCTGGCATTCTGTAATCTGTGGAGTATCAGAGTGTTGATGAAACACAGAAATTGCATCGTGTTTTGAATACCACAATTACCATGCGCACTTTCCTCCATGGGAGTAATGTCTCTAACAGTCTACGCTTTGATCGTTCCCCGGAAGACCAGTGGTAATTTCCGATGCACATCTGGAGGCATTCTGTAATCAGTGGAGTATCAGAGTTTTGATGAAACACAGAAATTGCATCGGGATTGAATACAACATTTACCATGCGCACTTTCCTCCATGGGAGTAATGTCTCTAACAGTCTACGCTTTGATCGTTCCCTGGAAGACCAGTAGTAGTTTCCGATGCACATCTGGAGGCTTTCTGTAATCTGTGGACTATCAGAGTGTTGATGAAACACAGAAATTGCATCGGGATTGAATACAACAGTTACAATGCGCACATTCCTCCATGGGAGTAATTCTCAAACAGTCTACGATTTGATCGTTCCCTGGAAGACCAGTAGTAGTTTCCGATGCACATCTGGTGGCATTCTGTAATCTGTGGACTATCAGAGTGTTGATGAAACACAGACAATGCATCGGATTGATTACAACAGTTACCATTCGCACTTTCCTCCATGGGAGTAATGTCTCTAACAGTCTACGCTTTGATCGTTCCCTGGAAGACCAGTAGTAGTTTCCGATGCACATCTGGAGGCTTTCTGTAATCTGTGGACTATCGGAGTGTTGATGAAACACAGAAATTGCATCGGGATTGAATACAACAGTCACCATGAGCACGTTCCTCCATAAAAGTAATGTCTCAAACGGTCTACGCTTTGATCGTTTCCTGGAAGACCGGTAGTAGTTTCCGATGAACATCTGGAGGCATTCTGTAATCTGTGGACTATTAGAGTGTTGATGAAACACAGATATTTCATCGGGATTGAATACAACAGCCACCATGCGCACTTTCCTCCATGGGAGTAATGTCTCAAACAGTCTACGTTTTGATCGTTCCCTGGAAGACCAGTAGTAGTTTCCGATGCACATCTGGAGGCTTTCTGTAATCTGTGGACTACCAGAGTGTTGATGAAACACAGAAATTGCATCGGGATTGAATACAAAAGTCACCATGCGCACTTTCCTTCATGGGAGTACTTCTCAAACAGTCTACGATTTGATCGTTCCCTGGAAGACCAGTAGTAGTTTCCGATGCACATCTGGGGGCATTCTGTAATCTGTGGACTATCAGAGGGTTGATGAAACACAGAAATTGCTTCGGGATTGAATACAACAGTCACCATGCGCACTTTCCTGGATGGGAGTAATGTCTGAAACAGTCTACGCTTTGATCGTTCCCGGGAATTCCAGTAGTAGTTTCTGATGCACATCTCGTGGCATTCTGTAATCTGTGGACTATCAGAGTGTTGATGAAACACAGAAAATGCCACGGGATTAAATACAACAGTTACCATGCGCACTTTCCTTCATGTGAGTAATGTCTCAAAGAGTTTACGCTTTGATCGTTCCCTGAAAGACCAGTAGTAGTTTCCGATGCACATCTGGAGGCATTCTGTAATCTGTGGACTATCAGAGTGTTGATGAAACACAGAAATTGCATCGGGATTGAATACAACAGTCACCATGCTCTTATTCCTCCATAAAAGTAATATCTCAAACAGTCTACGCTTTGATCGTTCCCTGTAAGACCAGTAGTAGTTTCCGATGCACATCTGGAGGCATTCTGTAATCTGTGGGCTATCAGAGTGTTGATGAAACACAGAAATTGCATCGGGATTGAATGCAACAGTCACCATGAGAACTTTCCTCCATGGGAGTAATGTCTCAAACAGTCTACGGTTTGTTCGTTCCCTGGAAGACAAGTAGTAGTTTCCGATGCACATCTGCAGGCTTTCTGTAATCTGTGGACTATCAGAGTGTTGATGAAAAACAGAAATTGCATCGGGATTGAATACAACTTTTACCATGTGCACTTTCCTCCATGGGAGTAATGTCTCCAACAGTCTATGCTTTGATCGTCCCCTGGAAGGCCAGTAGTAGTTTCCGATGCACATCTGGAGGCTTTCTGTAATCTGTGGACTATCAGAGTGTTGATGAAACACAGAAATTGCATCGGGATTGAAAACAACATTCACCATGCGCACTTTCCTCCAAGGGAGTAATTCTCAAACAGTCTATGCTTTGATCGTTCCCTGGAAGACCAGTAGTAGTTTCCGATGCACATCGGTAGGCATTCTGTAATCTGTGGACTGTCAGAGTGTTGATGAAACACAGAAATTGCATCGGGATTGAATACAACAGTCACCTTGCGCACTTTCCTCCATGGGAGTAATGACCCAAACAGTCTACGATCTGATCGTCCCCTGGAAGGCCAGTAGTAGTTTCCGATGCACATCAGGAGACTTTCTGTAATCTGTGGACTATCAGAGTGTTGATGAAACACAGAAATTGCATCGGGATTGAAAACAACATTCACCATGCGCACTTTCCTCCAAGGGAGTAATTCTCAAACAGTCTATGCTTTGATCGTTCCCTGGAAGACCAGTAGTAGTTTCCGATGCACATCGGTAGGCATTCTGTAATCTGCGGACTATCAGAGTGTTGATGAAACACAGAAATTGCATCGGGATTGAATACAACAGTCACCATGCGCACTTTCCTCCATGGGAGGTATGTCTCCAACAGTCTACGCTTTGATCGTTCCCTGGAAGACCAGTAGTAGTTTCCGATGCACATCTGGAGGTATTCTGTAATCTGTGGATTATCAGAGAGTTGATGAAACACAGAATATGCATCGGGATTGAATACAACAGTCACCAAGTGCACATTCCTGCATAAAAGTAATGTATCAAACAGTCTACGCTTTGATCGTTACCTGGACGACCAGTAGAAATTTCCGATGAACATCTGGAGGCATTCTGTAATCTGTGGACTATCAGAGTGTTGATGAAACACAGAAATTGCTTCGGGATTGAATACAACAGTCACCATGCGCACTTTCCTCCACAGCTGTAATGTCTCAAACAGTCTAAGATTTGATCGTTCCCTGGAAGACCAGTAGAAGTTTCCGATGAACATCTGGACGCATTCTGTAATCTGTGGACTATCAGAGTGTTCATGAAACACAGAAATTGCATCGGGATTGAATACAACAGTCACCATCCGCACTTTCCTGAATGGGAGTAATGTCTGAAACAGTCTACGCTTTGATCGTTCCCGGGAAGACCAGTAGTAGTTTCCGATGCACATTTCTGGCATTCTGTAATCTGTGGACTATCGGAGTGTTGATGAAACACAGAAAATGCATCGGGATTGATTACAACATTTACCATGCGCACTTTCTCCATGGGAGTGATGTCTGAAAAAGTCTACGCTTTGATCGTTCCCTGGAAGACCAGTAGTAGTTTCCGATGCACATCTGGTGGCATTCTGTAATCTATGGACTATCAGAGTGTTGATGAAACAAAGAAATTGCATCGGGGTTGAATACAACAGTCACCATGCGCACTTTCCTCCATGGGAGTAATGTCTCAAACAGTCTACGCTTTGATCGTTCCCTGGAAGACCAGTAGTAGCTTCCGATGCACATCTGGAGGCATTCTGTAATCTGTGGAGTATCAGAGTGTTGATGAGACACAGATATTGCATCGGGATTGAATAGAACATTTACCATGCGCACTTTTCTCCATGGGAGTGATGTCTGAAACAGTCTACGCTTTGATCGTTCCCTGGAAGACCAGTAGTAGTTTCCGATGCACATCTGGAGGCTTTCTGTAATCTGTGGACTATCAGAGTGTTGATGAAACACAGAAATTGCATCGGGATTGAATACAACAGTCACCATGCGCACTTTCCTCCATGGGAGTAATGTTTCAAAGAGTCCACGCTTTGATCATTCCCTGGAAGACCAGTAGTAGTTTCCGATGCACATCTGAAGGCATTGAATAATCTGTGTACTATAAGAGTGTTGATGAAACACAGAAATTGCATCGGGATTGAATACAACAGTCACCATGAGCACATTCCTCCATAAAAGTAATGTCTCAACAGTCTACGCTTTGATCGTTCCCTGGAAGACCAGTAGTAGTTTCCGATGCACATCTGGAGGCTTTCTGTAATCTGTGGACTATCAGAGTGTTGATGAAACACAGAAATTGCATCGGGATTGAAAACAACATTCACCATGCGCACTTTCCTCCATTGGAGTAATGTCCCAAACAGTCTACGCTTTGATCGTTCCCTGGAAGACCAGTAGTAGTTTCCGATTTACATCTGTAGGCATTCTGTAATCTGTGGACTATCAGAGTGTTGATGAAATACAGTAATTGCATCGGGATTGAATACAACAGTCACCATGCGCACTTTCCTCCATGGGAGTAATGTTTCAAAGAGTCCACGCTTTGATCGTTCCCTGGAAGACCAGTAGTAGTTTCCGATGCACATCTGGATGCATTGTGTAATCTGTGTACTATCAGAGTGTTGATGAAACACAGAAATTGCATCGGGATTGAATACAACAGTCACCATGAGCACAGTCCTCCATAAATGTAATGTCTCAATCAGTATACGCTTTGATCGTTCCCTGGAAGAACAGTAGGAGTTTCCGATGCACATCTGGAGGCATTTTGTAATCTGTGGACTATTAGAGTGTTGATGAAACACAGAAATTGCATCGGGATTGAATACAACAACCACCATGCGCACATTCCTCCATGGGAGTAATGTCTCAAACAGTCTACGCTTTGATCGTTCCCTGGAAGACCAGTAGTAGTTTCCGATGCTCATCTGGAGGCATTCTGTAATCGGTGGAGTATCAGAGTGTTGATGAAACACAGAAATTGCATCAGGTTTTGAATACCACAGTTACCATGCGCACTTTCCTCCATGGGAGTAATGTCTCTAACAGTCTACGCTTTGATCGTTCCCCAGAAGACAAGTAGTAGTTTCCGATGCACATCTGCAGGCTTTCTGTAATCTGTGGACTATCAGAGTGTTGATGAAACACAGAAATTGCATCGGGATTGAATACAACTTTTACCATGCGCACTTTCCTCCATGGGAGTAATGTCTCCAACAGTCTATGCTTTGATCGTCCCCTGGAAGGCCAGTAGTAGTTTCCGATGCACATCTGGAGGCTTTCTGTAATCTGTGGACTATCAGAGTGTTGATGAAACACAGAAATTGCATCGGGATTGAAAACAACATTCACCATGCGCACTTTCCTCCAAGGGAGTAATTCTCAAACAGTCTATGCTTTGATCGTTCCCTGGAAGACCAGTAGTAGTTTCCGATGCACATCGGTAGGCATTCTGTAATCTGTGGACTATCAGAGTGTTGATGAAACACAGAAATTGCATCGGGATTGAATACAACAGTCACCTTGCGCACTTTCCTAAATGGGAGTAATGACCCAAACAGTCTACGATCTGATCGTCCCCTGGAAGGCCAGTAGTAGTTTCCGATGCACATCAGGAGGCTTTCTGTAATCTGTGGACTATCAGAGTGTTGATGAAACACAGAAATTGCATCGGGATTGAAAACAACATTCACCATGCGCACTTTCCTCCAAGGGAGTAATTCTCAAACAGTCTATGCTTTGATCGTTCCCTGGAAGACCAGTAGAAGTTTCCGATGCACATCGGTAGGCATTCTGTAATCTGTGGACTATCAGAGTGTTGATGAAACACAGAAATTGCATCGGGATTGAATACAACAGTCACCATGCGCACTTTCCTCCATGGGAGGTATGTCTCCAACAGTCACCGCTTTGATCGTTCCCTGGAAGACCAGTAGTAGTTTCCGATGCACATCTGGAGGTATTCTGTAATCTGTGGATTATCAGAGTGTTGATGAAACACAGAAATTGCATCGGGATTGAATACAACAGTCACCAAGTGCACATTCCTGCATAAAAGTAATGTATCAAACAGTCTACGTTTTGATCGTTACCTGGAAGACCAGTAGAAATTTCCGATGAACATCTGGAGGCATTCTGTAATCTGTGGACTATCAGAGTGTTGATGAAACACAGAAATTGCTTCGGGATTGAATACAACAGTCACCATGCGCACTTTCCTCCACAGCTGTAATGTCTCAAACAGTCTTCGATTTGATCGTTCCCTGGAAGACCAGTAGAAGTTTCCGATGAACATCTGGAGGCATTCTGTAATCTGTGGACTATCAGAGTGTTCATGAAACACAGAAATTGCATCGGGATTGAATACAACAGTCACCATCCGCACTTTCCTGAATGGGAGTAATGTCTGAAACAGTCTACGCTTTGATCGTTCCCGGGAAGACCAGTAGTAGTTTCCGATGCACATTTCTGGCATTCTGTAATCTGTGGACTATCGGAGTGTTGATGAAACACAGAAAATGCATCGGGATTGATTACAACAGTTACCATGCGCACTTTCCTCCATGGGAGTAATGTCTCAAAGAGTTTACGCTTTGATCGTTCCCTGAAAGACCAGTAGTAGTTTCCGATGCACATCTGGAGGCATTCTGTAATCTGTGGACTATCAGAGTGTTGATGAAACTCAGAAATTGCATCGGGATTCAATACAACAGTCTCCATGCGCAGTTTCCTCCATGGGAGTAATGTCTCAAACAGTCTACGCTTTGATCGTTCCCTGGAAGACCAGTAGTAGTTTCCGATGCACATCTGGAGGCATTCTGTAATCTGTGGAGTATCAGAGTGTTGATGAATCACGGAAATTGCATCGGGATTGAATACAACATTTACCATGCGCACTTTCTCCATGGGAGTGATGTCTGAAACAGTCTACGCTTTGATCGTTCCCTGGAAGACCAGTAGTAGTTTCCGATGCACATCTAGAGGCTTTCTGTAATCTGTGGACTATCAGATTGTTGATGAAACACAGAAATTGCATCGGGATTGAAAACAACATTCACCATGCGCACTTTCCTCCATTGGAGTAATGTCCCAAACAGTCTACGATTGATCGTTCCCTGGAAGACAAGTAGTAAATTCCGATTAACATCTGGAGGCATTCTGTAATCTGTGGACTATCAGAGTGTTGATGAAACACAGAAATTGCATCGGGATTGAATACAACAGTCACCATGCGCACTTTCCTCCATGGAAGTAATGTTTCAAAGAGTCCACGCTTTGATCATTCCCTGGAAGACCAGTAGTAGTTTCCGATGCACATCTGGAGGCATTGTATAATCTGTGTACTATAAGAGTGTTGATGAAACACAGAAATTGCATCGGGATTGAGTACAACAGTCACCATGCTCACTTTCCTTCACGGGAGATATGTCTCAAACAGTCGACGTTTTGATCGTTCCCTGGAAGACCAGTAGTAGTTTCCGATGCACATCTGGTGGCATTCTGTAATCTATGGACTATCAGAGTGTTGATGAAACAAAGAAATTGCATCGGGGTTGAATACAACAGTCACCATGCGCACTTTCCTCCATGGGAGTAATGTCTCAAACAGTCTACGCTTTGATCGTTCCCTGGAAGACCAGTAGTAGTTTCCGATGCACATCTGGAGGCATTCTGTAATCTGTGGAGTATCAGAGTGTTGATGAAACACAGATATTGCATCGGGATTGAATAGAACGTTTACCATGCGCACTTTTCTCCATGGGAGTGATGTCTGAAACAGTCTACGCTTTGATCGTTCCCTGGAAGACCAGTAGTAGTTTCCGATGCAAATCTGGAGGCTTTCTGTAATCTGTGGACTATCAGAGTGTTGATGAAACACAGAAATTGCATCGGGATTGAATACAACAGTCACCATGCGCACTTTCCTCCATGGGAGTAATGTTTCAAAGAGTCCACGCTTTGATCATTCCCTGGATACCAGTAGTAGTTTCCGATGCACATCTGGAGGCATTGAATAATCTGTGTACTATAAGAGTGTTGATGAAACACAGAAATTGCATCGGGATTGAATACAACAGTCACCATGAGCACATTCCTCCATAAAAGTAATGTCTCAAACAGTCTACGCTTTGATAGTTCCCTGGAAGACCAGTAGTAGTTTCCGATGCACATCTGGAGGCATTCTGTAATCTGTGGACTATTAGAGTGTTGATGAAACATAGAAATTGCATCGGGATTGAATACAACAACCACCATGCGCACTTTCCTCCATGGGAGTAATGTCTCAAACAGTCTACGCTTTGATCGTTCCCTGGAAGACCAGTAGTAGTTTCCGATGCTCATCTGGAGGCATTCTGTAATCTGTGGAGTATCAGAGTGTTGATGAAACACAGAAATTGCATCGGGGTTTGAATACCACAGTTACATTGCGCACTTTCCTCCATGGGAGTAATGTCTCTAACAGTCTACGCTTTGATCGTTCCCCGGAAGACAAGTAGTAGTCTCCGATGCACATCTGGAGGCTTTCTGTAATCTGTGGACTATCAGAGTGTTGATGAAACACAGAAATTGCATCGGGATTGAGTACAACAGTCACCATGCGCACTTTCCTCCACGGGAGATATGTCTCAAACAGTCGACTTTTTGATCGTTCCCTGGAAGACCAGTAGTAGTTTCCGATGCACATCTGGTGGCATTCTGTAATCTATGGACTATCAGAGTGTTGATGAAACAAAGAAATTGCATCGGGGTTGAATACAACAGGCACCTTGCGCACTTTCCTCCATTTGAGTAATGTCTCAAACAGTCTACGCTTTGATCGTTCCCTGGAAGACCAGTAGTAGTTTCCGATGCACATCTGGAGGCATTCTGTTATCTGTGGAGTATCAGAGTGTTGATGAAACACAGATATTGCATCGGGATTGAATAGAACATTTACCATGCGCACTTTTCTCCATGGGAGTGATGTCTGAAACAGTCTACGCTTTGATCGTTCCCTGGAAGACCAGTAGTAGTTTCCGATGTACATCTGGAGGCTTTCTGTAATCTGTGGACTATCAGAGTGTTGATGAAACACAGAAATTGCATCGGGATTGAAAACAACATTCACCATGCGCACTTTCCTCCATTGGAGTAATGTCCCAAACAGTCTACGCCTTGATCGTTCCCTGGAAGACCAGTAGTAGTTTCCGATTTACATCTGGAGGCATTCTGTAATCTGTGGACTATCAGAGTGTTGATGAAACACAGAAATTGCATCGGGATTGAAAACAACATTCACCATGCGCACTTTCCTCCAAGGGAGTAAATCTCAAACAGTCTATGCTTTCATCGTTCCCTGGAAGACCAGTAGTAGTTTCCGATGCACATCGGTAGGCATTCTGTAATCTGTGGACTATCAGAGTGTTGAAGAAACACAGAAATTGCATCGGGATTGAATACAACAGTCACCATGCGCACTTTCCTCCATGGGAGTAATGACCCAAACGGTCTACGATCTGATCGTTCCCTGGAAGTCCAGTAGTAGTTTCCGATGCACATCGGGAGGCATTCTGTAATCTGTGGACTATCAGAGTGTTGATGAAACACAGAAATTGCATCGGGATTGAAAACAACATTCACCATGCGCACTTTCCTCCAAGGGAGTAATTCTCAAACAGTCTATGCTTTGATCGTTCCCTGGAAGACCAGTAGTAGTTTCCGATGCACATCTGGTGGCATTCTGTAATCTGTGGACTATCAGAGTGTTGATGAAACACAGAAAATGTATCGGGATTGATTACAACATTTACCATGCGCACTTTCCTCAATGGGAGTAATGTCCCAAAGAGTTTACGATTTGATCGTTCCCTGAAAGGCCAGTAGTAGTTTCCGATGCACATCTGGAGGCATTCTGTAATCTGTGGACTATCAGAGTGTTGATGAATCACAGAAATTGCTTCGGGATTGAATACAACAGTCTCCATGCGCAGTTTCCTCCATGGGAGTAATGTCTTAAACAGTCTACGCTTTGATCGTTCCCTGGAATAACAGAAGTAGTTTTAATTGCAAATCTGGATGCATTCTGTAATCTGTGGACTATCAGAGTATTGATGAAACACAGAAATTGCATCGGGATTGAATACAACAGTCACCATGCGCACTTTCCTCCATGGGAGTAATGTTTCAAAGAGTTCACGCTTTGATCGTTCCCTGGAAGACCAGTAGCAGTTTCCGATGCACATCTGGAGGCATTCTGTAATCTGTGTACTATCAGAGTGTTGATGAAACATAGAAATTGCATCGGGATTGAATACAACAACCACCATGCGCACTTTCCTCCATGGGAGTAATGTCTCAAACAGTCTACGCTGTGATCGTTCCCTGGAAGACCAGTAGTAGTTTCAGATGCTCATCTGGAGGCATTCTGTAATCTGTGGAGTTTCAGAGTGTTGATGAAACACAGAAATTGCAGCGGGATTGAATACAACAATATCCATGCGCACTTTCCTCCATGGGAGTAATGTCTCAAACAGTCTACGCTTTGATCGTTCCCTGGAAGACCAGTAGTAGTTTCCGATGCTCATCTGGAGGCATTCTGTAAAATGTGGAGTTTCAGAGTGTTGATGAAACACAGAAATTGCATCGGGTTTTGAATACCACAGTTACCATGCGCACTTTCCTCCAAGAGAGTAATGTCTCAAACAGTCTACGCTTTGATCGTTAACTGGAAGACCAGTAGTAGTTTCCGATGCACATCTGGAGGCTTTCTGTAATCTGTGGACTATCAGAGTGTTGATGAAACACAGAAATTGCATCGGGATTAAATACAACAGTTACCATTCGTACTTTCCTCCATGGGAGTAATGTCCCAAAGAGTTTACGCTTTGATCGTTCCCTGAAATACAAGTAGTAGTTTCCGATGCACATCTGGAGGCAATCTGTAATCGGTGTACTATCAGAGTGTTGATGAAACACCGAAATTGCATCGGGATTGAATACAACAGTCACTATGAGCACATTCCTCCATAAAAGTAATGTCTCAAACGGTCTACGCTTTGATCGTTCCCTGGAAGACCGGTAGTAGTTTCCGATGAACAACTGGAGGCATTCTGTAATCTGTGGACTATTAGAGTTTTAATGAAACACAGATATTGCATCGGGATTGAATACAACAGCCACCATGCGCACTTTCCTCCATGGGGGTAATGTCTAAAACAGTCTACGCTTTGATCGTTCCCTGGAAGACCAGTAGTAGTCCCCGATGCACATCTGGAGGCTTTCTGTAATCTGTGGACTACCAGAGTGTTGATGAAACACAGAAATTGCATCGGGATTGAATACTACAGTCACCATGCGCACTTTCTTTCATGGGAGTAATGTCTCTAACAGTCTACGCTTTGATCGTTCCCTGGAAGACCAGTAGTAGTTTGCGATGCACATCTGGAGGCTTTCCGTAATCAGTGGACTATCAGAGTGTTGATGAAACACTGAAATTGCATCGGGATTGAATACAACAGTCACCATGCGCACTTTCCTCCATGGGAGTAATGTCTCCAACAGTCTACGCTTTGATCGTTCCCTGGAAGACCAGTAGTAGTTTCCGATGAACATCTGGAGGCTTTCTGTAATCTGTGGACTATCAGAGTGTTGATGAAACACAGAAATTGCATCGGGATTGAATACAACAGTCACCATGAGCACGTTCCTCCATAAAAGTAATGTCTCAAACGGTCTACGCTTTGATCGTTCCCTGGAAGACCGGTAGTAGTTTCCGATGAACATCTGGAGGCATTCTGTAATCTGTGGACTATTACAGTGTTGATGAAACACAGATATTTCATCGGGATTGAATACAACAGCCACCATGCGCACTTTCCTCCATGGGAGTAATGTCTCAAACAGTCTACGTTTTGATCGTTCCCTGGAAGACCAGTAGCAGTTTCCGATGCACATCTGGAGGCTTTCTGTAATCTGTGGACTACCAGAGTGTTGATGAAACACAGATATTGCATCGGGATTGAATACAAAAGTCACCATGCGCACTTTCCTTCATGGGAGTACTTCTCAAACAGTCTACGCTTTGATCGTTCCCTGGAAGACCAGTAGTAGTTTCCGATGCACATCTGGGGGCATTCTGTAATCTGTGGACTATCAGAGGGTTGGTGAAACACAGAAATTGCTTCGGGATTGAATACAACATTCACCATGCGCACTTTCCTGGATGGGAGTAATGTCTGAAACAGTCTACGCTTTGATCGTTCCCGGGAAGGCCAGTAGTAGTTTCTGATGCACATCTCGTGGCATTCTGTAATCTGTGGACTATCAGAGTGTTGATGAAACACCGAAAATGCCACGGGATTAAATACAACAGTTACCATGCGCACTTTCCTTCATGTGAGTAATGTCTCAAAGAGTTTACGCTTTGATCGTTCCCTGAAAGACCAGTAGTAGTTTCCGATGCACATCTGGAGGCATTCTGTAATCTGTGGACTATCAGAGTGTTGATGAAACACAGAAATTGCATCGGGATTGAATACAACAGTCACCATGCTCTTATTCCTCCATAAAAGTAATATCTCAAACAGTCTACGCTTTGATCGTTCCCTGTAAGACCAGTAGTCGTTTCCGATGCACATCTGGAGGCATTCTGTAATCTGTGGGCTATCAGAGTGTTGATGAAACACAGATATTGCATCGGGATTGAATGCAACAGTCACCATGAGAACTTTCCTCCATGGGAGTAATGTCTCAAACAGTCTACGATTTGTTCGTTCCCTGGAAGGCAAGTAGTAGTTTCCGATGCACATCTGCAGGCTTTCTGTAATCTGTGGACTATCAGAGTGTTGATGAAACACAGAAATTGCATCGGGATTGAATACAACTTTTACCATGCGCACTTTCCTCCATGGGAGTAATGTCTCTAACAGTCTATGCTTTGATCGTCACCTGGAAGGCCAGTAGTAGTTTCCGATGCACATCTGGAGGCTTTCTGTAATCTGTGGACTATCAGAGTGTTGATGAAACACAGAAATTGCATCGGGATTGAAAACAACATTCACCATGCGCACTTTCCTCCAAGGGAGTAATTCTCAAACAGTCTATGCTTTGATCGTTCCCTGGAAGACCAGTAGTAGTTTCCGATGCACATCGGTAGGCATTCTGTAATCTGTGGACTATCAGAGTGATGATGAAACACAGAAATTGCATCGGGATTGAATACAACAGTCACCTTGCGCACTTTCCTCCATGGGAGTAATGACCCAAACGGTCTACGATCTGATCGTCCCCTGGAAGGCCAGTAGTAGTTTCCGATGCACATCTGGAGGCTTTCTGTAATCTGTGGACTATCAGAGTGTTGATGAAACACAGAAATTGCATCGGGATTGAAAACAACATTCACCATGCGCACTTTCCTCCAAGGGAGTAATTCTCAAACAGTCTATGCTTTGATCGTTCCCTGGAAGACCAGTAGTAGTTTCCGATGCACATCGGTAGGCATTCTGTAATCTGTGGACTATCAGAGTGTTGATGAAACACAGAAATTGCATCGGGATTGAATACAACAGTCACCACGCGCACTTTCCTCTATGGGAGGTATGTCTCCAACAGTCTACGCTTTGATCGTTCCCTGGAAGACCAGTAGTAGTTTCCGATGCACATCTGGAGGTATTCTGTAATCTGTGGATTATCAGAGTGTTGATGAAACACAGAAATTGCATCGGGATTGAATACAACAGTCACCAAGTGCACATTCCTGCATAAAAGTAATGTATCAAACAGTCTACGCTTTGATCGTTACCTGGAAGACCAGTAGAAATTTCCGATGAACATCTGGAGGCATTCTGTAATCTGTGGACTATCAGAGTGTTGATGAAACACAGAAATTGCTTCGGGATTGAATACAACAGTCACCATGCGCACTTTCCTCCACAGCTGTAATGTCTCAAACAGTCTACGATTTGATCGTTCCCTGGAAGACCAGTAGAAGTTTCCGATGAACATCTGGAGGCATTCTGTAATCTGTGGACTATCAGAGTGTTGATGAAACACAGAAATAGCATCGGGATTGAAAACAACATTCACCATGCGCACATTCCTCCAAGGGAGTAATTCTCAAACAGTCTATGCTTTGATCGTTCCCTGGAAGACCAGTAGTAGTTTCCGATGCACATCGGTAGGCATTCTGTAATCTGTGGACTATCAGAGTGTTGATGAAACACAGAAATTGCTTCGGGATTGAATACAACAGTCACCATGCGCACTTTCCTCCACAGCTGTAATGTCTCAAACAGTCTACGATTTGATCGTTACCTGGAAGACCAGTAGAAATTTCCGATGAACATCTGGAGGCATTCTGTAATCTGTGGGCTATCAGAGTGTTGATGAAACACAGAAATTGCATCGGGATTGAATGCAACAGTCACCATGAGAACTTTCCTCCATGGGAGTAATGTCTCAAACAGTCTACGCTGTGTTCGTTCCGTGGAAGGCAAGTAGTAGTTTCCGATGCACATCTGCAGGCTTTCTGTAATCTGTGGACTATCAGAGTGTTGATGAAACACAGAAATTGCATCGGGATTGAATACAACTTTTACCATGCGCACTTTCCTCCATGGGAGTAATGTCTCTAACAGTCTATGCTTTGATCGTCACCTGGAAGGCCAGTAGTAGTTTCCGATGCACATCTGGAGGCTTTCTGTAATCTGTGGACTATCAGAGTGTTGATGAAACACAGAAATTGCATCGGGATTGAAAACAACATTCACCATGCGCACTTTCCTCCAAGGGAGTAATTCTCAAACAGTCTATGCTTTGATCGTTCCCTGGAAGACCAGTAGTAGTTTCCGATGCACATCGGTAGGCATTCTGTAATCTGTGGACTATCAGAGTGATGATAAAACACAGAAATTGCATCGGGATTGAATACAACAGTCACCTTGCGCACTTTCCTCCATGGGAGTAATGACCCAAACAGTCTACGATCTGATCGTCCCCTGGAAGGCCAGTAGTAGTTTCCGATGCACATCTGGAGGCTTTCTGTAATCTGTGGACTATCAGAGTGTTGATGAAACACAGAAATTGCATCGGGATTGAAAACAACATTCACCATGCGCACTTTCCTCCAAGGGAGTAATTCTCAAACAGTCTATGCTTTGATCGTTCCCTGGAAGACCAGTAGTAGTTTCCGATGCACATCGGTAGGCATTCTGTAATCTGTGGACTATCAGAGTGTTGATGAAACACAGAAATTGCATCGGGATTGAATACAACAGTCACCATGCGCACTTTCCTCCATGGGAGGTATGTCTCCAACAGTCTACGCTTTGATCGTTCCCTGGAAGAACAGTAGTAGTTTCCGATGCACATCTGGAGGTATTCTGTAATCTGTGGATTAACAGTGTGTTGATGAAACACAGAAATTGCATCGGGATTGAATACAACAGTCACCAAGTGCACATTCCTGCATAAAAGTAATGTATCAAACAGTCTACGCTTTGATCGTTACCTGGAAGACCAGTAGAAATTTCCGATGAACATCTGGAGGCATTCTGTAATCTGTGGACTATCAGAGTGTTGATGAAACACAGAAATTGCTTCGGGATTGAATACAACAGTCACCATGCGCACTTTCCTCCACAGCTGTAATGTCTCAAACAGTCTACGATTTGATCATTCCCTGGAAGACCAGTAGAAGTTTCCGATGAACATCTGGAGGCATTCTGTAATCTGTGGACTATCAGAGTGTTGATGAAACACAGAAATTGCATCGGGATTGAAAACAACATTCACCATGCGCACTTTCCTCCAAGGGAGTAATTCTCAAACAGTCTATGCTTTGATCGTTCCCTGGAAGACCAGTAGTAGTTTCCGATGCACATCGGTAGGCATTCTGTAATCTGTGGACTATCAGAGTGTTGATGAAACACAGAAATTGCATCGGGATTGAATACAACAGTCACCTTGCGCACTTTCCTCCATGGGAGTAATGACCCAAACAGTCTACGATCTGATCGTCCCCTGGAAGGCCAGTAGTAGTTTCCGATGCACATCTGGAGGCTTTCTGTAATCTGTGGACTATCAGAGTGTTGATGAAACACAGAAATTGCATCGGGATTGAAAACAACATTCACCATGCGCACTTTCCTCCAAGGGAGTAATTCTCAAACAGTCTATGCTTTGATCGTTCCCTGGAAGACCAGTAGTAGTTTCCGATGCACATCGGTAGGCATTCTGTAATCTGTGGACTATCAGAGTGTTGATGAAACACAGAAATTGCATCGGGATTGAATACAACAGTCACCTTGCGCACTTTCCTCCATGGGAGTAATGACCCAAACAGTCTACGATCTGATCGTCCCCTGGAAGGCCAGTAGTAGTTTCCGATGCACATCTGGAGGCTTTCTGTAATCTGTGGACTATCAGAGTGTTGATGAAACACAGAAATTGCATCGGGATTGAAAACAACATTCACCATGCGCACTTTCCTCCAAGGGAGTAATTCTCAAACAGTCTATGCTTTGATCGTTCCCTGGAAGACCAGTAGTAGTTTCCGATGCACATCGGTAGGCATTCTGTAATCTGTGGACTATCAGAGTGTTGATGAAACACAGAAATTGCATCGGGATTGAATACAACAGTCACCATGCGCACTTTCCTCCATGGGAGGTATGTCTCCAACAGTCTACGCTTTGATCGTTCCCTGGAAGACCAGTAGTAGTTTCCGATGCACATCTGGAGGTATTCTGTAATCTGTGGATTATCAGAGTGTTGATGAAACACAGAAATTGCATCGGGATTGAATACAACAGTCACCAAGTGCACATTCCTGCATAAAAGTAATGTTTCAAACAGTCAACGCTTTGATCGTTACCTGGAAGACCAGTAGAAATTTCCGATGAACATCTGGAGGCATTCTGTAATCTGTGGACTATCAGAGTGTTCATGAAACACAGAAATTGCATCGGGATTGAATACAACAGTCACCATCCGCACTTTCCTGAATGGGAGTAATGTCTCAAACAGTCTACGCTTTGATCGTTCCCGGGAAGACCAGTAGTAGTTTCCGATGCACATTTCTGGCATTCTGTAATCTGTGGACTATCGGAGTGTTGATGAAACACAGAAAATGCATCGGGATTGATTACAACAGTTACCATGCGCACTTTCCTCCATGGGAGTAATGTCTCAAACAGTCTACGCTTTGATCGTTCCCTGGAAGACCAGTAGTAGTTTCCGATGCACATCTGGAGGCATTCTGTAATCTGTGGAGTATCAGAGTGTTGATGAATCACAGAAATTGCATCGGGATTGAATACAACATTTACCATGCGCTCTTTCTCCATGGGAGTGATGTCTGAAACAGTCTACGCTTTGATCGTTCCCTGGAAGACCAGTAGTAGTTTCCGATGCTCATCTAGAGGCTTTCTGTAATCTGTGGACTATCAGAGTGTTGATGAAACACAGAAATTGCATCGGGATTGGAAACAACATTCACCATGCGCACTTTCCTCCATTGGAGTAATGTCCCAAACAGTCTACGATTGATCGTTCCCTGGAAGACAAGTAGTAAATTCCGATTAACATCTGAAGGCATTCTGTAATCTGTGGACTATCAGAGTGTTGATGAAACACAGAAATTGCATCGGGATTGAATACAACAGTCACCATGCGCACTTTCCTCCATGGGAGTAATGTCTCAAAGAGTCCACGTTTTGATCGTTCCCTGGAAGACCAGTAGTAGTTTCCGATGCTCATCTGGAGGCATTGTATAATCTGTGTACTATAAGAGTGTTGATGAAACACAGAAATTGCATCGGGATTGATTACAACAGTCACCATGAGCACATTCCTCCATAAAAGTAATGTCTCAAACAGTCTACGCTTTGATCGTTCCCTGGAAGACCAGTAGTAGTTTCCGATGCACATCTGGAGGCATTCTGTAATCTGTGGACTATTAGAGTGTTGATGAAACATAGAAATTGCATCGGGATTGAATACAACAACCACCATGCGCACTTTCCTCCATAGGAGTAATGTCTCAAACAGTCTACGCTTTGATCGTTCCCTGGAAGACCAGTAGTAGTTTCCGATGCTCATCTGGATGCATTGTGTAATCTGTGTACTATCAGAGTGTTGATGAAACACAGAAATTGCATCGGGATTGAATACAACAGTCACCATGAGCACAGTCCTCCATAAAAGTAATGTCTCAATCAGTATACGCTTTGATCGTTCCCTGGAAGACCAGTAGTAGTTTCCGATGCACATCTGGAGGCATTTTGTAATCTGTGGACTATTAGAGTGTTGATGAAACACAGAAATTGCATCGGGATTGAATACAACAACCACCATGCGCACATTCCTCCATGGGAGTAATGTCTCAAACAGTCTACGCTTTGATCGTTCCCTGGAAGACCAGTAGTAGTTTCCGATGCTCATCTGGAGGCATTCTGTAATCGGTGGAGTATCAGAGTGTTGATGAACCACAGAAATTGCATCAGGTTTTGAATACCACAGTTACCATGCGCACTTTCCTCCATGGGAGTAATGTCTCTAACAGTCTACGCTTTGATCGTTCCCCAGAAGACAAGTAGTAGTTTCCGATGCACATCTGCAGGCTTTCTGTAATCTGTGGACTATCAGAGTGTTGATGAAACACAGAAATTGCATCGGGACTGAATACAACTTTTACCATGCGCACTTCCCTCCATGGGAGTAATGTCTCTAACAGTCCATGCTTTGATCGTCCCCTGGAAGGCCAGTAGTAGTTTCCGATGCACATTTGGAGGCATTCTGTAATCTGTGGAGTATAAGAGTGTTGATGAATCACATAAATTGCATCGGGATTGAATACAACATTTACCATGCGCACTTTTCTTCATGGGAGTGATGTCTGAAACAGTCTACGCTTTCATCGTTCCCTGGAAGACAAGTAGTAAATTCCGATTAACATCTGGAGGCATTCTGTAATCTGTGGACTATCAGAGTGTTGATGAAACACAGAAATTGCATCGGGATTGAATACAACAGTCACCATGCGCACTTTCCTCCATGGGAGTAATGTTTCAAAGAGTCCACGCTTTGATCATTCCCTGGAAGACCAGTAGTAGTTTCCGATGCACATCTGGAGGCATTGTATAATCTGTGTACTATAAGAGTGTTGATGAAACACAGAAATTGCATCGGGATTGAATACAACAGTCACCATGAGCACATTCCTCCATAAAAGTAATGTCTCAAACAGTCTACGCTTTGATCGTTCCCTGGAAGACCAGTAGTAGTTTCCGATGCACATCTGGAGGCATTCTGTAATCTGTGGACTATTAGAGTGTTGATGAAACATAGAAATTGCATCGGGATTGAATACAACAACCACCATGCGCACTTTCCTCCATGGGAGTAATGTCTCAAACAGTCTACGCTTTGATCGTTCCCTGGAAGACCAGTAGTAGTTTCCGATGCTCATCTGGAGGCATTCTGTTTTCTGTGGAGTATCAGAGTGTTGATGAAACACAGAAATTGCATCGGGTTTTGAATACCACAGTTACATTGCGCACTTTCCTCCATGGGAGTAATGTCTCTAACAGTCTACGCTTCGATCGTTCCCCGGAAGACAAGTAGTAGTTTCCGATGCACATCTGGAGGCTTTCTGTAATCTGTGGACTATCATAGTGTTGATGAAACACAGAAATTGCATCGGGATTGAGTACAACAGTCACCATGCGCACTTTCCTCCACGGGAGATATGTCTCAAACAGTCGACGTTTTGATCGTTCCTTGGAAGACCAGTAGTAGTTTCCGATGCACATCTGGTGGCATTCTGTAATCTATGGACTATCAGAGTGTTGATGAAACAAAGAAATTGCATCGGGGTTGAATACAACAGTCACCATGCACACTTTTCCACCATGGGAGTAATGTCTCAAACAGTCTACGCTTTGATCGTTCCCTGGAAGACCAGTAGTAGTTTCCGATGCACATCTGGAGGCATTCTGTAATCTGTGGAGTATCAGAGTGTTGATGAAACACAGATATTGCATCGGGATTGAATAGAACATTTACCATGCGCACTTTTCTCCATGGGAGTGATGTCTGAAACAGTCTACGCTTTGATCGTTCCCTGGAAGACCAGTAGTAGTTTCCGATGCACATCTGGAGGCTTTCTGTAATCTGTGGACTATCAGAGTGTTGATGAAACACAGAAATTGCATCGGGATTGAAAACAACATTCACCATGCGCACTTTCCTCCATTGGAGTAATGTCCCAAACAGTCTACGCTTTGATCGTTCCCTGGAAGACCAGTAGTAGTTTCCGATTAACATCTGGAGGCATTCTGTAATCTGTGGACTATCAGAGTGTTGATGAAATACAGAAATTGCATCGGGATTGAATACAACAGTCACAATGCGCAGTTCCTCCATGGGAGTATTGTTTCAAAGAGTCCACGCTTTGATCGTTAGCTGGAAGACCAGTAGTAGTTTCCGATGCACATCTGGATGCATTGTGTAATCTGTGTACTATCAGAGGGTTGATGAAACACAGAAATTGCATCGAGATTGAATACAACTTTTATCATGCGCACTTTCCTCCATGGGAGTAATGTCTCTAACAGTCTATGCTTTGATCGTCCCCTGGAAGGCCAGTAGTAGTTTCCGATGCACATCTGGGGGCATTCTGTAATCTGTGGACTATCAAAGTGTTGATGAAACACAGAAAATGCATCGGGATTGAAAACAACATTCACCATGCGCACTTTCCTCCAAGGGAGTAATTCTCAAACAGTCTAAGCTTTGATCGTTCCCTGGAAGACCAGTAGTAGTTTCCAATGCACATCGGTAGGCATTCTGTAATCTGTGGACTATCAGAGTGTTGATGAAACACAGAAATTGCATCGGGATTGAATACAACAGTCACCATGCGCACTTTCCTCCATGGGAGGTATGTCTCCAACAGTCTACGCTTGATCGTTCCCTGGAAGACCAGTAGTAGTTTCCGATGCACATCTGGAGGTATTCTGTAATCTGTGGATTATCAGAGTGTTGATGAAACACAGAAATTGCATCGGGATTGAATACAACAGTCACCAAGTGCACATTCCTGCATAAAAGTAATGTATCAAACAGTCTACGCTTTGATCGTTACCTGGAAGACCAGTAGAAATTTCCGATGAACATCTGGAGGCATTCTGTAATCTGTGGACTATCAGAGTGTTGATGAAACACAGAAATTGCTTCGGGATTGAATACAACAGTCACCATGCGCACTTTCCTCCACAGCTGTAATGTCTCAAACAGTCTACGATTTGATCGTTCCCTGGAAGACCAGTAGAAGTTTCCGATGAACATCTGGAGGCATTCTGTAATCTGTGGACTATCAGAGTGTTCATGAAACACAGAAATTGCATCGGGATTGAATACAACAGTCACCATCCGCACTTTCCTGAATGGGAGTAATGTCTGTAACAGTCTACGCTTTGATCGTTCCCTGAAAGACCAGTAGTAGTTTCCGATGCACATCTGGAGGCATTCTGTAATCTGTGGACTATCAGAGTGTTGATGAAACACAGAAATTGCATCGGGATTCAATACAACAGTCTCCCTGCGCAGTTTCTTCCATGGGAGTAATGTCTCAAACAGTCTACGCTTTGGTCGTTCCCTGGAAGACCAGTAGTAGTTTCCGATGCACATCTGGAGGCATTCTGTAATCTGTGGAGAATCAGAGTGTTGATGAATCACAGAAATTGCATCGGGATTGAATACAACATTTACCATGCGCACTTTCTCCATGGGAGTGATGTCTGAAACAGTCTACGCTTTGATCGTTCCCTGGAAGACCAGTAGTAGTTTCCGATGCACATCTAGAGGCTTTCTGTAATCTGTGGACTATCAGAGTGTTGATGAAACACAGAAATTGCATTTGGATTGAAAACAACATTCACCATGCGCACTTTCCTCCATTGGAGTAATGTCCCAAACAGTCTATGATTGATCGTTCCCTGGAAGACAAGTAGTAAATTCCGATTAACATCTGGAGGCATTCTGTAATCTGTGGACTATCAGAGTGTTGATGAAACACAGAAATTGCATCGGGATTTAATACAACAGTCAACATGCGCACTTTCCTCCATGGGAGTAATGTTTCAAAGAGTCCACGCTTTGATCGTTCCCTGGAAGACCAGTAGTAGTTTCTGATGCACATCTGGGGGCATTCTGTAATCTGTGGACTATTAGAGTGTTGATGAAACATAGAAATTGCATCGGGATTGAATACAACAACCACCAAGCGCACTTTCCTCCATGGGAGTAATGTCTCAAACAGTCTACGCTTTGATCGTTCCCTGGAAGACCAGTAGTAGATTCCGATGCTCATCTGGAGGCATTCTGTAATCTGTGGAGTATCAGAGTGTTGATGAAAAACAGAAATTGCATCGGGTTTTGAATACCACAGTTACATTGCGCACTTTCCTCCATGGGAGTAACGTCTCTAACAGTCTACGCTTTGATCGTTCCCCGGAAGACAAGTAGTAGTTTCCGATGCACATCTGGAGGCTTTCTGTAATCTGTGGACTATCAGAGTGTTGATGAAACAAAGAAATTGCATCGGGATTGAGTACAACAGTCACCATGCGCACTTTCCTCCACGGGAGATATGTCTCAAACAGTCGACGTTTTGATCGTTCCCTGGAAGACCAGTAGTAGTTTCCGATGCACATCTGGTGGCATTCTGTAATCTATGGACTATCAGAGTGTTGATGAAACAAAGAAATTGCATCGGGGTTGAATACAACAGGCACCATGCGCACTTTCCTCCATTTGAGTAATGTCTCAAACAGTCTACGCTTTGATCGTTCCCTGGAAGACCAGTAGTAGTTTCCGATGCACATCTGGAGGCATTCTCTAATCTGTGGAGTATCAGAGTGTTGATGAAACACAGATATTGCATCGGGATTGAATAGAACATTTACCATGCGCACTTTTCTCCATGGGAGTGATGTCTGAAACAGTCTACGCTTTGATCGTTCCCTGGAAGACCAGCAGTAGTTTCCGATGCACATCTGGAGGCTTTCTGTAATCTGTGGACTATCAGAGTGTTGATGAAACACAGAAATTTCATCGGGATTGAAAACAACATTCACCATGCGCACTTTCCTCCAAGGGAGTAATTCTCAAACAGTCTATGCTTTGATCGTTCCCTGGAAGACCAGTAGTAGTTTCCGATGCACATCGGTAGGCATTCTGTAATCTGTGGACTATCAGAGTGTTGATGAAACACAGAAATTGCATCGGGATTGAATACAACAGTCACCATGCGCACTTTTCTCCATGGGAGTAATGACCCAAACGGTCTACGATCTGATCGTTCCCTGGAAGACCAGTAGTAGTTTCCGATGCACATCGGGAGGCATTCTGTAATCTGTGGACTATCAGAGTGTTGATGAAACACAGAAATTGCATCGGGATTCAAAACAACATTCACCATGCGCACTTTCCTCCAAGGGAGTAATTCTCAAACAGTCTATGCTTTGATCGTTCCCTGGAAGACCAGTAGTAGTTTCCGATGCACATCGGTAGGCATTCTGTAATCTGTGGACTATCAGAGTGTTGATGAAACACAGAAATTGCATCGGGATTGAATACAACAGTCACCATGCGCACTTTCCTCCATGGGAGTAATGTCCCAAACAGTCTACGATCTGATCGTTCCCTGGAAGACCAGTAGTAGTTTCCGATGCACATCGGGAGGCATTCTGTAATCTGTGGACTATCAGAGTGTTGATGAAACACAGAGATTGCATCGGGATTGAATACAACAGTCACCATGCGCACTTTCCTCCATGGGAGTAATGGCTCAAACAGTCTACGCTTTGATCGTTAACTGGAAGACCTGTAGTAGTTTCCGATGCACATCTGGTGGCATTCTGTAATCTGTGGACTATCAGAGTGTTCATGAAACACAGAAAATGTATCGGGATTGATTACAACATTTACCATGCGCACTTTCCTCAATGGGAGTAATGTCCCAAAGAGTTTACGATTTGATCGTTCCCTGAAAGGCCAGTAGTAGTTTCCGATGCACATCTGGAGGCATTCTGTAATCTGTGGACTATCAGAGTGTTGATGAATCACAGAAATTGCTTCGGGATTGAATACAACAGTCTCCATGCGCAGTTTCCTCCATGGGAGTAATGTCTTAAACAGTCTACGCTTTGATCGTTCCCTGGAAGAACAGAAGTAGTTTCAATTGCAAATCTGGAGGCATTCTGTAATCTGTGTACTATCAGAGTGTTGATGAAACACAGAAATTGCATCGGGATTGAATACAACAACCACCATGCGCACTTTCCTCCATGGGAGTAATGTCTCAAACAGTCTACGCTGTGATCGTTCCCTGGAAGACAAGTAGTAGTTTCAGATGCTCATCTGGAGGCATTCTGTAATCTGTGGAGTTTCAGAGTGTTGATGAAACACAGAAATTGCAGCGGGATTGAATACAACAATATCCATGCGCACTTTCCTCCATGGGAGTAATGTCTCAAACAGTCTACGCTTTGATCGTTCCCTGGAAGACCAGTAGTAGTTTGCGATGCTCATCTGGAGGCATTCTGTAATCTGTGGAGTTTCAGAGTGTTGATGAAACACAGAAATTGCATCGGGTTTTGAATACCACAGTTACCATGCGCACTTTCCTCCATGGCAGTAATTCTCAAACAATCTACTATTTGATCGTTCCCTGGAAGACCAGTAGTAGTTTCCGATGCACAATTGCTGGCATTCTGTAATCTGTGGAGTATCAGAGTGTTGATGAAACACAGAAATTGCATCGTGTTTTGAATACCACAATTACCATGCGCACTTTCCTCCATGGGAGTAATGTCTCTAAGAGTCTACGCTTTGATCGTTCCCTGGAAGACCAGTAGGAGTTTCAGATGCACATCTGGAGATATTCTGTAATCTGTGGACTATCAGAGTGTTGATGAAACACAGAAATTGCTTCGGGATTAAATACCACAGTCACCATGCGCACTCTCCTCCATGGGAGTAATGTCTCAACAGTCTACGCCTTGATCGTTCCAAGGAAGACCTGTAGTAGTTTCCGATGCACATCTGGAGCCATTCTGAAATCTGTTGACAAACTGAGTGTTGATGAAACACAGAAATTTCAGCGGGATTGAATACAACATTCACCATCCGCAGTTTCCTCGATGTGAGTAATGTCTGAAACAGTCTACGATTTGATCGTTCCCTGGAAGACCAGTAGTAGCTTCCGATGCGCATCTGGAGGCATTCTGTAATCTGTGGACCTTCAAAGTGTTGATGAAACACAGGAATTGCATAGGGATTGAATACAACAGTCACCATGCGCACTTACCTTTATGGGAGTAATGTCTCAAACAGTCTACGCTTTGATCGTTCCCAGGAAGACCAGTAGTAGTTTCCGATGCAGATCTGGACTCTATCTGTAATCTGTGGACTATCAGAGTGTTAATGAAACACAGAAATTGAATCGGGATTGAATACAACAGTCACCATCCGCACTTTCCTAAATGGGAGTAATGTCTGAAACAGTCTACGCTTTGATCGTTCCCTGGGAGACCAGTAGTAGTTTCCGATGCACAATTGGGGGCATTCTGTAATCTTTGGACCTTCAAAATGTTGATGAAACACAGAAATTGCATCGGGATTGAATACAACAGTCACCATGCGCACTTTCCTACACGGAAGTAATGTCTCAAAGAGTATAGGCTTTGATCGTTCCCTGGAAGACCAGTAGTAGTTCCCGATGTACATCTGGTGGCATTCTGTAATTTGTGGACTGTCAGAGTGTTGATGAAACACAGAAATTTCATCGGGATTGAATACAACAGTCACCATGCGCACTTTCCTATATGGGAGTAAGGTCCCAAACGGTCTACGATTTGTTCTTTCCCTGGAAGACCAGTAGTAAGTTCCGATGCACGTCTGGTAGCATTCTGTAATCTGTGGACTATCAGAGTGTTGATGAAACACAGAAATTGCATCGGGATTGAATACAACAGTCACCATGCGCACTTTCCTCCATGGGACTAATGTCTCAAACAGTCTACGGTTTGATCGTTCCCTGGAAGACCAGTAATAGTTTCCGATGCACATCTGGAGGCATTCTGTAATCTGTGGACTATCAGAGTGTTGATGAAACACAGAGATTTCATCGGGATTGAATACAACAGTCACCATGCGCACTTTCCTCCACAGGAGTAATGTTTCAAACAGTCTTCGCTTTGATCGTTCCCTGGATGACCAGTAGTAGTTTCCTATGCACATCTGGTGGCATTCCTTAATCTGTGGACTATCAGAGTGTTGATGAAACACAGAAATTGCATCGGGATTGAATACAACAGACACCATGCGCAATTTCCTCTATGGGAGTAATGTCTCAAATAGTCTACGATTTGATCGTTCCCTGGAAGACCAGTAGTAGTTTCCGATGCACATCTGGATGCATTCTGTAATCTGTGGACCACTAAAGTGTTGATGAAACACATATATTGCATCGGGATAGAATACAACAGTCACCATGCGCACTTGCCTCCATGTTAGTAATGTGTCAAACAGTCTACGCTTTGATCGTTCCCTGGAAGACCATTGGTATTTTCCGATGCACATCTGGAGGCATTCTGTAATCTGTGGTCTATCAGAGTTTTGATGAAACACAGAAATTGCATCGGGATTGAATACAACAGTCACCATGCGCACTTTCCTCCATGGGAGTAATGTCACACTCAAACAGTCTATGTTTGATCGTTCCATGGAAGAGCAGTACCAGTTTCCGATGCACATCTGGAGGCATTCTGTAATCTGTGGACCTTTAAAGTGTTGATGAAACATAGAAATTGCATCGGGTTTGAATACAACAGTCACCATGCGAACTTTCCTTCATAGAAGTAATGTCTCAAACAGTCTACGACTTGATCATTCCCTGGAAGACCAGTAGTAGTTTCCGATTCACATCTGGAGGCATTCTGTAATCTGTGGACCTTTAAAGTGTTGATGAAACACAGAAATTCCATCGGGAGTGAATACAACAATCACAATGCACTTTCCGCCATGGGAGTAATGTCTGAACAGTCTACGCTTTGATCGTTCCCTGGAAGACCAGTAGTAGTTTCCGATGCACATCTGGAGGCATTCTGTAATCTGTGGACTATCAGAGTGTTGATGGAACACAGAAATTGCATCGGGATTGAATACAACAGTCACCATGCGCACTTTCCTATATGGGAGTAAGGTCCCAAACGGTCTACGATTTGTTCTTTCCCTGGAAGACCAGTAGTAGTTTACGATGCACGTCTGGTAGCATTCTGTAATCTGTGGACTATCAGAGTGTTGATGAAACACAGAAATTGAATCGGGATTGAATACAACAGTCACCATCCGCACTTTCCTAAATGGGAGTAATGTCTGAAACAGTCTACGCTTTGATCGTTCCCTGGGAGACCAGTAGTAGTTTCCGATGCACAATTGGGGGCATTCTGTAATCTTTGGACCTTCAAAATGTTGATGAAACACAGAAATTGCATCGGGATTGAATACAACAGTCACCATGCCCAATTTCCTCCATGTTAGTAATGTTTAAAACAGTCTACGCTTTGATCATTCCCTGGAAGACCAGTGGTAGTTTCCGATGCACATCTGGTAGCATTCTGTAATCTGTCGACTATCAGAGTGTTGATGAAACACAGAAATTGAATCGGGATTGAATACAACAGTCACCATGCCCAATTTCCTCCATGTTAGTAATGTTTAAAACAGTCTACGCTTTGATCATTCCCTGGAAGACCAGTGGTAGTTTCCGATGCACATCTGGTAGCATTCTGTAATCTGTCGACTATCAGAGTGTTGATGAAACACAGAAATTGAATCGGGATTGAATACAACAGTCACCATCCGCACTTTCCTAAATGGGAGTAATGTCTGAAACAGTCTACGCTTTGATCGTTCCCTGGGAGACCAGTAGTAGTTTCCGATGCACAATTGGGGGCATTCTGTAATCTTTGGACCTTCAAAATGTTGATGAAACACAGAAATTGCATCGGGATTGAATACAACAGTCACCATGCGCACTTTCCTACACGGAAGTAATGTCTCAAAGAGTATAGGCTTTGATCGTTCCCTGGAAGACCAGTAGTAGTTCCCGATGTACATCTGGTGGCATTCTGTAATTTGTGGACTGTCAGAGTGTTGATGAAACACAGAAATTTCATCGGGATTGAATACAACAGTCACCATGCGCACTTTCCTATATGGGAGTAAGGTCCCAAACGGTCTACGATTTGTTCTTTCCCTAGAAGACCAGTAGTAAGTTCCGATGCACGTCTGGTAGCATTCTGTAATCTGTGGACTATCAGAGTGTTGATGAAACACAGAAATTGCATCGGGATTGAATACAACAGTCACCATGCGCACTTTCCTCCATGGGACTAATGTCTCAAACAGTCTACGGTTTGATCGTTCCCTGGAAGACCAGTAATAGTTTCCGATGCACATCTGGAGGCATTCTGTAATCTGTGGACTATCAGAGTGTTGATGAAACACAGAGATTGCATCGGGATTGAATACAACAGTCACCATGCGCACTTTCCTCCACAGGAGTAATGTTTCAAACAGTCTTCGCTTTGATCGTTCCCTGGATGACCAGTAGTAGCTTCCTATGCACATCTGGTGGCATTCCTTAATCTGTGGACTATCAGAGTGTTGATGAAACACAGAAATTGCATCGGGATTGAATACAACAGACACCATGCGCAATTTCCTCCATGGGAGTAATGTCTCAAATAGTCTACGATTTGATCGTTCCCTGGAAGACCAGTAGTAGTTTCCGATGCACATCTGGATGCATTCTGTAATCTGTGGACCACTAAAGTGTTGATGAAACACATATATTGCATCGGGATAGAATACAACAGTCACCATGCGCACTTGCCTCCATGTTAGTAATGTGTCAAACAGTCTACGCTTTGATCGTTCCCTGGAAGACCATTGGTATTTTCCGATGCACATCTGGAGGCATTCTGTAATCTGTGGTCTATCAGAGTGTTGATGAAACACAGAAATTGCATCGGGATTGAATACAACAGTCACCATGCGAACTTTCCTTCATAGAAGTAATGTCTCAAACAGTCTACGACTTGATCATTCCCTGGAAGACCAGTAGTAGTTTCCGATTCACATCTGGAGGCATTCTGTAATCTGTGGACCTTTAAAGTGTTGATGAAACACAGAAATTCCATCGGGAGTGAATACAACAATCACAATGCACTTTCCGCCATGGGAGTAATGTCTGAACAGTCTACGCTTTGATCGTTCCCTGGAAGACCAGTAGTAGTTTCCGATGCACATCTGGAGGCATTCTGTAATCTGTGGACTATCAGAGTGTTGATGGAACACAGAAATTGCATCGGGATTGAATACAACAGTCACCATGCGCACTTTCCTATATGGGAGTAAGGTCCCAAACGGTCTACGATTTGTTCTTTCCCTGGAAGACCAGTAGTAGTTTACGATGCACGTCTGGTAGCATTCTGTAATCTGTGGACTATCAGAGTGTTGATGAAACACAGAAATTGAATCGGGATTGAATACAACAGTCACCATCCGCACTTTCCTAAATGGGAGTAATGTCTGAAACAGTCTACGCTTTGATCGTTCCCTGGGAGACCAGTAGTAGTTTCCGATGCACAATTGGGGGCATTCTGTAATCTTTGGACCTTCAAAATGTTGATGAAACACAGAAATTGCATCGGGATTGAATACAACAGTCACCATGCCCAATTTCCTCCATGTTAGTAATGTTTAAAACAGTCTACGCTTTGATCATTCCCTGGAAGACCAGTGGTAGTTTCCGATGCACATCTGGTAGCATTCTGTAATCTGTCGACTATCAGAGTGTTGATGAAACACAGAAATTGAATCGGGATTGAATACAACAGTCACCATGCCCAATTTCCTCCATGTTAGTAATGTTTAAAACAGTCTACGCTTTGATCATTCCCTGGAAGACCAGTGGTAGTTTCCGATGCACATCTGGTAGCATTCTGTAATCTGTCGACTATCAGAGTGTTGATGAAACACAGAAATTGAATCGGGATTGAATACAACAGTCACCATCCGCACTTTCCTAAATGGGAGTAATGTCTGAAACAGTCTACGCTTTGATCGTTCCCTGGGAGACCAGTAGTAGTTTCCGATGCACAATTGGGGGCATTCTGTAATCTTTGGACCTTCAAAATGTTGATGAAACACAGAAATTGCATCGGGATTGAATACAACAGTCACCATGCGCACTTTTCTACACGGAAGTAATGTCTCAAAGAGTATAGGCTTTGATCGTTCCCTGGAAGACCAGTAGTAGTTCCCGATGTACATCTGGTGGCATTCTGTAATTTGTGGACTGTCAGAGTGTTGATGAAACACAGAAATTTCATCGGGATTGAATACAACAGTCACCATGCGCACTTTCCTATATGGGAGTAAGGTCCCAAACGGTCTACGATTTGTTCTTTCCCTGGAAGACCAGTAGTAAGTTCCGATGCACGTCTGGTAGCATTCTGTAATCTGTGGACTATCAGAGTGTTGATGAAACACAGAAATTGCATCGGGATTGAATACAACAGTCACCATGCGCACTTTCCTCCATGGGACTAATGTCTCAAACAGTCTACGGTTTGATCGTTCCCTGGAAGACCAGTAATAGTTTCCGATGCACATCTGGAGGCATTCTGTAATCTGTGGACTATCAGAGTGTTGATGAAACACAGAGATTGCATCGGGATTGAATACAACAGTCACCATGCGCACTTTCCTCCACAGGAGTAATGTTTCAAACAGTCTTCGCTTTGATCGTTCCCTGGATGACCAGTAGTAGCTTCCTATGCACATCTGGTGGCATTCCTTAATCTGTGGACTATCAGAGTGTTGATGAAACACAGAAATTGCATCGGGATTGAATACAACAGACACCATGCGCAATTTCCTCCATGGGAGTAATGTCTCAAATAGTCTACGATTTGATCGTTCCCTGGAAGACCAGTAGTAGTTTCCGATGCACATCTGGATGCATTCTGTAATCTGTGGACCACTAAAGTGTTGATGAAACACATATATTGCATCGGGATAGAATACAACAGTCACCATGCGCACTTGCCTCCATGTTAGTAATGTGTCAAACAGTCTACGCTTTGATCGTTCCCTGGAAGACCATTGGTATTTTCCGATGCACATCTGGAGGCATTCTGTAATCTGTGGTCTATCAGAGTGTTGATGAAACACAGAAATTGCATCGGGATTGAATACAACAGTCACCATGCGCACTTTCCTCCATGGGAGTAATGTCACACTCATACAGTCTATGTTTGATCGTTCCATGGAAGAGCAGTACCAGTTTCCGATGCACATCTGGAGGCATTCTGTAATCTGTGGACCTTTAAAGTGTTGATGAAACATAGAAATTGCATCGGGTTTGAATACAACAGTCACCATGCGAACTTTCCTTCATAGAAGTAATGTCTCAAACAGTCTACGACTTGATCATTCCCTGGAAGACCAGTAGTAGTTTCCGATTCACATCTGGAGGCATTCTGTAATCTGTGGACCTTTAAAGTGTTGATGAAACACAGAAATTCCATCGGGAGTGAATACAACAATCACAATGCACTTTCCGCCATGGGAGTAATGTCTGAACAGTCTACGCTTTGATCGTTCCCTGGAAGACCAGTAGTAGTTTCCGATGCACATTTGGAGGCATTCTGTAATCTGTGGACTATCAGAGTGTTGATGGAACACAGAAATTGCATCGGGATTGAATACAACAGTCACCATGCGCACTTTCCCATATGGGAGTAAGGTCCCAAACGGTCTACGATTTGTTCTTTCCCTGGAAGACCAGTAGTAGTTTACGATGCACGTCTGGTAGCATTCTGTAATCTGTGGACTATCAGAGTGTTGATGAAACACAGAAATTGCATCGGGATTGAATACAACAGTCACCATGCGCACTTTCCTCCATGGGACTAATGTCTCAAACAGTCTACGGTTTGATCCTTCCCTGGAAGACCAGTAATAGTTTCCGATGCACATCTGGATGCATTCTGTAATCTGTGGACCACTAAAGTGTTGATGAAACACAGAAATTGCTTCGGGATTAAATACAACAGTCACCATCCGCACTTTCCTCCATGGGAGTAATGTCTCACTCAAACAGTCTACGTTTGATCGTTCCATGTAAACCAGTAGCAGTTTCCGATGCACATCTGGAGGCATTCCGTAACCTGTGGACCTTCAAAGCGTTGATGAAACACAGATATTGCATCGGGATTGAATACAACAGTCACCATGCCCAATTTCCTCCATGTTAGTAATGTTTAAAACAGTCTACGCTTTGATCATTCCCTGGAAGACCAGTGGTAGTTTCCGATGCACATCTGGTAGCATTCTGTAATCTGTCGACTATCAGAGTGTTGATGAAACACATAAATCGCATCGGGATTGAATACAAAAGTCATCATGCCCACTTTCCTCCACGGGAGGTATGTCTCAAACAGTCTACGCTTTGATCGTTCCCTGGAAGACCAGTAGTAGTTTCCGATGCACATCTGGTGGCATTCTGTAATGTGTGTACTATCAGAGTGTTGATGAATTACAGAAATTGCATCGGGATTGAATACAACAGCCACCATCCCCACTTTCCTCCATGGGAGTAATGTCTCACTCAAACAGTCTACGTTTGATCGTTCCATGGAAGACCAGTAGCAGTTTCCAATGCAAACCTTTAGGGATTCTGTAATCTGTGGACCTTCAAAGTGTTGATGAAACATAGAAATTGCATCGGGTTTGAATACAACAGTCACCATGCGCACTTTCCTCAACGGAAGTAATGTCACAAACAGTCTAGGTTTTGATCGTTCCCTGGTAGACCAGTAGGAGTTCCCGATGTACATCTGGTGGCATTCTGTAATTTGTGGACTATCAGAGTGTTGATGAAACACAGAAAATCATCGGGATTGAATACAACAGTCACCATGCGCACTTTCCTCCATTGGAGTAATGTCTCAAACAGTCTACGCTTTGATCGTTCCCTGGAATAACAGCAGTAGTTTCCGATGCACATCTGGTGGCATTCTGTAATCTGTGGACTATCAGAGTGTTGATGAAATATAGAAATAGCATCGGGATTGAATACAACAGTCACCATGCGCTTTTTCCTCCATGGGAGTAATGTCCCAAAGAGTCCACGCTTTGATCGTTCCCTGGAAGACCAGTAGTGTTTTCCGATGCACATCTGGTGGCATTCTGAAATGTGTGCAATATCAGAGTGTAGATGAAACAAAGAAATTGCTTCGGGATTGAATACAACAGTCACCATGCCCACTTCCTAAACGGGAGTAATGTCTCAAACTGTCTACGCTTTGATCGTTCCCTGGAAGACCAGCAGTAGTTTCCGATGCACATCTGGTGGTATTCTGTAATCTGTGGACTATGAGAGTGTTGATGAAACACAGAAATTGCGTCGGGATTGAATACAACAGTCACCATGCGCACTTTCGTCCATGGCAGTAAAGTCTCAAACAGTCTACGCTCTGATCCTTGCCTGGAAGACCAGTAGTAGTTTCCGATGCACATCTGGAGGCATACTGTAATCTGTGGAACATTAGAGTATTGATGAAACACAGAAATTGTATCGGGATTGAATACAACAGTCACCATCCGCACTTTCCTCCGTGGGAGTAATGTCTGAAACACTCTACGCTTTGATCGTTCCCTGGAAGACCAGTAGTAGTTTCCGATGCATAATTGGAGGCATTCTGTAATCTTTGGACCTTTCAAAATGTTGATGAAACACAGAAATTGCATCGGGAGTGAATACAACAGTCACCATCCGCACTTTACTCCATATGAGCATTGTCTCAAACAGTCTACGCTTTGGTCGTTCCCAGGAAGACCAGTACTAGTTTGCGATGCACATCTGGAGGCAATCTGTAATCTGTGGACTATCAGAGAGTTGATGAATGTCAGAAATTGCATCGGGATTGAATACAACAGTCACCATGCGCACTTTCCTCCATGGGAGTAATGTCTCAAACACTCTACGCTTTGATCGTTCCCTGGAGGTCAGTGGTAGTTTCAGATGCACATCTGGAGGCATTCTGTGGTCTGTGGACTATCAGAGTGTTGATGAAACAGAGAAATTGCATCGGGATTGAATACAACAGTCACTATGCGCACTTTCCTCCATGGGAGTAATGTCTCTAACGGTCTACGCTTTGTTCGTTCCCTGGAAGACCAGTAGTAGTTTCAGATGCACGTCTGGTGGCATTCTGTAATCTGTGGACTATCAGAGTGTTGATGAAACACAGAAATTGCATCGGGATTGAACACAACAGTCACCATGCGCACTTTCCTATACGGGAGTAATGTCTCAAACAGTCTACGCTTTGATCGTTCCCTGGAAGACCACTAGTAGTTTCCGATGCACATCTGGTGGCATTCTGCAACCTGTGGACTATCAGAGTGTTGATGAAACACAGAAATTGCATCGGGATTGAATACAACAGTCACCATGCGCACTTTCCTCCATGGGAGTCATGTCACAAACAGTCTACGCTTTGAGTTTCCTGGAAGACCGGTAGTAGTTTCCGATGCACATCTGGAGGCATTCTGTAATCTGTGGAATATCAGAGTGTTTATAAAAACACAGAAATTCTATCGGGATTGAATACAACAGTCACCATGCGGACTTTCCTCCATGGGAGAAATGTCTCAAATAGTCTACGCTTTGATCGTTCCCTGGAAGACCAGTAGTAGTTTCCGATTCACATCTGGAGGCATTCTGTAATCTGTTGGCTATCAGAGTGTTGATGAAACACAGAAATTGCATCGGGATTGAATACAACAGTCACCATGCGCATTTCCTCAAACCGGAGTAATGTCTCAAACAGTCTACGCTTTGACCGATCCCAGGAAGACCAGCAGTACTTTCCGATGCACATCTGGTGGCATTCTGTATTCTGTGGACTATCAGAGTGTTGATGAAACACAGAAATTGCATCGGGATTGAATACAAAGGTCACCATGCGCACTTTCCACCATGGGAGTAATGTCTCAAAGAGACTAGGCTCCGATCGTTCCCTGGAAGAAGTGTAGTAGTTCCCGATGTACATCTGGTGGCATTCTGTCATTTGTAGACTGTGTGAGTGTTGATGAAACACAGATATTGCATCGGGATTGAATACAACAGTCACCATCCCCACTTTCCTCCATGGGAGTAATGTCTCAAACAGTCTACGCTTTGATCGTTCCCTGGAAGACCAGTAGGGGTTTCTATTAAACAACTGGTGGCATTCTGTAATCTGTGGACTATCAGAGTGTTTATGAAACACAGAAATTTCATCGGGATTGAATACAACAGACACCATGCGCACTTTCCTCCACGGGAGTAATGTCTCAAACAGTCTACGCTTTGACCGTTCCTTTGAATACCAGTAGTAGTTTCCGGTGCACATCTGGATTCATTCTGTAATCTGTGGACTATGAGAGTGTTGATGAAACACAGAAATAGCATCGGGATTGAATACAACAGTCACCATGCGCACCTTCCTAATATGGGAGTAATGTCTCAAACAGTCTACGTTTGGTCGTTCCCTGGAAGGCCTGTAGCAGTTTCCGATGCACATCTGGTGGCAATCTGTAATGTGTGTACTATCAGAGTGTTGAAGAATTACAGAAATTGCATCGGGACTGAATACAACAGCCCCCATCCGCACTTTCCTCCATGCGAGTAATGTCTCACTCAAACAGTCTACGTTTGATCGTTCCATGGAAGACCAGTAGCAGTTTCCGATGGACATCTTTAGGGATTCTGTAATCTGTGGACTTTCAAAGTGTTGATGAAACATAGAAATTGCATCGGGTTTGAATACAACAGTCACCATGCGCACTTTCCTCAACGGAAGTAATGTCACAAACAGTCTAGGTTTTGATCGTTCCCTGGTAGACCAGTAGTAGTTCCCGATGTACATCTGGTGGCATTCTGTAATTTATGAATTATCAGAGTGTTGATGAATCACAGAAATTGCATCGGGATTGAATACAACAGTCACCATCCGCACTTTCCTCCACAGGAGTAATGTCTCAAACAGTCTACGTTTGATCGTTCCATGTAAACCAGTAGCAGTTTCCGATGCACATCTGGAGGCATTCTGTAATCTGTGGACCTTCAAAGTGTTGATGAAACACAGATATTGCATCGGGATTGAATACAACAGTCACCATGCGTAATTTCCTCCATGTTAGAATGTTTAAAACAGTCTACGTTTTGATCATTCCCTGGAGAACCAGTGGTAGTTTCCGATGCACATCTGGTATCATTCTCTAATCTGTGGACTATCAGAGTGTTGATGAAACACAGAAATTGCACCGGGATTGAATACAACAGTCACCATGCGCACTATCCTAAACGGGAGTAATGTCTCAAACAGCCTACGCTTTGATCGGTCCCTGGAAGACCAGTAGTAGTTTCCGATGCGCATCTGGAGGCATTCTGTAATCTGTGGACCTTCAAAGTGTTGATGAAACACAGGAATTGCATCGGGAGTGAATACAACAGTCACCATCCGCACTTTCCTCCATGGGAGTAATGTCTGAAACAGTCTACGCTTTGATCGTTCCCTGGAAGAGCAGTAGTAGTTTCCGATGCGCATCTGGAGGCATTCTGTAATCTCTGGACCTTCAAAGTGTTGATGAAACACAGGAATTGCATCGGGATTAAATACAACAGTCACCATGCGCACTTACCTTTATGGGAGTAATGTCTCAAACAATCTACGATTTGATCGTTCCCAGGAAGACCAGTAGTAGTTTCCGATGCAGATCTGGATTCAATATGTAATCTGTGGACTACCAGAGTGTTGATGAAAAACGGAATTTGAATCGGGATTGAATACAACAGTCACCATTCGCACTTTCCTCCATGGGAGTAATGTCTGAAACAGTCTACGCTTTGATCGTTCCCTGGAAGACCAGTAGTAGTTTCAGATGCACAATTGGAGGCTTTTTGTAATCTGTGGACCTTCAAAATGTTGATGAAACCAAGAAATTGCATCGGGAGTGAATACAACAGTCATCATCCGCTCTTTACTCCATGGGAGCATTGTCTCAAACAGTCTACGCATTGGTCGTTCCCAGGAAGACCAGTACTAGTTTCCGATGCAGATCTTGATTCAATCTGTAATCTGTGGACTATCAGAGTGTTGATGAAAAACGGAAATTGAATCGGGATTGAATACAGCAGTCACCATCCGCACTTTCCTCCATGGGAGTAATGTCTCAAACAGTCTACGCTTTGATCGTTCCCTGGAAGACCAGTGGTAGTTTCCGATGCACATCTTGTGGCATTCTGTAATCTGAGGACCATCAGAATGTTGATGAAACACAGAAATTGCATCGGGATTCAATAAAACATTCACCATGCGCATTTTCCTCCACGGGAGGTATATGTCAAACAGTCTACACTTTGATCGTTACCTTGAAGACCAGTGGTAGTTTCCGATGCACATCTGGTGGCATTCTGTAATCTGTGGACTATCAGAGTGTTGATGAATCACAGAAATTGCATAACGATTGAATACATCAGTCAACATGCGCACTTTCCTCAACAGGAGTAATGTCTCAAACAGTCTACGGTTTGATCGTTCCCTGAAAGACCACTAGTAGTTTCCGATGCACATCTGTTGGCATTCTGTAATCTCTGAACTATCAGAGTGTTGAAGAAACACAGAAATTGCTTCGGGATTAAATACAACAGTCACCACCCGCACTTTCCTCCATGGGAGTAATGTCTCACTCAAACAGTCTACGTTTGATCGTTCCATGTAAACCAGTAGCAGTTTCCGATGCACATCTGGAGGCATTCCGTAACCTGTGGACCTTCAAAGTGTTGATGAAACACAGATATTGCATCGTGATTGAATACAACAGTCACCATGCGCAATTTCCTCCATGATAGTAATGTTTAAAACAGTCTACGCTTTGATCATTCCCTGGAAGACCAGTGGTAGTTTGCGATGCACATCTGGTAGCATTCTGTAATCTGTGGACTATCAGCGTGTTGATGAAACACATATATCGCATCGGGATTGAATACAAAAGTCATGATGCCCACTTTCCTCTACGGGAGGTATTTCGCAAACAGTCTACGCTTTGATCGTTCCCTGGAAGACCAGCAGTAGTTTCCGATACACATCTGGTGGCATTCTGTAATCTGTGGACTATCAGAGTGTTGATGAAACACAGAAATTGCATCGGGATTGAATACAACAGTCACCATGCGCACTTTCCTCCATGGCAGTAAAGTCTCAAACAGTCTATGTTTTGATCCTTGCCTGGAAGACCAGTAGTAGTTTCCGATGCACATCTGGAGGCATTCTGTAATCTGTGGACCTTCAAAGTGTTCATGAAACACAGATATTGTATCGTGATTGAATACAACAGTCACCATGCGCAATTTTCCTCCATGGGAGTAATGTCTCAAACAGTCTACGATTTGATCGTCCCCAGGAAAACCAGTAGTAGTTTCCGATGCACATCTGGAGGCATTCTGTAATCTGTGGACTATCAGAACGTCATGAAACGCAAAAATTGCATCGGGATTGAATACAACAGTCACCATCCGCACTTTCCTCCATGGGAGTTATGTCTGAAACAGTCTACGCTTTGTTCGTTTCCTGGAAGACCGGTAGTAGTTTCCGATGCACAATTGGAGGCATTCTGTAATCTGTGGACCTTCAAAATGTCGATGAAACACAGAAATTGCATCGGGAGTGAATACAACAGTCACCATCCGCACTTTACTCCATGGGAGCATTGTCTCAAACAGTCTACGCTTTGGTCGTTCCCAGGAAGACCAGTACTAGTTTCCGATGCACATCTGGAGGCAATCTGTAATCTGTGGACTACCAAAGAGTTGATGAAAGTCAGAAATTGCATCGGGATTGAATACAACAGTCACCATGCGCCCTTTCCTCCATGGGAGTAATGTCTCAAACAGTCTACGCTTTGATCGTTCCCTGGAAGTCAGTGATAGTTTCAGATGCACATCTGGAGGCATTCTGTGGTCTGTGGACTATCAGAGTGTTGATGAAACTGAGAAATTGCATCGGGATTGAATACAACAGTCACTATGCGCACTTTCCTCCATGGGAGTAATGTCTCTAACGGTCTAAGATTTGTTCGTTCCCTGGAAGACCAGTAGTAGTTTCAGATGAACGTCTAGTGGCATTCTGTAATCTGTGGACTATCAGAGTGTTGATGAAACACAGAAATTGCATCGGTCTTGAATACAACAGTCACCATGCGCACTTTCCTCCACTAGAGTAATGTCTCAAACAGTCTACGCTTTGATCGTCACCTAGAAGACCACTAGTAGTTTCCGATGCACATCTGGTGGCATTCCGCTATCTGTGGACTATCAGAGTGTTGATGAAACACAGAAATCGCATCGGGATTGAATACAACATTCACCATGCGCACTTTCCTCCATGGGAGTCATGTCACAAACAGTCTACGCTTTGAGTTTCCTGGAAGCCCGGTAGTAGTTTCCGATGCACATCTGGAGGCATTCTGTAATCTGTGGACTATCAGAGTGTTTATGAAACACAGGAATTCTATCGGTATTGAATACAACAGTCACCATGCGGACTTTCCTCCATGGGAGAAATGTCTCAAACAGTCTACGCTTTGATCGTTCCCTGGAAGACCAGTAGTAGTTTCCGATGCACATCTGGAGGCATTCTGTAATCTGTTGGCTATCAGAGTGTTGATGAAACACAGAAATTGCATCGGGATTGAATACAACAGTCACCATGCGCACTTCCTCCCACCGGAGTAATGTCTCAAACAGTCTACGCTTTGACCGTTCCCAGGAAGACCAGCAGTACTTTCCGATGCACATCTGATGGCCTTCTGTATTCTGTGGACTATCAGAGTGTTGATGAAACACAGAAATTGCATCGGGATTGAATACAACAGTCACCATGCGCACTTTCCTCCACGGGAGTAATGTCTCAAACGGTCTACGCTTTGACCGTACCTTTGAATACCAGTAGTAGTTTCTGGTGCACATCTGGATTCATTCTGTAATCTGTGGACCATCAGAGTGTTGATGAAACACAGAAATAGCATCGGGATTGAATACAACAGTCACCATGCGCACCTTCCTAAAATGGGAGTAAAGTCTCAAACAGTCTACGTTTTGATCGTTCCCTGGAAGACCTGTAGCAGTTTCCGATGCACATCTGGTGGCATTCTGTAATGTGTGTACTATCAGAGTGTTAATGAATTACAGAAATTGCATCAGGATTGAATACAACAGCCACCATCCGCACTTTCCTCCATGCCAGTAATGTCTCACTCAAACAGTCTACGTTTGATCGTTCCCTGGAAGACCATTAGTAGTTTCCGATGCACATCTGGAGGCATTCTGTAATCTGTGGACCTTCAAAGTGTTCATGAAACACAGATATTGCATCTTGATTGAATACAACAGTCACCATGCGCAATTTTCCTCCATGGGAGTAATGTCTCAAACAGTCTACGATTTGATCGTCACCAGGAAAACCAGTAGTAGTTTCCGATGCACATCTGGAGGCATTCTGTAATCTGTGCACTATCAGAGTGTTGATGAAACACAGAAATTGCATCGCAATTGAATACAAGAGTCACCACGCGCACTTTCCTCCATGGGAGTAATGCCTCAAACAGTCTACGCTTTGATCGTTCCCTGGAAGACCATTAGTAGTTTCCGATGCACATCTGGAGGCAATCTGTAATCTGTGGACTATCAGAGTGTTGTTGAAATACAGAAATTGCTTCGGGAATGAATACAACAGTCAACATGCGCACTTTCCGCTATAGGAGTAATGTCTCAAACAGTCTACGCTTTGATCGTTTCCTGGAAGACCAGTAGTAGTTTCCGATGCACATCTGGAGGCATTCCGTAATCTGTGGATTATCAGAGTGTTAGTGAAACATAGAAACTGCATCGGGATTGAATACAACAGTCACCATGCGCACTTTCCTCCATGGTAGTAACGTCTCAAACAGTCTACGCTTTGATCGTTCCTGGAAGACCAGTAGAAGTTCCCGATGCACATTTGGAAGCATTATTGAATACAACAGTTATCATGCGCACTTTCCTTCATGGGAGTAATATCTCACACAGTCTACGCTTTGATCGTTCCCTGGAAGACCAGTAGTAGCTTCCGTTGCACACCTGGAGGCATTCTGTATTCTGTGGACCTTCAAAGTGTTGATGAAACACAGAAATTGCATCGGGATTGAATACAACAGTCACCATGAGCACTTTCTCCCATTCGAGTATTGTCTCAAAGAGTCTACGCTTTGATCGTTCCCTGGAAGGCCAGTAGTTGATTCCGATGCACATCTGGGGGCATTCAATAATCTGTGGACAATCAGAGTGTTAATGAAACGCAGATATTGCATCAGGATTGAATACAACAGTCACCATGAGCACTTTCCTCCATGGGAGTAAAGTAATAAACAGTCTACGCTTTGATCGTTCCCTGGAGGACCAGTAGTAGTTTCCGATGCACATCTGGAGGCATACTGTAATCTGTGGAACATTAGAGTATTGACGAAACACAGAAATTGCATCGGGATTGAATACAAGAGTCACCATGCGCACTTTCCTCCATGGGATTTATGTCTCAAATTGTTTACGATTTGATCGTTCCCTGGAAGACCAGTAGTAGTTTCCGAAGCACATCCGGAGATATTCAGTAATCTGTGGACCTTCAAAGTGTTGATGAAACACAGAAATTGCATCGGGATTGAATACAACAGTCACCATGCGCACTTTCCTCCATGGGAGTAATGTCTCAAACAGTCTACGATTTGATCGTTCCCAGGAAGACCAGTAGTAGTTTCCGATGCACATCTGGAGGCATTCTGTAATCTGTGGACTATCAGAGTGTTGTTGAAACACAGAATTGCATCGGGATTGAATACAACAGTCACCATGCGCACTTTCCTCCATGGCAGTAATGTCTCAAACAGTCTACGCTTTGATCGTTGCCTGGAAGACCTGTAGTAGTTTCCGATGCACATCTGGAGGCATTCTGTAATCTGTGGACCTTCAAAGTGTTCATGAAACACAGATATTGCATCGTGATTGAATACAACAGTCACCATGCGCACTTTCCTCCATAGGAGTAATGTCTCAAACAGTCTACGCTTTGATCGTTCCCTAGAAGACCAGTAGTAGTTTCCGATGCACATCTGGTGTCATTCTGTAATCTGTGGACTATCAGAGTGCTGATGAAACACAGAAATTGCCTCGGGATTTAATACAACAGTCACCATGCGCACTTTCCTCCTTGGGTGTAATGTCTCAAACAGTTTACGCTTTGATCGTTCCTGGAAGACGAGTAGAAGTTTCCGATGCACATCTGGAAGCATTCTGTAATCTGTGGACTCTCTGAGTGTTGATGAAACACAGAAATTGCAATGGGATTGAATACAACAGTTATCATGCCCACTTTCCTCCATGGGAGTAGTGTCTCACACAGTCTACGCTTTGTTCATTCCCTGGAAGACCAGTAGTAGTTTCCGTTGCACATCTGGAGCCATTCTGTATTCTGTGGACTTTCAAAGTGTTGATGAAACACAGAAATTGCATCCGGATTGAATACAACAGTCATCATGCGCACTTTCCTCCGTTAGATTAATGTCTCAAACAGTCTACGCTTTGATCGTTCCCTGGAAGACCAGTAGTAGTTTCCGATGAACATCTGGAGGCATTCTGCAATCTGTGGACTATCAGAGTGTTGTAGAAACATAGAAATTGCATAGGGATTGAATACAACAATCATCATGCGCACTTTCCTCAATGGGAGTAATGTCTCAAACAGTCTATGCTTTGATCGTTCCCTGGAAGACCAGTAGTAGTTTCCGATGCACATCTGGACTCACTCTGTAATCTGTGGACTATCAGAGTGTTGATGAAACACAGAAATTGCATCGGGATTGGATACAACAGTCACTATGTGCAATTTCCTCCATGGGAGTAATGTCTCAAACTGTCTACACTTTGATCGTTTCCTGGAAGACCAGTAAGAGTTTCCGATGCACATCTGGCGGCATTCTGTAATCTTTGGACCTTCAAAGTGTTGATGAAACACAGAAATTGCATCGGGATTGAATACAACTGTTACCATACTCACTTCCCTCAATGGGAGTAACGTCTCAAACTGTCTACGCTTTGATCGTTTCCTGGAAGACCAGTAGTAGTTTCCGATGCACATCTGGAGGCATTCTGCAATCTCTGGACTATCAGAGTGTTGGTGAAACACAGAAACTGCATCGGGATTGAATACAACAGTCACCATGCGCACTTTCCTCCATGGGAGTAATGTCTCAAACAGTCTACGCTTTGATCGTTCCCTGAAAGACCAGTAGTAGTTTACGATGCACATCTGGAGGCATTCTGTAATCTGTGGACTATCAGAGTGTTGATTAAACAATGAAATTGCGTCGGGATTGAATACAACAGTCACCATGCGCACTTTCCTCCATGGGATTAATGTCTCGAACAGTCTACGCTTTGATCGTTCCCTGGAAGACCACTTGTAGTTTCCGATGCACATCTGGAGGAATTCTGTATTCTGTGGACAATCAGAGTGTTCATGAAACACAGAAATTGCATCGGGATTGAATACAAAAGTCACCATGCGCACGTTAATCCATGGGAGTAATGTCTCAAACAGTCTACGCTTTGATCGTTCACTGAAAGACCAGTTTCAGTTTCCGATGCACATCTGGAGGCGTTCTGCAATCTGTGGACCTTCAAAGAGGTGATGAAACACAGAAATTGCATCGGGATTGAATACAACAGTCACCATGCGCACTTTCCTCCATGGGATTTATGTCTCAAATTGTTTACGATTTGATCGTTCCCTGGAAGACCAGTAGTAGTTTCCGAAGCACATCCGGAGATATTCAGTAATCTGTGGACCTTCAAAGTGTTGATGAAACACAGAAATTGCATCGGGATTGAATACAACAGTCACCATGCGCACTTTCCTCCATGGGAGTAATGTCTCAAACAGTCTACGATTTGATCGTTCCCAGGAAGACCAGTAGTAGTTTACGATGCACATCTGGAGGCATTGTGTAATCTGTGGACTATCAGAGTGTTGATGAAACACAGAAATTGCAACGGGATTGAATCCAACAGTCACAATACGCACATTCCTCCATGGGAGTAATGTCTCAAACAGTCTGCGATTTGATCGTTCCCTGGAAGACCAGTAGTAGTTTCCGATGCACATCTGGAGGCATTCTGTAAGCTGTGGACCTTCAAAGTGTTGATGAAACACATAAATTGATTCTGGATTGAATACAACAGTCACCATGCGCAATTATCCTCCACGGGAGTAATGTCTCAAAGAGTCAACGCTTTGATCGTTCATTGGAAGACCAGTAGTAGTTTCCGATGCACATCTGGAGGCATTCTGTAATCTGTGGACTATCAGAGTGTTGTTGAAACACAGAATTGCATCGGGATTGAATACAACAGTCACCATGCGCACTTTCCTCCATGGCAGTAATGTCTCAAACAGTCTACGCTTTGATCGTTGCCTGGAAGACCTGTAGTAGTTTCCGATGCACATCTGGAGGCATTCTGTATTCTGTGCACTTTCAAAGTGTTGATGATACACAGAAATTGCATCCGGATTGAATACAACAGTCATCATGCGCACTTTCCTCCATTAGATTAATGTCTCAAACAGTCTACGCTTTGATCGTTCCCTGGAAGACCAGCAGTAGTTTCCGATGAACATCTGGAGGCATTCTGCAATCTATGGACTATCAGAGTGTTGTAGAAACATAGAAATTGCAGCGGGATTGAATACAACAATCATCATGCGCACTTTCCTCAATGGGAGTAATGTCTCAAACAGTCTACGCTTTGATCGTTCCCTGGAAGACCAGTAGTAGTTTCCGATGCACATCCGGAGGCACTCTGTAATCTGTGGACTATCAGAGTGTTGATGAAACACAGAAATTGCATCGGGATTGGATACAACATTCACGATGTGCAATTTCCTCCATGGGAGTAATGCCTCAAACTGTCTACGCTTTGATCGTTCCTGGAAGACCAGTATTAGTTTCCGATGCACATCTGGAGGCATTCTGTAATCTTTGGACCTTCAAAGTGTTGATGAAACACAGAAATTGCATCGGGATTGAATACAACAGTTACCATACTCACTTCCCTCCATGGGAGTAACGTCTCAAACTGTCTATGCTTTGATCGTTTCCTGGAAGACCAGTAGTAGTTTCCGCGCACATCTGGAGGCATTCTGCAATCTGTGGACTATCAGAGTGTTGGTGAAACACAGAAACTGCATCGGGATTGAATACAACAGTCACCATTGGCACTTTCCTCCATGGGATTAATGTATGGAACAGTCTACGCTTTGATCGTTCCCTGGAAGACCTCTTGTAGTTTCCGATGCACATCCGGAGGCATTCTGTATTCTGTGGACAATCAGAGTGTTGATGAAACACAGAAATTGCATCGGGATTGAATACAAAAGTCACCATGCGCACGTTCCTCCATGGGAGTAATGTCTCAAGCAGTCTACGCTTTGATCGTTCACTCAAAGACCAGTTTCAGTTTCCGATGCACATCTGGATGCGTTCTGTAATCTGTGGACCTTCAAAGTGTTGATGAAACACAGAAATTGCATCGGGATTGAATACAACAGTCACCATGCGCTATTTTCCTCCAAAAGAGTAATGTCTCAAACAGCCTACGATTTCATCGTCCCCTGGAAGACCAGTAGTAGTTTTCGATGCACATCTGGAGGCAATCTGTAAGCTGTGGACTATCAGAGTGTTGATGAAACACAGAAATTATATCGGCATTGAATACAACAATCACCATGCACACTTCCCTCCATGGGAGTAATGTCTCAAACAATCTACGCTTTGATCGTTCCCTGGAAGACAAGTTGTAGCTTCCGATGCACATCTGGAGGCATTCTGTAACCTGTGGACCTTCAAAGTGTTGATGAAACACAGAAATAGTATCGGGATTGAAACAACAGTCACCATGCGCACTTTCCTCCATGGGAGTAATGTCTTATACAGTCTACGCTTTGATCGTTCCCCGGAAGAGCAGTAGCAGTTTCCGATGCTCAGCTGGATGCATTATGTAATCTGTGGACTATCAGAGTGTTGTTGAAACACAGAAATTGCATCGGGATTGAAACAACAGTCACCATGCGCACTTTCCTCCATGGGAGTAATGTCTTATACAGTCTACGCTTTGATCGTTCCCTGGAAGACAAGTAGTAGTTTCCGATACACATCTGGTTTCATTCTGTAATCTGTGGACTATCAGAGTGTTGATGAAACACAGAAATTGCATCGGGATTGAATACAACGGTCACCATGAGCACTTTCCCCCATGGGAGGAATGTCTTAAACAGTCTACGCTTTGATCGTTCCCTGGAAGGCCAGTAGTGGTTTCGGATGCACATCTGGAGGCATTCTGTAATCTGTGGAGTATCAGAGTGTTGATGATACACTGAAATTGCATCGGGATTGAATACAACAGTCACCATGAACACTTTCTCCCATGGGAGTATTGTCTCAAAGAGTCTACGCTTTGATCGTTTCCTGGAAGGCCAGTAGTTGATTCCGATGCACATCTGGGTGCATTCTATAATCTGTGGACAATCAGAGTGTTGATGAAACGCAGATATTGCATCAGGATTGAATACAACAGTCACCATGAGCACTTTCCTTCATGGGAGTAATGTCATAAACAGTCTACGCTTTGATCGTTCCCTGGAGTACCAGTAGTAGTTTCCGATGCACATCTGGAGGCATACTGTAATCTGTGGAACATTAGAGTATTGATGAAACACAGAAATTGCATCGGGATTGAATACAACAGACACCATGCGCACTTTCCTCCATGGGATTTATGTCTCAAATTGTTTACGATTTGATCGTTCCCTGGAAGACCAGTAGTAGTTTCCGAAGCACATCCGGAGATATTCTGTAATCTGTGGACCTTCAAAGTGTTGATGAAACACAGAAATTGCATCGGGATTGAATACAACAGTCACCAAGGGCACTTTCCTCCATGGGAGTAATGTCTCAAACAGTCTGCGATTTGATCGTTCCCTGGAAGACCAGTAGTAGTTTCCGATGCACATCTGGAGGCATTCTGTAATCTGTGGACCTTCAAAGTGTTGATGAAACACAGAAATTGATCAGGATTGAATACAACAGTCACCATGCGCAATTATCCTCCACGGGAGTAATGTCTCAGACAGTCAACGCTTTGATCGTTCATTGGAAGACCAGTAGTAGTTTCCGATGCACATCTGGAGGCATTCTGTAATCTGTGGACTATCAGAGTGTTGTTGAAACACAGAATTGCATCGGGATTGAATACAACAGTCACCATGCGCACTTTCCTCCATGGCAGTAATGTCTCAAACAGTCTACGCTTTGATCGTTGCCTGGAAGGCCTGTAGTAGTTTCCGATGCACATCTGGAGGCATTCTGTAATCTGTGGACCTTCAAAGTGTTCATGAAACACAGATATTGCATCGTGATTGAATACAACAGTCACCATGCGCACTTTCCTCCATAGGAGTAATGTCTCAAACAGTCTACGCTTTGATCGTTCCCTAGAAGACCAGTAGTAGTTTCCGATGCACATCTGGTGTCATTCTGTAATCTGTGGACTATCAGAGTGCTGAGGAAACACAGAAATTGCCTCGGGATTTAATACAACAGGCACCATGCGCTGTTTCCTCCTTGGGTGTAATGTCTCAAACAGTCTACGCTTTGATCTTTAATGGAAGACGAGTAGAAGTTTCCGAAGCACATCTGGAAGCATTCTGTAACCTGTGGACTCTCTGGGTGTTGATGAAACACAGAAATTGCATCTGAATTGAATACAACAGTTATCATGCGCACTTTCCTCCATGGGAGTAGTGTCTCACAGAGTCTACGCTTTGATCATTCCCTGGAAGACCAGTAGTAGTTTCCGTAGCACATCTGGAGGCATTCTGTATTCTGTGGACTTTCAAAGTGTTGATGAAACACAGAAATTGCATCCGGATTGAATACAACAGTCATCATGCGCACTTTCCTCCATTGGATTAATGTCTCAAACAGTCTACGCTATGACCGTTCCCTGGAAGACCTGTAGTAGTTTCCGATGAACATCTGGAGGCATTCTGCAATCTGTGGACTATGACAGTGTTGGAGAAACATAGAAATTGCATCGGGATCGAATACAACAATCATCATGCGCACTTTCCTCAATGGGAGTAATGTCTCAAACAGTCTACGCTTCGATCGTTCCCTGGAAGACCAGTAGTAGTTTCCGATGCACATCTGGAGGCATTCTGTAACCTGTGGACTATCAGAGTGTTGATGAAACACATAAATTGCATCGGGATTGGATACAACAGTCACCATGTGCAATTTCCTCCATGGGAGTAATGTCTAAAACTGTCTACGCTTTGATCGTTTCCTGGAAGACCAGTAGTAGTTTCCGATGCAGATCTGGAGGCATTCTGTAATCTTTGGACTTTCAAAGTGTTGATGAAACACAGAAATTGCATCGGGATTGAATACAAAAGTCACCATGCGCACGTTCCTCCATGGGAGTAATGTCTCAAACAGTCTACGCTTTGATCGTTCACTGAAAGACGTGTTTTAGTTTCCGATGCACATCTGGAGGCATTCTGTAATCTGTAAACTGTCAGAGTGTTGTTCAAACACAGAAATTGCATCGGGATTGGATTCAACAGTCACCATGTGCACTTTCCTCCATGGGAGTAATGTTTCAAACAGTCTCCGCTTTGATCGTTTCCTGGAAATCCAGTAGTAGCTTCCGATTCACATCTGGAGGCATTCTGTAATCTGTTTACCTTCAAAGTGTTGATTAAACAGAGAAATTTCATCGGGATTAATACAACAGCCACCATGCGCACTTTCCTCCATGGGAGTAAGGTCTCAAACAGTCTACGATTTGATCGTTCCCTGGAAGACCAGTAGTAGTTTCCAATGCACATCTGGGGGCATTCTGTAATCTGTGGACTATCAGAGTGTTGATGAAACACAGAAATGGCATCGGGATTGAATACAAAAGTCACCATGCGTACGTTCCTCCATGGGAGTAATGTCTCAAACAGTCTACGCTTTGATCGTTCACTGAAAGACCTGTTTTAGTTTCCGATGCACATCTGGAGGCATTCTGTAATCTGTGGACCTTCAAAGTGTTGATGAAACACAGAAATTGCATCGGGATTGCATACGACAGTCAACATGCGCGATTTTCCTCCATGGGTGTAATGTCGCTTACGGTCCATGCTTTGTTCGTTCCCTGGAAGACCAGTAGTAGTTTCCGATGCACATCTGGAGACATTCTGTAATCTGTGGACTATCAGAGTGTTGTTGAAAAACAGAAATTGCATCGGGATTGAATACAACAGTCACCATGCGCAGTTTCCTCCATGGGAGTAATGTCTGAAACAGTCTACGCTTTGATCATGCCCTGGAAGTCCAGTAGTAGGTTCCGATGAACATATGGACGCATTCTGTATTCTGTGGGCTTTCAAAGTGTTGATGAAACACAGAAAATGCATCGGGATTGAATACAACAGTCATCATGCGCACTTTCCTCCATGGGATTAATGTCTCAAACAGTCTACGTTTTGATCGTTCCCTGGAAGACCAGTAGTAGTTTCCGATGAACATCTGGAGGCATTCTGCAATCTGTGGACTATCAGAGTGTTGTAGAAATACAGAAATTGCATCGGGATTGAATACAACAATCATCATGCGCACTTTCCTCAATGGGAGTAATGTCTCAAACAGTCTACGCTTTGATCGTTCCCTGGAAGACCAGTAGTAGTTTCTGATGCACATCTGGAGGCATTCTGTAATCTGTGGACTATCAGAGTATTGATGAAACACAGAAATTGCATCGGGATTGGATACAACAGTCACTATGTGCAATTTCCTCCATGGGAGTAATGTCTCAAACTGTCTACGCTTTGATCGTTTCCTGGAAGACCAGTAGTAGTTTCCGATGCACATCTGGAGGCATTCTGTAATCTTTGGACCTTCAAAGTGTTGATGAAACACAGAAATTGCAGCGGGATTGAATACAACAGTCACCATACTCACTTCCCTCCATGGGAGTAACGTCTCAAACTGTCTACGCTTTGATTGTTTCCTGGAAGACCAGTAGTAGTTTCCGATGCACATCTGGAGGCATTCTGTAATCTGTGGACTATCAGAGTGTTGGTGAAACACAGAAACTGCATCGGGATTGAATACAACAGTCACCATGCGCACTTTCCTCCATGGGAGGAACGTCTCAAACAGTCTACGCTTTGATCGTTCCCTGGAAGACCATTAGTAGTTTCCGATGCACATCTGGAGGCATTCTGTAATCTGTAAACTTTCAGAGTGTTGTTCAAACACAGATATTGCATCGGGATTGAATACAACAGTCACCATGTGCACTTTCCTCTATGGGAGTAATGTTTCAATCAGTCTACGCTTTGATCGTTTCCTGGAAAACCAGTAGTAGTTTCCGTTTCACATCTGGAGGCATTCTGTAATCTGTTTACCTTCAAAGTGTTGATCAAACTCAGAAATTGCATCGCGATTAATACAACAGCCACCATGCGCACTTTCTTCCATGGGAGTAAGGTCTCAAACGGTCTACGATCTGATCGTTCCCTGGAAGACCAGTAGTAGTTTACGATGCACATCTGGAGGCATTTTGTAATCTGTGGACTATCAGAGTGTTGATTAAACACAGAAATTGCGTCGGGATTGAATACAACAGTCACCATGCGCACTTTCCTCCATGGGAGTAATGTCTCAAACAGTCTACGATTACATCGTTCCCTGAAAGACCATTAGTAGCTTCCGATATACATCTGGAGGCTTTCTGTAATCTGTGGACTATCAGAGAGTTGGTGAAACACTGAAACTGCATCGTGATTGAATACAACAGTCACCATGCGCACTTTCCTCCATGGGAGTAATGTCTGAAACAGTCTACGCTTTGGTCATGCCCTGGAAGTCCAGTAGTAGGTTCCGATGCACATCTGGAGGCATTCTGTATTCTGTGGACTTTCAAAGTGTTGATGAAACACAGAAATTGCATCGGGATTGAATACAACAGTCATCATGCGCACTTTCCTCCATGGGATTAATGTCTCAATCAGTCTACGCTTTGATCGTTCCCTGGAAGACCAGTAGTAGTTTCCGATGAACATCTGGAGGCACTCTGCAATCTGTGGACTATCAGAGTGTTGTAGAAACACAGAAATTGCATCGGGATTGAATACAACAATCATCATGCGCACTTTCCTCAATGGGAGTAATGTCTCAAACAGTCTACGCTTTGATCGTTCCCTGGAAGACCAGTAGCAGTTTCCGATGCACATCTGGAGGCATTCTGTAATCTGTGGACAATCAGAGTGTTGATGAAACACAGAAATTGCATCGGGATTGGATACAACATTCACTATGTGCAATTTCCTCCATAGGAGTAATGTCTCAAACTGTCTACGCTTTGATCGTTTCCTGGAAGACCAGTAGTAGTTTCCGATGCACATCTGGAGGCATTCTGTAATCTTTGGACCTTCAAAGTGTTGATGAAACACAGAAATTGCATCGGCATTGAATACAACAGTCACCATACTCACTTCCCTCCATGGGAGTAACGTCTCAAACTGTCTACGATTTGATCGTTTCCTGGAAGACCGGTAGTAGTTTCCGATGCACATCTGGAGGCATTCTGTAATCTGTGGACTATCAGAGTGTTGGTGAAACACAAAACTGCATCGGGATTGAATACAACAGCCACCATGCGCACTTTCCTCCATGGGAGTAAGGTCTCAAAGAGTCTACGATCTGATCGTTCCCAGGAAGACCAGTAGTAGTTTACGATGCACATCTGGAGGCATTCTGTAATCTGTGGACTATCAGAGTGTTGATTAAACACAAAAGTTGCGTCGGGATTGAATACAACAGTCACCATGCGCACTTTCCTCCATGGGATTAATGTCTCAAACAGTCTACGCTTTGATCGTTCCCTGGATGACCACTTGTAGTTTCCGATGCACATCTGGAGGCATTCTGTAATCTGTGGACAATCAGAGTGTTCATGAAACATAGAAATTGCATCGGGATTGAATACAAAAGTCACCATGCGCATGTTCCTCCATGGGAGTAATGTCTCAAACAGTCTACGCTTTGATCGTTCACTGAAAGACCTGTTTAAGTTTCAAATGCACATCTGGAACCGTTCTGTAATCTGTGGACCTTCAAAGTGTTGATGAAACACAGAAATTGCATCGGGATTGAATACAACAGTCACCATGCGCACTTTCCTCCATGGCAGTAATGTCTCAAACAGTCAACGCATTGATCGTTCCACGGAAGACCAGTAGTAGTTTCCGATGCACATCTGGAGGCATTCTGTAATCTGTGGACAATCAGAGTGTTGTTGAAACAGAGAAATTGCATCGGGATTGAATACAACAGTCACCATGTGCACTTTCCTCTATGGGAGTAATGTTTCAATCAGTCTACGCTTTGATCGTTTCCTGGAAAACCAGTAGTAGTTTCCGTTTCACATCTGGAGGCATTCTGTAATCTGTTTACCTTCAAAGTGTTGATCAAACTCAGAAATTGCATCGCGATTAATACAACAGCCACCATGCGCACTTTCCTCCATGGGAGTAAGGTCTCAAACAGTCTACGATCTGATCGTTCCCTGGAAGACCAGTAGTAGTTTACGATGCACATCTGGAGGCATTTTGTAATCTGTGGACTATTAGAGTGTTGATTAAACACAGAAATTGCGTCGGGATTGAATACAACAGTCACCATGCGCACTTTCCTCCATGGAAGTAATGTCTCAAACAGTCTACGCTTTGATCGTTGACTGGAGGACCAGTAGTAGTTTCCGTTCATATCTGGAGGCATTCTGTAACCTGTGGACCCTCAAAGTATTGACGAAACACACAAATTTCATCGGGATTGAGTACAATAGTCACCATGCGCACTTTCCTCCATGGGAGTAATGTCTCAAACAGTCTACGATTACATCGTTCCCTGGAAGACCATTAGTAGCTTCCGATGTACATCTGGAGGCTTTCTGTAATCTGTGGAACTTCAAAGTGTTGATGAAACACAGATATTGCATCGGGATTGAATACAACAGTCACCATTCGCTATTTTCCTCCATAAGAGTAATGTCTCAAACAGCCTACGATCTGATCGTCCCCTGGAAGACCAGTAGTAGTTTTCGATGCACATCTAGAGGCATTCTGTAAGCTGTGGACTATCAGAGTGTTGATGAAACACAGAAATTACATCGGCATTGAATACAACAATCACCATGCACACTTTCCTCCATGGGAGTAATGTCTTATACAGTCTACGCTTTGATCGTTCCCTGGAAGACAAGTAGTAGTTTCCGATACACATCTGGAGGCATTCTGTAATCTGTGGACTATCAGAGTGTTTATGAAACACAGAAATTGCATCGGGATTGAATACAACGGTCACCATGAGCACTTTCCCCCATGGGAGGAATGTCTTAAACAGTCTACGCTTTGATCATTCCCTGGAAGGCCAGTAGTAGTTTCCGATGCACATCTGGAGGCATTCTGTAATCTGTGGAGTATCAGAGTGTTGATGATACAACGAAATTGCATCGGGATTGATTACAACAGTCACCATGAGCACTTTCTCCCATAGGAGTATTGTCTCAAAGAGTCTACGCTTTGATCGTTCCCTGGAAGGCCAGTAGTTGATTCCGATGCACATCTGGATGCATTCTATAATCTGTGGACAATCAGAGTGTTGATGAAACGCAGATATTGCATCAGGATTAAATACATCAGTCACCATGAGCACTTTCCTCCATGGGAGTAATGTCATAAACAGTCTACGCTTTGATCGTTCCCTGGAGGACCAGTAGTAGTTTCCGATGCACATCTGGAGGCATACTGTAATCTGTGGAACATTAGAGTATTGATGAGACACAGAAATTGCATCGGGATTGAATACAACAGTCACCATGCGCACTTTCCTCCATGGGATTTATGTCTCAAATTGTTTACGATTTGATCGTTCCCTGGAAGACCAGTAGTAGTTTCCGATGCACATCTGGAGGCATTCTGCAATCTGTGGACCTTCAAAGTGTTGATGAAACACAGAATTGATTCAGGATTGAATACAACAGTCACCATGCGCAATTATCCTCCACAGGAGTAATGTCTCAAACAGTCAACGCTTTGATCGTTCATTGGAAGACCAGTAGTAGTTTCCGATGCACATCTGGAGGCATTCTGTAATCTGTGGACTATCAGAGTGTTGTTGAAACAAAGAATTGCATCGGGATTGAATACAACAGTCACCATGCGCACTTTCCTCCATGGCAGTAATGTCTCAAACAGTCTACGCTTTGATCGTTGCCTGGAAGACCAGTAGTAGTTTCCGATGCACATCTGGTGTCATTCTGTAATCTGTAGACTATCAGAGTGCTGATGAAACACAGAAATTGCCTCGGGATTTAATACAACAGGCACCATGCGCACTTTCCTCCTTGGGTGTAATGTCTCAAACAGTCTACGCTTTGATCGTTCCTGGAAGACGAGTAGAAGCTTCCGATGCACATCTGGAAGAATTCTGTAACCTGTGGACTCTCTGAGTGTTGATGAAACACAGAAATTGCATCGGGATTGAATACAACAGTTATCATGCGCACTTTCCTCCATGGGAGAAGTGTCTCACACAGTCTACGCTTTGATCATTCCCTGGAAGACCAGTAGTAGTTTCCGATGCACATCTGGATTCATTCTGTAATCTCTAAACTGTCAGAGTGTTGTTCAAACACAGAAATTGCATCGGGATTGGATACAACAGTCACCATGTGCACTTTCCTCCATGGGAGTAATGTTTCAAACAGTCTCCGCTTTGATCGTTTCCTGGAAATCCAGTAGTAGCTTCCGATTCACATCTGGAGGCATTCTGTAATCTGTTTACCTTCAAAGTGTTGATGAAACACAGAAATTGCATCGGGATTGCATACGACAGTGAACATGCGCGATTTTCCTCCATGGGTGTAATGTCGCTTACAGTCTATGCTTTGTTCGTTCCCTGGAAGACCAGTAGTAGTTTCTGATGCACATCTGGAGGCATTCTGTAATCTGTGGACTATCAGACTGTTGTTGAAAAACAGAAATTGCATCTGGATTGAATACAACAGTCACCATGCGCAGTTTCCTCCATGGGAGTAATGTCTGAAACAGTCTACGATTTGGTCATGCCCTGGAAGTCCAGTAGTAGGTTCCGATGCACATCTGGAGGCATTCTGTATTCTGTGGACTTTCAAAGTGTTGATGAAACACAGAAATTGCATCGGGATTGAATACAACAGTCATCATGCGCACTTTCCTCCATGGGATTAATGTCTCAAACAGTCTACGCTTTGATCGTTCCCTGGAAGACCAGTAGTAGTTTCCGATGAACATCTGGAGGCACTCTGCAATCTGTGGACTATCAGAGTGTTGTAGAAACACAGAAATTGCCTCGGGATTGAATACAACAGTCATCATGCGCACTTTCCTCCATTGGATTAATGTCTCAAACAGTCTACGTTTTGATCGTTCCCTGGAAGACCAGTAGTAGTTTCCGATGAACATCTGGAGGCATTCTGCAATCTGTGGACTATCAGAGTGTTGTAGAAACATAAAAATTGCATCGGGATTGAATACAACAATCATCATGCGCACTTTCCTCAATGGGAGTAATGTCTCAAACAGTCTACGCTTTGATCGTTCCCTGGAAGACCAGTAGCAGTTTCCGATGCACATCTGGAGGCATTCTGTAACCTGTGGACTATCAGAGTGTTGATGAAACACAAAAATTGCATCGGGATTGGATACATCAGTCACCATGTGCAATTTCCTCCATGGGAGTAATGTCTCAAACTGTCTACGTTTTGATCGTTTCCTGGAAGACCAGTAGTAGTTTCCGATGCAGATCTGGAGGCATTCTGTAATCTTTGGACCTTCAAAGTGTTGATGAAACACAGAAATTGCATCGGGACTGAATACAACAGTCACCATGCTCACTTCCCTCCATGGGAGTAACGTCTCAAACTGTCTACGCTTTGGTCGTTACCTGGAAGACCAGCAGTAGTTTCCGATGCACATCTGGAGGCATTCTGTAATCTGTGGACTATCAGAGAGTTGGTGAAACACAGAAACTGCATCGCGATTGAATACAACAGTCACCATGCGCACTTTCCTCCATGGGAGTAATGTCTGAAACAGTCTACGCTTTGGTCATGCCCTGGAAGTCCAGTAGTAGGTTCCGATGCACATGTGGAGGCATACTGTATTCTGTGGACTTTCAAAGTGTTGATGAAACACAGAAATTGCATCGGGATTGAATACAACAGTCATCATGCGCACTTTCCTCCATGGGATTAATGTCTCAAACAGTCTACGCTTTGATCGTTCCCTGGAAGACCAGTAGTAGTTTCCGATGAACATCTGGAGGCACTCTGCAATCTGTGGACTATCAGAGTGTTGTAGAAACACAGAAATTGCATCGGGATTGAATACAACAATCATCATGCGCACTTTCCTCAATGGGAGTAATGTCTCAAACAGTCTACGCTTTGATCGTTCCCTGGAAGACAAGTAGTAGTTTCCGATGCACATCTGGAGGCATTCTGTAATCTGTGGACTATCAGAGTGTTGATGAAACACAGAAATTGCATCGGGATTGGATACAACATTCACTATGTGCAATTTCCTCCATAGGAGTAATGTCTCAAACTGTCTACGCTTTGATCGTTTCCTGGAAGACCAGTAGTAGTTTCCGATGCACATCTGGAGGCATTCTGTAATCTTTGGACCTTCAAAGTGTTGATGAAACACAGAAATTGCATCGGCATTGAATACAACAGTCACCATACTCACTTCCCTCCATGGGAGTAACGTCTCAAACTGTCTACGCTTTGATCGTTTCCTGGAAGACCGGTAGTAGTTTCCGATGCACATCTGGAGGCATTCTGTAATCTGTGGACTATCAGAGTGTTGGTGAAACACAAAACTGCATCGGGATTGAATACAACAAGCGCACTTTCCTCCATGGGAGTAAGGTCTCAAAGAGTCTACGATCTGATCGTTCCCAGGAAGACCAGTAGCAGTTTACGATGCACATCTGGAGGCATTCTGTAATCTGTGGACTATCAGAGTGTTGATTAAACACAAAAGTTGCGTCGGGATTGAATACAACAGTCACCATGCGCACTTTCCTCCATGGGATTAATGTCTCAAACAGTCTACGCTTTGATCGTTCCCTGGATGACCACTTGTAGTTTCCGATGCACATCTGGAGGCATTCTGTAACCTGTTGACAATCAGAGTGTTCATGAAACAAAGAAATTGCATCGGGATTGAATACAAAAGTCACCATGCGCACGTTCCTCCATGAGAGTAATGTCTCAAACAGTCTACGCTTTGATCGTTCACTGAAAGACCTGTTTCAGTTTCAAATGCACATCTGGAGGCGTTCTGTAATCTGTGGACCTTCAAAGTGTTAATGAAACACAGAAATTGCATCGGGATTGAATACAACAGTCACCATGCGCACTTTCCTCCATGGCAGTAATGTCTCAAACAGTCAACGCATTGATCGTTCCACGGAAGACCAGTAGTAGTTTCCGATGCACATCTGGAGGCATTCTGTAATCTGTGGACAATCAGAGTGTTGTTGAAACAGAGAAATTGCATCGGGATTGAATACAACAGTCACCATGTGCACTTTCCTCTATGGGAGTAATGTTTCAATCAGTCTACGCTTTGATCGTTTCCTGGAAAACCAGTAGTAGTTTCCGTTTCACATCTGGAGGCATTCTGTAATCTGTTTACCTTCAAAGTGTTGATCAAACTCAGAAATTGCATCGCGATTAATACAACAGCCACCATGCGCACTTTCCTCCATGGGAGTAAGGTCTCAAACAGTCTACGATCTGATCGTTCCCTGGAAGACCAGTAGTAGTTTACGATGCACATCTGGAGGCATTTTGTAATCTGTGGACTATCAGAGTGTTGATTAAACACAGAAATTGCGTCGGGATTGAATACAACAGTCACCATGCGCACTTTCCTCCATGGGATTAATGTCTCAAACAGTCTACGCTTTGATCGTTCCCTGGATGACCACTTGTAGTTTCCGATGCACATCTGGAGGCATTCTGTAATCTCTGGACAATCAGAGTGTTCATGAAACAAAGAAATTGCATCGGGATTGAATACAAAAGTCACCATGCGCACGTTCCTCCATGGGAGTAATGTCTCAAACAGTCTACGATTTGATCGTTCACTGAAAGACCTGTTTCAGTTTCAAATGCACATCTGGAGGCGTTCTGTAATCTGTGGACCTTCAAAGTGTTGATGAAACACAGAAATTGCATCGGGATTGAATACAACAGTCACCATGCGCACTTTCCTCCATGGCAGTAATGTCTCAAACAGTCAACGCATTGATCGTTCCACGGAAGACCAGTAGTAGTTTCCGATGCACATCTGGAGGCATTCTGTAATCTGTGGACAATCAGAGTGTTGTTGAAACAGAGAAATTGCATCGGGATTGAATACAACAGTCACCATGTGCACTTTCCTCTGTGGGAGTAATGTTTCAATCAGTCTACGCTTCGATCGTTTCCTGGAAAACCAGTAGTAGTTTCCGTTTCACATCTGGAGGCATTCTGTAATCTGTTTACCTTCAAAGTGTTGATCAAACTCAGAAATTGCATCGCGATTAATACAACAGCCACCATGCGCACTTTCCTCCATGGGAGTAAGGTCTCAAACAGTCTACGATCTGATCGTTCCCTGGAAGACCAGTAGAAGTTTACGATGCACATCTGGAGGCATTTTGTAATCTGTGGACTATCAGAGTGTTGATTAAACACAGAAATTGCGTCGGGATTGAATACAACAGTCACCATGCGCACGTTCCTCCATGGGAGTAATGTCTCAAACAGTCTACGCTTTGATCGTTCACTGAAAGACCTGTTTCAGTTTCAAATGCACATCTGGATTCGTTCTGTAATCTGTGGACCTTCAAAGTGTTGATGAAACACAGAAATTGCATCGGGATTGAATACAACAGTCACCATGCGCACTTTCCTCCATGGCAGTAATGTCTCAAACAGTCAACGCATTGATCGTTCCACGGAAGACCAGTAGTAGTTTCCGATGCACATCTGGAGGCATTCTGTAATCTGTGGACAATCAGAGTGTTGTTGAAACAGAGAAATTGCATCGGGATTGAATACAACAGTCACCATGTGCACTTTCCTCTATGGGAGTAATGTTTCAATCAGTCTACGCTTTGATCGTTTCCTGGAAAACCAGTAGTAGTTTCCGTTTCACATCTGGAGGCATTCTGTAATCTGTGGACCCTCAAAGTATTGACGAAACACACAAATTTCATGGGGTTTGAGTACAATAGTCACCATGCGCACTTTCCTCCATGGGAGTAATGTCTCAAACAGTCTACGATTACATCGTTCCCTGGAAGACCATTAGTAGCTTCCGATGTACATCTGGAGGCTTTCTGTAATCTGTGGAACTTCAAAGTGTTGATGAAACACAGAAATTGCATCGGGATAGAATACAACAGTCACCATGCGCTATTTTCCTCCATAAGAGTAATGTCTCAAACAGCCTACGATCTGATCGTCCGCTGGAAGACCAGTAGTAGTTTTCGATGCACATCTGGAGGCATTCTGTAAGCTGTGGACTATCAGAGTGTTGATGAAACACAGAAATTACATCGGCATTGAATACAACAATCACCATGCACACTTTCCTCCATGGGAGTAATGTCTTATACAGTCTACGCTTTGATCGTTCCCTGGAAGACAAGTAGTAGTTTCCGATACACATCTGGAGGCATTCTGTAATCTGTGGACTATCAGAGTGTTTATGAAACACAGAAATTGCATCGGGATTGAATACAACGGTCACCATGAGCACTTTCCCCCATGGGAGGAATGTCTTAAACAGTCTACGCTTTGACCGTTCCCTGGAAGGGCAGTAGTAGTTTCCGATGCACATCTGGAGGCATTCTGTAATCTGTGGAGTATCAGAGTGTTGATGATACAACGAAATTGCATCGGGATTGATTACAACAGTCACCATGAACACTTTCTCCCATGGGAGTATTGTCTCAAAGAGTCTTCGCTTTGATCGTTCCCTGGAAGGCCAGTAGTTGATTCCGATGCACATCTGGATGCATTCTATATTCTGTGGACCATCAGAGTGTTGATGAAACGCAGATATTGCATCAGGATTGAATACAACAGTCACCATGAGCACTTTCCTACATGGGAGTAATGTCATAAACAGTCTACGCTTTGATCGTTCCCTGGAGGACCAGTAGTAGTTTCCGATGCACATCTGGAGGCATACTGTAATCTGTGGAACATTAGAGTATTGATGAAACACAGAAATTGCATCGGGATTGAATACAACAGTCACCATGCGCACTTTCCTCCATGGGATTTATGTCTCAAATTGTTTACGATTTGATCGTTCCCTGGAAGACCAGTAGTAGTTTCCGATGCACATCTGGAGGCATTCTGCAATCTGTGGACCTTCAAAGTGTTGATGAAACACAGAAATTGATTCAGGATGGAATAGAACAGTCACCATGCGCAATTATCCTCCACAGGAGTAATGTCTCAAACAGTCATCGCTTTGATCGTTCATTGGAAGACCAGTAGTAGTTTCCGATGCACATCTGGAGGCATTCTGTAATCTGTGGACTATCAGAGTGTTGTTGAAACACAGAATTGCATCGGGATTGAATACAACAGTCACCATGCGCACTTTCCTCCATGGGAGTAATGTCTGAAACAGTCTACGCTTTGGTCATGCCCTGGAAGTCCAGTAGTAGGTTCCGATGCACATGTGGAGGCATTCTGTATTCTGTGGACTTTCAAAGTGTTGATGAAACACAGAAATTGCATCGGGATTGAATACAACAGTCATCATGCACACTTTCCTCCATGGGATTAATGTCTCAAACAGTCTACGCTTTGATCGTTCCCTGGAAGACCAGTAGTAGTTTCCAATGAACATCTGGAGGCACTCTGCAATCTGTGGACTATCAGAGTGTTGTAGAAACACAGAAATTGCATCGGGATTGAATACAACAATCATCATGCGCACTTTCCTCAATGGGAGTAATGTCTCAAACAGTCTACGCTTTGATCGTTCCCTGGAAGACCAGTAGTAGTTTCCGATGCACATCTGGAGGCATTCTGTAATCTGTGGACTATCAGAGTGTTGATGAAACACAGAAATTGCATCGGGATTGGATACAACATTCACTATGTGCAATTTCCTCCATAGGAGTAATGTCTCAAACTGTCTACGCTTTGATCGTTTCCTGGAAGACCAGTAGTAGTTTCCGATGCACATCTGGAGGCATTCTGTAATCTTTGGACCTTCAAAGTGTTGATGAAACACAGAAATTGCATCGGCATTGAATACAACAGTCACCATACTCACTTCCCTCCATGGGAATAACGTCTCAAACTGTCTACGCTTTGATCGTTTCCTGGAAGACCGGTAGTAGTTTCCGATGCACATCTGGAGGCATTCTGTAATCTGTGGACTATCAGAGTGTTGGTGAAACACAAAACTGCATCGGGATTGAATACAACAGCCACCATGCGCACTTTCCTCCATGGGAGTAAGGTCTCAAAGAGTCTACGATCTGATCGTTCCCAGGAAGACCAGTAGTAGTTTACGATGCACATCTGGAGGCATTTTGTAATCTGTGGACTATCAGAGTGTTGATTAAACACAAAAGTTGCGTCGGGATTGAATACAACAGTCACCATGCGCACTTTCCTCCATGGGATTAATGTCTCAAACAGTCTACGCTTTGATCGTTCCCTGGATGACCACTTGTAGTTTCCGATGCACATCTGGAGGCATTCTGTAATCTGTTTACCTTCAAAGTGTTGATCAAACTCAGAAATTGCATCGCGATTAATACAACAGCCACCATGCGCACTTTCCTCCATGGGAGTAAGGTCTCAAACAGTCTACGATCTGATCGTTCCCTGGAAGACCAGTAGTAGTTTACGATGCACATCTGGAGGCATTTTGTAATCTGTGGACTATCAGAGTGTTGATTAAACACAGAAATTGCGTCGGGATTGAATACAACAGTCACCATGCGCACTTTCCTCCATGGAAGTAATGTCTCAAACAGTCTACGCTTTGATCGTTGACTGGAGGACCAGTAGTAGTTTCCGTTCACATCTGGAGGCATTCTGTAATCTGTGGACCCTCAAAGTATTGACGAAACACACAAATTTCATCGGGATTGAGTACAATAGTCACCATGCGCACTTTCCTCCATGGGAGTAATGTCTCAAACAGTCTACGATTACATCGTTCCCTGGAAGACCATTAGTAGCTTCCGATGTACATCTGGAGGCTTTCTGTAATCTGTGGAACTTCAAAGTGTTGATGAAACACAGAAATTGCATCGGGATTGAATACAACAGTCGCCATGCGCTATTTTCCTCCATAAGAGTAATGTCTCAAACAGCCTACGATCTGATCGTCCCCTGGAAGACCAGTAGTAGTTTTCGATGCACGCCTGGAGGCATTCTGTAAGCTGTGGACTATCAGAGTGTTGATGAAACACAGAAATTACATCGGCATTGAATACAACAATCACCATGCACACTTTCCTCCATGGGAGTAATGTCTTATACAGTCTACGCTTTGATCGTTCCCTGGAAGACAAGTAGTAGTTTCCGATACACATCTGGAGGCATTCTGTAATCTGTGGACTATCAGAGTGTTTATGAAACACAGAAATTGCATCGGGATTGAATACAACGGTCACCATGAGCACTTTCCCCCATGGGAGGAATGTCTTAAACAGTCTACGCTTTGATCGTTCCCTGGAAGGCCAGTAGTAGTTTCCGATGCACATCTGGAGGCATTCTGTAATCTGTGGAGTATCAGAGTGTTGATGATACAACGAAATTGCATCGGGATTGATTACAACAGTCACCATGAGCACTTTCTCCCATGGGAGTATTGTCTCAAAGAGTCTACGCTTTGATCGTTCCCTGGAAGGCCAGTAGTTGATTCCGATGCACATCTGGATGCATTCTATAATCTGTGGACCATCAGAGTGTTGATGAAACGCAGATATTGCATCAGGATTGAATACAACAGTCACCATGAGCACTTTCCTCCATGGGAGTAATGTCATAAACAGTCTACGCTTTGATCGTTCCCTGGAGGACCAGTAGTAGTTTCCGATGCACATCTGGAGGCATACTGTAATCTGTGGAACATTAGAGTATTGATGAAACACAGAGATTGCATCGGGATTGAATACAACAGTCACCATGCGCACTTTCCTCCATGGGATTTATGTCTCAAATTGTTTACGATTTGATCGTTCCCTGGAAAACCAGTAGTAGTTTCCGATGCACATCTGGAGGCATTCTGCAATCTGTGGACCTTCAAAGTGTTGATGAAACACAGAAATTGATTCAGGATTGAATACAACAGTCACCATGCGCAATTATCCTCCACAGGAGTAATGTCTCAAACAGTCAAAGCTTTGATCGTTCATTGGAAGACCAGTTGTAGTTTCCGATGCACATCTGGAGGCATTCTGTAATCTGTGGACTATCAGAGTGTTGTTGAAACACAGAATTGCATCGGGATTGAATACAACAGTCACCATGCGCACTTTCCTCCATGGGAGTAATGTCTGAAACAGTCTACGCTTTGGTCATGCCCTGGAAGTCCAGTAGTAGGTTCCGATGCACATGTGGAGGCATTCTGTATTCTGTGGACTTTCAAAGTGTTGATGAAACACAGAAATTGCATAGGGATTGAATACAACAGTCATCATGCGCACTTTCCTCCATGGGATTAATGTCTCAAACAGTCTACGCTTTGATCGTTCCCTGGAAGACCAGTAGTAGTTTCCGATGAACATCTGGAGGCACTCTGCAATCTGTGGACTATCAGAGTGTTGTAGAAACACAGAAATTGCATCGGGATTGAATACAACAATCATCATGCGCACTTTCCTCAATGGGAGTAATGTCTCAAACAGTCTACGCTTTGATCGTTCCCTGGAAGACCAGTAGTAGTTTCCGATGCACATCTGGAGGCATTCTGTAATCTGTGGACTATCAGAGTGTTGATGAAACACAGAAATTGCATCGGGATTGGATACAACATTCACTATGTGCAATTTCCTCCATAGGAGTAATGTCTCAAACTGTCTACGCTTTGATCGTTTCCTGGAAGACCAGTAGTAGTTTCCGATGCACATCTGGAGGCATTCTGTAATCTTTGGACCTTCAAAGTGTTGATGAAACACAGAAATTGCATCGGCATTGAATACAACAGTCACCATACTCACTTCCCTCCATGGGAGTGACGTCTCAGACTGTCTACGCTTTGATCGTTTCCTGGAAGACCGGTAGTAGTTTCCGATGCACATCTGGAGGCATTCTGTAATCTGTGGACTATCAGAGTGTTGGTGAATCACAAAACTGCATCCGGATTGAATACAACAGCCACCATGCGCACTTTCCTCCATGGGAGTAAGGTCTCAAAGAGTCTACGATCTGATCGTTCCCAGGAAGACCAGTAGTAGTTTACGATGCACATCTGGAGGCATTCTGTAATCTGTGGACTATCAGAGTGTTGATTAAACACAAAAGTTGCGTCGGGATTGAATACAACAGTCACCATGCGCACTTTCCTCCATGGGATTAATGTCTCAAAGAGTCTACGCTTTGATCGTTCCCTGGATGACCACTTGTAGTTTCCGATGCACATCTGGAGGCATTCTGTAATCTGTGGACAATCAGAGTGTTCATGAAACAAAGAAATTGCATCGGGATTGAATACAAAAGTCACCATGCGCACGTTCCTCCATGGGAGTAATGTCTCAAACAGTCTACGCTTTGATCGTTCACTGAAAGACCTGTTTCAGTTTCAAATGCACATCTGGAGGCGTTCTGTAATCTGCGGACCTTCAAAGTGTTGATGAAACACAGAAATTGCATCGGGATTGAATACAACAGTCACCATGCGCACTTTCCTCCATGGCAGTAATGTCTCAAACAGTCAACGCATTGATCGTTCCACGGAAGACCAGTAGTAGTTTCCGATGCACATCTGGAGGCATTCTGTAATCTGTGGACTATCAGAGTGTTGATGAAACTCAGAAATTGCATCGGGATTGAATACAACAGTCACCATGTGCACTTTCCTCTCTGGGAGTAATGTTTCAATCAGTCTACGCTTTGATCGTTTCCTGGAAAACCAGTAGTAGTTTCCGTTTCACATCTGGAGGCATTCTGTAATCTGTTTACCTTCAAAGTGTTGATCAAACTCAGAAATTGCATCGCGATTCATACAACAGCCACCATGCGCACTTTCCTCCATGGGAGTAAGGTCTCAAACAGTCTACGATCTGATCGTTCCCTGGAAGACCAGTAGTAGTTTACGATGCACATCTGGAGGCATTTTGTAATCTGTGGACTATCAGAGTGTTGATTAAACACAGAAATTGCGTCGGGATTGAATACAACAGTCACCATGCGCACTTTCCTCCATGGAAGTAATGTCTCAAACAGTCTACGCTTTGATCGTTGACTGGAGGACCAGTAGTAGTTTCCGTTCACATCTGGAGGCATTCTGTAATCTGTGGACCCTCAAAGTATTGACGAAACACACAAATTTCATCGGGATTGAGTACAATAGTCACCATGCGCACTTTCCTCCATGGGAGTAATGTCTCAAACAGTCTACGATTACATCGTTCCCTGGAAGACCATTAGTAGCTTCCGATGTACATCTGGAGGCTTTCTGTAATCTGTGGAACTTCAAAGTGTTGATGAAACACAGAAATTGCATCGGGATTGAATACAACAGTCACCATTCGCTATTTTCCTCCATAAGAGTAATGTCTCAAACAGCCTACGATCTGATCGTCCCCTGGAAGACCAGTAGTAGTTTTCGATGCACATCTAGAGGCATTCTGTAAGCTGTGGACTATCAGAGTGTTGATGAAACACAGAAATTACATCGGCATTGAATACAACAATCACCATGCACACTTTCCTCCATGGGAGTAATGTCTTATACAGTCTACGCTTTGATCGTTCCCTGGAAGACAAGTAGTAGTTTCCGATACACATCTGGAGGCATTCTGTAATCTGTGGACTATCAGAGTGTTTATGAAACACAGAAATTGCATCGGGATTGAATACAACGGTCACCATGAGCACTTTCCCCCATGGGAGGAATGTCTTAAACAGTCTACGCTTTGATCGTTCCCTGGAAGGCCAGTAGTAGTTTCCGATGCACATCTGGAGGCATTCTGTAATCTGTGGAGTATCAGAGTGTTGATGATACAACGAAATTGCATCGGGATTGATTACAACAGTCACCATGAGCACTTTCTCCCATGGGAGTATTGTCTCAAAGAGTCTACGCTTTGATCGTTCCCTGGAAGGCCAGTAGTTGATTCCGATGCACATCTGGATGCATTCTATAATCTGTGGACAATCAGAGTGTTGATGAAACGCAGATATTGCATCAGGATTGAATACATCAGTCACCATGAGCACTTTCCTCCATGGGAGTAATGTCATAAACAGTCTACGTTTGATCGTTCCCTGGAGGACCAGTAGTAGTTTCCGATGCACATCTGGAGGCATACTGTAATCTGTGGAACATTAGAGTATTGATGAGACACAGAAATTGCATCGGGATTGAATACAACAGTCACCATGCGCACTTTCCTCCATGGGATTTATGTCTCAAATTGTTTACGATTTGATCGTTCCCTGGAAGACCAGTAGTAGTTTCCGATGCACATCTGCAGGCATTCTGCAATCTGTGGACCTTCAAAGTGTTGGTGAAACACAGAAATTGATTCAGGATTGAATACAACAGTCACCATGCGCAATTATCCTCCACAGGAGTAATGTCTCAAACAGTCAACGCTTTGATCGTTCATTGGAAGACCAGTAGTAGTTTCCGATGCACATCTGGAGGCATTCTGTAATCTGTGGACTATCAGAGTGTTGTTGAAACACAGAATTGCATCGGGATTGAATACAACAGTCACCATGCGAACTTTCCTCCATGGCAGTAATGTCTCAAACAGTCTACGCTTTAATCGTTGCCTGGAAGACCAGTAGTAGTTTCCGATGCACATCTGGTGTCATTCTGTAATCTGTGGACTATCGGAGTGCTGATGAAACACAGAAATTGCCTCGGGATTTAATACAACAGGCACCATGCGCACTTTCCTCCTTGGGTGTAATGTCTCAAACAATCTACGCTTTGATCGTTCCTGGAAGACGAGTAGAAGTTTCCGATGCACATCTGGAAGAATTCTGTAACCTGTGGACTCTCTGAGTGTTGATGAAACACAGAAATTGCATCGGGATTGAATACAACAGTTATCATGCGCACTTTCCTCCATGGGAGAAGTGTCTCACACAGTCTACGCTTTGATCATTCCCTGGAAGACCAGTAGTAGTTTCCGATGCACATCTGGATTCATTCTGTAATCTCTAAACTGTCAGAGTGTTGTTCAAACACAGAAATTGCATTGGGATTGGATACAACAGTCACCATGTGCACATTCCTCCATGGGAGTAATGTTTCAAACAGTCTCCGCTTTGATCGTTTCCTGGAAATCCAGTAGTAGCTTCCGATTCACATCTGGAGGCATTCTGTAATCTGTTTACCTTCAAAGTGTTGATGAAACACAGAAATTGCATCGGGATTGCATACGACAGTCAACATGCGCGATTTTCCTCCATGGGTGTAATGTCGCTTACAGTCTATGCTTTGTTCGTTCCCTGGAAGACCAGTAGTAGTTTCTGATGCACATCTGGAGGCATTCTGTAATCTGTGGACTATCAGAGTGTTGTTGAAAAACAGAAATTGCATCGGGATTGAATACAACAGTCACCATGCGCAGTTTCCTCCATGGGAGTAATGTCTGAAACAGTCTACGATTTGGTCATGCCCTGGAAGTCCAGTAGTAGGTTCCGATGCACATCTGGAGGCATTCTGTATTCTGTGGACTTTCAAAGTGTTGATGAAACACAGAAATTGCATCGGGATTGAATACAACAATCATCATGCGCACTTTCCTCAATGGGAGTAATGTCTCAAACAGTCTACGCTTTGATCGTTCCCTGGAAGACCAGTAGCAGTTTCCGATGCACATCTGGAGGCATTCTGTAACCTGTGGACTATCAAAGTGTTGATGAAACACAAAAATTGCATCGGGATTGGATACATCAGTCACCATGTGCAATTTCCTCCATGGGAGTAATGTCTCAAACTGTCTACGCTTTGATCGTTTCCTGGAAGACCAGTAGTAGTTTCCGATGCAGATCTGGAGGCATTCTGTAATCTTTGGACCTTCAAAGTGTTGATGAAACACAGAAATTGCATCGGGACTGAATACAACAGTCACCATGCTCACTTCCCTCCATGGGAGTAACGTCTCAAACTGTCTACGCTTTGGTCGTTACCTGGAAGACCAGCAGTAGTTTCCGATGCACATCTGGAGGCATTCTGTAATCTGTGGACTATCAGAGAGTTGGTGAAACACAGAAACTGCATCACGATTGAATACAACAGTCACCATGCGCACTTTCCTCCATGGGAGTAATGTCTGAAACAGTCTACGCTTTGGTCATGCCCTGGAAGTCCAGTAGTAGGTTCCGATGCACATGTGGAGGCATTCTGTATTCTGTGGACTTTCAAAGTGTTGATGAAACACAGAAATTGCATCGGGACTGAATACAACAGTCATCATGCGCACTTTCCTCCATGGGATTAATGTCTCAAACAGTCTACGCTTTGATCGTTCCCTGGAAGACCAGTAGTAGTTTCCGATGAACATCTGGAGGCACTCTGCAATCTGTGGACTATCAGAGTGTTGTAGAAACACAGAAATTGCATCGGGATTGAATACAACAATCATCATGCGCACTTTCCTCAATGGGAGTAATGTCTCAAACAGTCTACGCTTTGATCGTTCCCTGGAAGACCAGTAGTAGTTTCCGATGCACATCTGGAGGCATTCTGTAATCTGTGGACTATCAGAGTGTTGATGAAACACAGAAATTGCATCGGGATTGGATACAACATTCACTATGTGCAATTTCCTCCATAGGAGTAATGTCTCAAACTGTCTACGCTTTGATCGTTTCCTGGAAGACCAGTAGTAGTTTCCGATGCACATCTGGAGGCATTCTGTAATCTTTGGACCTTCAAAGTGTTGATGAAACACAGAAATTGCATCGGGATTGAATACAACAGTCACCATGCGCACTTTCCTCCATGGCAGTAATGTCTCAAACAGTCAACGCATTGATCGTTCCCTGGAAGGCCAGTAGTAGTTTCCGATGCACATCTGGAGGCATTCTGTAATCTGTGGACAATCAGAGTGTTGTTGAAACAGAGAAATTGCATCGGGATTGAATACAACAGTCACCATGTGCACTTTCCTCTATGGGAGTAATGTTTCAATCAGTCTACGCTTTGATCGTTTCCTGGAAAACCAGTAGTAGTTTCCGTTTCACATCTGGAGGCATTCTGTAATCTGTTTACCTTCAAAGTGTTGATCAAACTCAGAAATTGCATCGCGATTAATACAACAGCCGCAATGCGCACTTTCCTCCATGGGAGTAAGGTCTCAAACAGTCTACGATCTGATCGTTCCCTGGAAGACCAGTAGTAGTTTACGATGCACATCTGGAGGCATTTTGTAATCTGTGGACTATCAGAGTGTTGATTAAACACAGAAATTGCGTCGGGATTGAATACAACAGTCACCATGCGCACTTTCCTCCATGGAAGTAATGTTTCAAACAGTCTACGCTTTGATCGTTGACTGGAGGACCAGTAGTAGTTTCCGTTCCCATCTGGAGGCATTCTGTAATCTGTGGACCCTCAAAGTATTGACGAAACACACAAATTTCATCGGGATTGAGTACAATAGTCACCATGGTCACTTTCCTCCATGGGAGTAATGTCTCAAACAGTCTACGATTACATCGTTCCCTGGAAGACCATTAGTAGCTTCCGATGTACATCTGGAGGCTTTCTGTAATCTGTGGAACTTCAAAGTGTTGATGAAACACAGAAATTGCATCGGGATTGAATACAACAGTCACCATGCGCTATTTTCCTCCATAAGAGTAATGTCTCAAACAGCCTTCGATCTGATCGTCCCCTGGAAGACCAGTAGTAGTTTTCGATGCACATCTGGAGGCATTCTGTAAGCTGTGGACTATCAGAGTGTTGATGAAACACAGAAATTACATCGGCATTGAATACAACAATCACCATGCACACTTTCCTCCATGGGAGTAATGTCTTATACAGTCTACGCTTTGATCGTTCCCTGGAAGACAAGTAGTAGTTTTCGATACACATCTGGAGGCATTCTGTAATCTGTGGACTATCTGAGTGTTTATGAAACACAGAAATAGCATCGGGATTGAATACAACGGTCACCATGAGCACTTTCCCCCATGGGAGGAATGTCTTAAACAGTCTACGCTTTGATCGTTCCCTGGAAGGCCAGTAGTAGTTTCCGATGCACATCTGGAGGCATTCTGTAATCTGTGGAGTATCAGAGTGTTGATGATACAACGAAATTGCATCGGGATTGATTACAACTGTCACCATGAGCACTTTCTCCCATGGGAGTATTGTCTCAAAGAGTCTACGCTTTGATCGTTCCCTGGAAGGCCAGTAGTTGATTCCGATGCACATCTGGATGCATTCTATAATCTGTGGACCATCAGAGTGTTGATGAAACGCAGATATTGCATCAGGATTGAATACAACAGTCACCATGAGCACTTTCCTCCATGGGAGTAATGTCATAAACAGTCTACGCTTTGATCGTTCCCTGGAGGACCAGTAGTAGTTTCCGATGCACATCTGGAGGCATACTGTAATCTGTGGAACATTAGAGTATTGATGAAACACAGAAATTGCATCGGGATTGAATACAACAGTCACCATGCGTACTTTCCTCCATGGGATTTATGTCTCAAATTGTTTACGATTTGATCGTTCCCTGGAAGACCAGTAGTAGTTTCCGATGCACATCTGGAGGCATTCTGCAATCTGTGGACCTTCAAAGTGTTGATGAAACACAGAAATTGGTTCAGGATTGAATACAACAGTCACCATGCGCAATTATCCTCCACAGGAGTAATGTCTCAAACAGTCAACGCTTTGATCGTTCATTGGAAGACCAGTAGTAGTTTCCGATGCACATCTGGAGGCATTCTGTAATCTGTGGACTATCAGAGTGTTGTTGAAACACAGAATTGCATCGGGATTGAGTACAACAGTCACCATGCGCACTTTCCTCCATGGGAGTAATGTTTCAAACAGTCTCCGCTTTGACCGTTTCCTGGAAATCCAGTAGTAGCTTCCGATTCACATCTGGAGGCATTCTGTAATCTGTTTACCTTCAAAGTGTTGATGAAACACAGAAATTGCATCGGGATTGGATACGACAGTCAACATGCGCGATTTTCCTCCATGGGTGTAATGTCGCTTACAGTCTATGCTTTGTTCGTTCCCTGGAAGACCAGTAGTAGTTTCCGATGCACATCTGGAGGCATTCTGTAATCTGTGGACTATCAGAGTGTTGTTGAAAAACAGAAATTGCATCGGGATTGAATACAACAGTCACCATGCGCAGTTTCCTCCATGGGAGTAACGTCTGAAACAGTCTACGCTTTGGTCATGCCCTGGAAGTCCAGTAGTAGGTTCCGATGCACATCTGGAGGCATTCTGTATTCTGTGGACTTTCAAAGTGTTGATGAAACACAGAAATTGCATCGGGATTGAATACAACAGTCATCATGCGCACTTTCCTCCATGGGATTAATGTCTCAAACAGTCTACGCTTTGATCGTTCCCTGGAAGACCAGTAGTAGTTTCCGATGAACATCTGGAGGCACTCTGCAATCTGTGGACTATCAGAGTGTTGTAGAAACACAGAAATTGCCTCGGGATTGAATACAACAGTCATCATGCGCACTTTCCTCCATTGGTTTAATGTCTCAAACAGTCTACGTTATGATCGTTCCCTGGAAGACCAGTAGTAGTTTCCGATGAACATCTGGAGGCATTCTGCAATCTGTGGACTATCAGAGTGTTGTAGAAACATAAAAATTGCATCGGGATAGAATACAACAATCATCATGCGCACTTTCCTCAATGGGAGTAATGTCTCAAACAGTCTACGCTTTGATCGTTCCCTGGAAGACCAGTAGTAGTTTCCGATGCACATCTGGAGGCATTCTGTAACCTGTGGACTATCAGAGTGTTGATGAAACACAAAAATTGCATCGGGATTGGATACATCAGTCACCATGTGCAATTTCCTCCATGGGAGTAATGTCTCAAACTGTCTACGCTTTGATCGTTTCCTGGAAGACCAGTAGTAGTTTCCGAATCAGATCTGGAGGCATTCTGTAATCTTTGGACCTTCAAAGTGTTGACGAAACACAGAAATTGCATCGGGACTGAATACAACAGTCACCATGCTCACTTCCCTGCATGGGAGTAATGTCTCAAACTGTCTACGCTTTGATCGTTACCTGGAAGACCAGCAGTAGTTTCCGATGCACATCTGGAGGCATTCTGTAATCTGTGGACTATCAGAGAGTTGGTGAAACACAGAAACTGCATCGCGATTGAATACAACAGTCACCATGCGCACTTTCCTCCATGGGAGTAATGTCTGAAACAGTCTACGCTTTGGTCATGCCCTGGAAGTCCAGTAGTAGGTTCCGATGCACATCTGGAGGCATTCTGTATTCTGTGGACTTTCAAAGTGTTGATGAAACACAGAAATTGCATCCGGATTGAATACAACAGTCATCACGCGCACTTTCCTCCATGGGATTAATGTCTCAAACAGTCTACGCTTTGATCGTTCCCTGGAAGACCAGTAGTAGTTTCCGATGAACATCTGGAGGCACTCTGCAATCTGTGGACTATCAGAGTGTTGTAGAAACACAGAAATTGCATCGGGATTGAATACAACAATCATCATGCGCACTTTCCTGAATGGGAGTAATGTCTCAAACAGTCTACGCTTTGATCGTTCCCTGGAAGACCAGTAGTAGTTTCCGATGCACATCTGGAGGCATTCTGTAATCTGTGGACTATCAGAGTGTTGATGAAACACAGAAATTGCATCGGGATTGGATACAACATTCACTATGTGCAATTTCCTCCATAGGAGTAATGTCTCAAACTGTCTACGTTTTGATCGTTTCCTGGAAGACCAGTAATAGTTTCCGATGCACATATGGAGGCATTCTGTAATCTTTGGACCTTCAAAGTGTTGATGAAACACAGAAATTGCATCGGCATTGAATACAACAGTCACCATACTCACTTCCCTCCATGGGAGTAACGTCTCAAACTGTCTACGCTTTGATCGTTTCCTGGAAGACCGGTAGTAGTTTCCGGTGCACATCTGGAGGCATTCTGTAATCTGTGGACTATCAGAGTGTTGGTGAAACACAAAACTGCATCGGGATTCAATACAACAGCCACCATGCGCACTTTCCTCCATGGGAGTAAGGTCTCAAAGAGTCTACGATCTGATCGTTCCCAGGAAGACCAGTAGTAGTTTACGATGCACATCTGGAGGCATTCTGTAATCTGTGGACTATCAGAGTGTTGATTAAACACAAAAGTTGCGTCGGGATTGAATACAACAGTCACCATGCGCACTTTCCTCCATGGGATTAATGTCTCAAACAGTCTACGCTTTGATCGTTCCCTGGATGACCACTTGTAGTTTCCGATGCACATCTGGAGGCATTCTGTAATCTGTGGACAATCAGAGTGTTCATGAAACAAAGAAATTGCATCGGGATAGAATACAAAAGTCACCATGCGCACGTTCCTCCATGGGAGTAATGTCTCAAACAGTCTACGCTTTGATCGTTCACTGAAAGACCTGTTTCAGTTTCAAATGCACATCTGGAGGCGTTCTGTAATCTGTGGACCTTCAAAGTGTTGATGAAACACAGAAATTGCATCGGGATTGAATACAACAGTCACCATGTGCAATTTCCTCCATGGGAGTAATGTCTCAAACTGTCCACGCTTTGATCGTTTCCTGGAAGACCAGTTGTAGTTTCCGATGCAGATCTGGAGGCATTCTGTAATCTTTGGACCTTCAAAGTGTTGATGAATCACAGAAATTGCATCGGGATTGCATACGACAGTCAACATGCGCGATTTTCCTCCATGGGTGTAATGTCGCTTATAGTCTATGCTTTGTTCGTTCCCTGGAAGACCAGTAGTAGTTTCCGATGCACATCTGAAAGCATTCTGTAATCTGTGGACTATCAGAGAGTTGGTGAAACACAGAAACTGCATCGGGATTGAATACAACAGTCACAATGCGCATTTTCCTCCATGGGAGTAACGTCTCAAACAGTCTACGTTTTGATCGTTCCCTGGAAGACCATTAGTAGTTTCCGATGCACATCTGGAGGCATTCTGTAATCTGTGGACTATCAGAGAGTTGGTGAAACACAGAAACTGCATCGGGATTGAATACAACAGTCACGATGCGCACTTTCCTCCATGGGAGTAACGTCTCAAACAGTCTACGCTTTGATCGTTCACTGAAAGACCGGTTTTAGTTTCCGATGCACATCTGGAGGCATTCTGTAATCTGTGGACCTTCAAAGTGTTCATTAAACACAGAAATTGTGTCGGGATTGCATACGACAGTCAACATGCGCGATTTTCCTCCATGGGTGTAATGTCGCTTACAGTCTATGCTTTGTTCGTTCCCTGGAAGACCAGTAGTAGTTTCCGATGCACATCTGGAGGCATTCTGTAATCTGTGGACTATCAGAGTGCTGATGAAACACAGAAATTGCCTCGGGATTTAATACAACAGGAACCATGCGCACTTTCCTCCTTGGGTGTAATGTCTCAAACAGTCTACGCTGTGATCGTTCATGGAAGACGAGTAGAAGTTTCCAATGCACATCTGGAAGCATTCTGTATTCTGTGGACTTTCAAAGTGTTGATGAAACACAGAAATTGCATCCGGATTGAATACAACAGTCACCATGCTCACTTCCCTCCATGGGAGTAACGTCTCAAACTGTCTACGCTTTGATCGTTACCTGGAAGACCAGCAGTAGTTTCCGATGCACATCTGGAGGCATTCTGTAATCTGTGGACTATCAGAGAGTTGGTGAAACACAGAAACTGCATCGGGATTGAATACAACAGTCACAATGCGCACTTTCCTCCATGGGAGTAATGTCTCAAACAGTCTACGTTTTGATCGTTCCCTGGAAGACCATTAGTAGTTGAAGATGCACATCTGGAGGCATTCTGTAATCTGTAAACTGTCAGAGTGTTGTTCAAACACAGAAATTGCATCGGGATTGGATACAACAGTCACCATGTGCACTTTCCTCCATGGGAGTAATGTTTCAAACAGTCTACACTTTGATCGTTTCCTGGAAATCCAGTAGTAGCTTCCGACTCACATCTGGAGGCATTCTGTAATCTGTTTACCTTCAAAGTGTTGATAAAACACAGAAATTGCATCGGGATTAATACAACAGCCACCATGTGCTCTTTCCTCCATGGGAGTAAGGTCTCAAACAGTCTACGATTTGATCGTTCCCTGGAAGACCAGTAGTAGTTTGCAACGCACATCTGGGGGCATTCTGTAATCTGTGGACTATCAGAGTGTTGATGAAACACAGATATGGCATCGGGATTGAATACAAAAGTCACTATGCGCACGTTCCTCCATGGGAGTAATGTCTCAAACAGTCTACGGTTTGATCGTTCACTGAAAGACCTGTTTTAGTTTCCGATGCACATCTGGAGGCATTCAGTAATCTGTGGACCTTCAAAGTGTTGATGAAACACAGAAATTGCATCGGGATTGCATACGACAGTCAACAACCGCGATTTTCCTCCTTGGGTGTAATGTCGCTTACAGTCTATGATTTGTTCGTTCCCTGGAAGACCAGTAGTAGTTTCCGATGCACATCTGGAGGCATTCTGTAATCTGTGGACTATCAGAGTGTTGTTGAAACACAGAAATTGCATCGGGAATGAATACAACAGTCAGCATGCGCACTTTCCTCCATGGGAGTAATGTCTCAAACAGTCTACGCTTTGATCGTTCCCTGGAAGACCTGTAGTAGTTTCCGTTGCACATCTGGAAGCATGCTGTAATCTGTGGACTTTCAAAGTGTTGATGAAACACAGTAATTGCATCGGGATTGAATACAACAGTCACCATGCGCACTTTCCTCCATGGGAGTAATGTCTCAAACAGTCAACGCTTTGATCGTTCCACGGAAGACCAGTAGTAGTTTCCGATGCACATCTTTAGGCATTCTGGAACCTGCGGAACTTCAAAGTGTTGATGAAACACAGATATAGCATCAGGATTGAATACAACAGTCACCATGCGAACTTTCCTCCATGGAAGTAATGTCTCACACAGTATGCGCTTTGATCGTTCCCTGGAAGACCAGTAGTAGTTTAGCGATGCACAGCTGGAGGCATTCTGTAATCTGGGGACTATCTGAATGTTGATGATACAGAGAAATTGCGTCGGGATTGAATACAACAATCACCATGCTCACTTTCCTCCATGGGAGTAATGTCTCAAACAGTCTACGATTACATCGTTCCCAGGAAGACCAGTAGTAGCTTCCAATGCACATCTGGAGGCATTCTGTAATCTGTGGACCTTCAAAGTGTTGATGAAACACAGAAATTGCATCTTGATTGAATACAACTGTCACCATGCGCGCTATTCTCCATGGGAGTAATGTTTCCAACAGTCTACGCTTAGGTCGTTTCATGGAAGACCAGTAGTAGTTTCCGATGCACATCTGAATTCATTCTGTAATCTGGGGACTATCAGAGTGTTGTTGAAACACAGAAATTGCATCGGGATTGAAACAACAGTCACCATGCGCACTTTCCTCCATGGGAGTAATGTCTCATACAGTCTACGCTTTGATCGTTCCCTGGAAGACCAGTAGTAGTTTCCGATACACATCTGGAGGCATTCTGTAATCTGTGGACTATCAGAGTGTTGTTGAAACACAGAAATTGCATCGGGATTGAAACAACAGTCACCATGCGCACTTTCCTCCAGGGGAGTAATGTCTCATACAGTCTACGCTTTGATCGTTCCCTGGAAGACCAGTAGTAGTTTCCGATACACATCTGGAAGCATTCTGTAATCTGTGGAGTTTCAGAGTGTTGATGAAACACAGAAATTGCATCGGGATTGAATACAACGGTCACCATGAGCACATTCCCCCGTGGGAGGAATGTCTCAAACAGTCTACTCTTTGATCGTTCATTGGAAGGCCAGTAGTAGTTTCCGATGCACATCTGGAGGCATTCTGTAATCTGTGGAATATCAGAGTGTTGATGATACACAGAAATTGCATCGGGATTGAATACAACAGTCACCATGAGCACTTTCTCCCATGGGAGTATTGTCTCAAACAGTCTACGCCTTGATCGTCCCCTGGAAGGCCAGTAGTTGATTCCGATGCACATCTGGGGGCAATCTATAATCTGTGGACAATCAGAGTGTTGAAGAAACACAGAAATCGCATCGGGATTGAATACAACAGTCACCATGCGCACTTTCCTCCATGGGAGTAATGTCATAAACAGTCTACGCTTTGATCGTTCCCTGGAGGACCAGTAGTAGTTTCCGATGTGCAGCTGGAGGCATACTGTAATCTGAGGAACATTAGAGTATTGATGAAACACAGAAATTGCATCGGGATTGAATACAACAGGCACCATGCACACTTTCCTCCATGGGATCAATGTCTCAAACTGTTTACGATTTGATCGTTCCCTGGAAGACCAGTAGTAGTGTCCGATGCACATCCGGAGGCATTCTGTAATCTGTGGACCTTCAAAGTGTTGATGAAACACAGAAATTGCATCGGGATTGAATACAACAGTCACCATGCGCACTTTCCTCCATGGGAGAAATGTCTCAAACAGTCTGCGCTTTGATCGTTCCCTGGAAGACCAGTAGTAGTTTCCGATGCACAGCTGGAGGCATTCTGTAATCTGGGGACTATCTGAATGTTGATGATACAGAGAAATTGCGTCGGGATTGAATACAACAGTCACCATGGTCACTTTCCTCCATGGGAGTAATGTCTCAAACAGTCTACGATTACATCGTTCCCAGGAAGACCAGTAGTAGCTTCCGATGCACATCTGGAGGCATTCTGTAACCTGTGGACCTTCAAAGTGTTGATGAAACACAGAAATTGCATAGGGATTGAATACAACTGTCACCATGCGCGCTATTCTCCATGGGAGTAATGTCTCAAACAGTCTACGCTTTGATCGTTCATTGGAAGGCCAGTAGTAGTTTCCGATGCACATCTGGAGGCTCTCTGTAATCAGTGGACTATCAGAGTGTTGATGAAACACAGAAATTGCATCGGGATTGAATACAACGGTCACCATGAGCACTTTCCTCCATGGGAGTAATGTTTCAAACAGTCTGCGATTTGATCGTTCCCTGGAAGACCAGTAGTAGCTTCCGATGCACATGTGGAGGCATTCTGTAATCTGTGGACCTTCAAAGTGTTGATGAAACACAGAAATTGCATCGGGATTGAATACAACTGTCACCATGCGCGCTAATCTCCATGGGAGTAATGTCTCAAACAGTCTACGCTTTGGTGGTTCCATGGAAGACCAGCAGTAGTTTCCGATGCACATCTGGATTCATTCTGTAATCTGGGGACTATCTGAGTGTTGATGAAACACAGAAATTGCGTCGGGATTGAGTACAACAGTCACCATGCGCACGATTTGATCGTTCCCTAGAAGACCAGTAGTAGTTTCCGATGCACATCTGGAGGCATTCTGTAATCTGTGGACTATCAGAGTGTTGTTGAAACACAGAAATTGCATCGGGATTGAAACAACAATTACCATGCGCACTTTCCTCCATGGGAGTAATGTCCCATACAGTCTACGCTTTGATCGTTCCCTGGAAGACCTTTAGTAGTTTCCGATACACATCTGGAGGCATTCTGTAATCTGTGGAGTATCAGAGTGTTGATGATACACAGAAATTGCATCGGGATTGAATACAACAGTCACCATGAGCACTTTCTCCCATGGGAGTATTGTCTCAGACAGTCTACGCTTTGATCGTCCCCTGGAAGGCCAGTAGTTGATTCCGATGCACATCTGGGGGCAATCTATAATCTGTGGACAATCAGATTGTTGAAGAAACACAGAAGTTGCATCGGAATTGAATACAACAGTCACCATGCGCACTCTCCTCCATGGGAGTAATGTCATAAACAGTCTACGCTTTGATCGTTCCCTGGAGGACTAGTAGTAGTTTCCGATGTACAGCTGGAGGCATACTGTAATCTGTGGAACATTAGAGTATTGATGAAACACAGAAATTGCCTCGGGATTTAATACAACAGTCACCATGCACACTTTCCTCCATGGGATTAATGTCTCAAACTGTTTACGATTTGATCGTTCCCTGGAAGACCAGTAGTAGTTTCCGATGCACATCCGGAGGCATTCTGTAATCTGTGGACTATCAGAGTGTTGATGAAACACAGAAATTGCATCGGGAAGGGAAACAACACTCATCATGCGCACTTTCCTCCACGGGAGTAATGTCCCAAACAGTCTACGCTTTGATCGTTCCATGGAAGACCAGTAGTGGTTTCCGAAGCACATCTGGGGGCATTCTGTAGTGTGTGGACTCTCAGAGCGTTGATGAAACACAGAAATTGCTTCGGGATTGAATAGAACAGTCACCATGCGCACTTTCCTCCGTGGGAGTAACGTCTCAAACAATCTACGCTTTGATCGTTCCCTGGAAGACAAGTTGTAGTTTCCGATGCACATCTGGAGGCATTCTGTAACCTGCGGACCTTCAAAGTATTGATGAAACACAGAAACTGCATCGGAATTGAATACATCAGTCACCATGCACACTTTCCTCCTTGGGTGTAATGTCTCAAACAGTCTACGTTTTGATCGTTCCTGGAAGACCAGTAGAAGATTCCGATGCACATCTGGAAGCATTCTGTAACCTGTGTACTCTCTGAGTGTTGATGAAACACAGAAATTGCATCGGGATTGAATACAACAGTTATCATGCGCACTTTCCTCCGTGGGAGTAATGTCTCACACAGTCTACGCTTTGATCGTTCCCTGGAAGACCAGTAGTAGTTTCTGATGCACATCTGGAGGCATTCTGTATTCTGTGGACTTTCAAAGTGTTGATGAAACACAGAAATTGCATCGGGATTGGATACAACAGTCACCATGTGGAATTTCCTCCATGGGAGTAATGTCTCAAACTGTCTACGCTTTGATCGTTTCCTGGAAGACCAGTAGTAGTTTCCGATGCACATCTGGAGGCATTCTGTAACCTTTGGGCCTTCAAAGTGTTGATGAAACACAGAAATTGCATCGGGACTGAATACAACAGTCACCATGCTCACTTCCCTCCATGGGAGTAACGTCTCAAACTGTCTACGCTTTGATCGTTCCCTGGAAGACCAGTAGTAGTTTCCGATGCACATCTGGAGGCATTCTATAATCTGTGGACTATCAGAGTGTTGGTGAAACACAGAAACTGCATCGGGATTGAATACAACAGTCACCATGCCCACCCTCCTCCATGGGATTAATGTCTCAAACAGTCTACGCTTTCATCGTTCCCTGGAAGACCACTTGTAGATTCCGATGCACATCTGGAGGCATTCTGTAATCTGTGGACCATCAAAGTGTTGATGAAACGCAGAAATTGCATCGGGATTGAATACGACAGTCAACATGCCCAATTTTCCTCCATGGGTGTAATGTCTCTAACAGTCTATGCTTTGTTCGTTCCCTGGAAGACCAGTAGTAGTTTCCGATGCACATCTGGAGTCATTCTGTAATCTGTGGACTATCAGAGTGTTGTTGAAAAACAGAAATTGCATCGGGATTGAATACAAAAGTCACCATAAGCACTTTCCTCCATGGGAGTATTGTCTGAAAGAGTCTACGTTTTGATCATTCAATGGGAGACCAGTAGTAGTTACCGATGCACATCTGGAGGCATTCTGTATTGTGTGGACTATCAGAGTGTTGTTGAAGCACAGAAATTGCATCGGGAATGAATACAACAGTCAGCATGCGCACTTTCCTCCATGGGAGTAATGTCTCAAACAGTTTACGCTTTGATCGTTTCCTGGAAGTCCAGTAGTAGCTTCCGATGCACATCTGGGGGCATTCTGTAATCTGTGGACCTTCAAAGTGTTGATGAAACACAGAAATTGCCTCGGGATTGAACACAACAGCCATTAGGCGCACTTTCCTGCATAGGAGTAATTTCTCAAACAGTCTACGATTACATCGTTCCCAGGAAGACCAGTAGTAGCTTCCGATGCACATCTGGAGGCATTCTGTAATCTGTGGACCTTCAAAGTGTTGATGAAACACAGAAATTGCATCGGGAGTGATTACAACAGTCACCATGCGCACTTTCCTCCATGGGAGTAATGTCTCAAACAGTCTACGCTTTGATCGTTGCCTGGAGGACCAGTAGTAGTTTCCGATGCACATCTGGAGGCATTCTTTAATCTGTGGACCTTCAAAGTGTCGATGAAACGCAGAAATTGCATCGGGATTGAATACGACAGTCAACATGCGCAATTTTCCTCCATGGGTGTAATGTCTCTAACAGTCTATGCTTTGTTCGTTCCCTGGAAGACCAGTAGTAGTTTCCGATGCACATCTGGAGGCATTCTGTAATCTGTGGACTATCATAGTGTTATTGAAAAACAGAAATTACATCGGGATTGAATACAACAGTCACCATGCGCACTTTCCTCCATGGGAGTAATGTCTCAAACAGTTTACGTTTTGATCGTTTCCTGGAAGTCCCGTAGTAGTTTCCGATGCACATCTGGGGGCATTCTGTAATCTGTATACCTTCAAAGTGTTGATGAAACACAGAAATTGCCTCGGGATTGAACACAACAGCCATTAGGCGCACTTTCCTCCGTGGGAGTAATGTCTCAAACAGTCTACGATTACATCGTTCCCAGGAAGACCAGTTGTAGCTTCCGATGCACATCTGGAGGCATTCTGTAATCTGTGGACCTTCAAAGTGTTGATGAAACACAGAAATTGGATCGGGATTGAATACAACAGTCACCATGTGCACTTTCCTCCTTGGGAGTAATGTCTCAAAGAGTCTACGCTTTGATCGTTGACTGGAGGACCAGTAGTAGTTTCCTATGCACATCTGGAGGCATTCTGTAATCTGTGGACGTTCAAAGTGTTGACGAAACACAGAAATTTCATCTGGATTGAGTAGAACAGTCACCATTCGCACTTTCCTCCATGGGAGTAATGTCCTAAACAGTCTACGATTACATCGTTCCCAGGAAGACCAGTAGTAGCTTCCGATGCACATCTGGAGGCATTCTGTAATCTGTGGACCTTCAAAGTGTTGATGAAACACAGAAATTGCATCGGGAGTGATTACAACAGTCACCATGCGCACTTTCCTCCATAAGAGTAATGTCTCAATTAGCCTACGATTTGATCGTCCCTGGAAGACCAGTAATAGTTTTCGATGCACATCTGGAGGCATTCTGTAAGCTGTGGACTATCAGAGTGTTGATGAAACACAGAAATTACATCGGCATTGAATACAACAGTCACCATGCGCACTTTCCTCCATGTGAGGAATGTCTCAACAATCTACGCTTTGATCGTTCCCTGGAAGACAAGTTGTAGTTTCCGATGCACATCTGGAGGCATTCTGTAACCTATGGAACTTCAAAGAGTTGATGAAACACAGAAATTGCATCGGGATTGAATACAACTGTCACCATGCGCGCTATCCTCCATGGGAGTAATGTCTCAAACAGTCTACGCTTTGGTCGTTTTCTGGAAGACCAGTAGTAGTTTCCGTTGCACATCTGGATTCATTCTGTAATCTGGGGACTATCTGAGTGTTGATGAAACACAGAAATTGCGTCGGGATTGAGTACAACAGTCACCATGCGCACGATTTGTTCGTTCCCCTGAAGACCAGTAGTAGTTTCCGATGCACATCTGGAGGCATTTTGTAATCTGTGGACTATCAGAGTGTTGTTGAAACACAGAAATTGCATCGGGATTGAAACAACAGTCACCATGCGCACTTTCCTCCATGGGAGTAATGTCTCATACAGTCTACGCTTTGATCGTTCCCTGGAAGACCAGTAGTAGTTTCCGATACACATCTGGAGACATTCTGTAATCTGTGGACTATCAGAGTGCTGATGAAACACAGAAATTGCATCGGGATTGAATACAACGGTCACCATGAGCACTTTCCCCCATGGGAGGAATGTCTTAAACAGTCTACGCTTTGATCGTTCCCTGATAAGCCAGTAGTAGTTTCCGATGCACATCTGGTGGCATTCTGTAATCTGTAGAGTATCAGAGTGTTGATGATAAACAGAAATTGCATCGGGATTGAATTCAACAGTCATCATGAGCACTTTCTCCTGTGGGAGTATTGTCTCAAACAGTCTACGCTTTGATCGTTCCCTGGAAGGCCAGTAGTTGATTCCGATGCACATCTGGTTGCATTCTATAATCTGTGGATAATCAGAGTGTTGATGAAACACAGAAATTGCATCGGGATTGGATACAACAGTCACCATGTGCAATTTCCTCCATGGGAGTAATGTCTCAAACTGTCTACGCTTTGATCGTTTCCTGGAAGACCAGTAGTAGTTTCCGATGCACATCTGGAGGCTTTCTGTAACCTTTGGACCTTCAACGTGTTGTTGAAACACAGAAATTGCATCGGGATTGAATACAGCTGTCACCATGCTCACTTACCTCCATGGGAGTAACGTCTCAAACTGTCTACGCTTTGATCGTTCCCTGGAAGACCAGTAGTAGTTTCCGATGCACATCTGGAGGCATTCTGTAATCTGTGGACTATCAGAGTGTTGGTGAAACACAGAAACTGCATCGGGATTAAATACAACAGTCACCATGCGCACTTTCCTCCATGGGAGTAACGTCTCAAACAGTCTACGCTTTGATCGTTCCCTGGGAGACCATTAGTAGTTTCCGATGCACATCTGGAGGCCTTCTGTAATCTGTAAACTGTCAGAGTGTTGTTCAAACACAGAAATTGCATCGGTATTGAATACAACAGTCACCATGTGCACTTTCCTCCATTGGAGTAATGTTTCAAACAGTCTACGCATTGATCGTTTCCTGGAAAACCAGTAGTAGTTTCCGATTCACATCTGGAGGCATTCTGTAATCTGTTTACCTTCAAAGTGTTGATCAAACACAGAAATTTCATCGGGATAAATACAACAGCCACCATGCGCACTTTCCTCCATGGGAGTAAGGTCTCAAACAGTCTACGATTTGATCGTTCCCTGGAAGACCAGTAGTAGTTTCCAATGCACATCTGGGGGCATTCTGTAATCTGTGGACTATCAGAGTGTTGTTTAAAAACAGAAATTGCGTCGGGATTGAATACAACAGTCACCATGCGCACTTTCCTCCATGGGATTAATGTCTCAAACAGTCTACGCTTTGATCGGTCCCTGGAAGACCACTTGTAGTTTCCGATGCACATCTGGAGGCATTCTGTAATCTGTGGATAATCAGAGTGTTGATGAAACACAGAAATTGCATCGGGATTGAATACAAAAGTCACCAAGCGCACGTTCCTCCATGGGAGTAGTGTCTCAAACAGTCTACGCTTTGATCGTTCACTGAAAGACCTGTTTTAGTTTCCGATGCACATCTGGAGGCATTCTGTAATCTGTGGACGTTCAAAGTGTTGACGAAACACAGAAATTTCATCGGGATTGAGTAGAACAGTCACCATTCGCACTTTCCTCCATGGGAGTAATGTCCTAAACAGTCTACGATTACATCGTTCCCAGGAAGACCAGTAGTAGCTTCCGATGCACATCTGGAGGCATTCTGTAATCTGTGGACCTTCAAAGTGTTGATGAAACACAGAAATTGCATCGGGAGTGATTACAACAGTCACCATGCGCACTTTCCTCCATAAGAGTAATGTCTCAAACAGCCTACGATTTGATCGTCCCCTGGAAGACCAGTAATAGTTTTCGATGCACATCTGGAGGCATTCTGTAAGCTGTGGACTATCAGAGTGTTGATGAAACACAGAAATTACATCGGCATTGAATACAACAGTCACCATGCGCACTTTCCTCCATGTGAGGAATGTCTCAACAATCTACGCTTTGATCGTTCCCTGGAAGACAAGTTGTAGTTTCCGATGCACATCTGGAGGCATTCTGTAACCTATGGAACTTCAAAGAGTTGATGAAACACAGAAATTGCATCGGGATTGAATACAACTGTCACCATGCGCGCTATCCTCCATGGGAGTAATGTCTCAAACAGTCTACGCTTCGGTCGTTTTCTGGAAGACCAGTAGTAGTTTCCGTTGCACATCTGGATTCATTCTGTAATCTGGGGACTATCTGAGTGTTGATGAAACACAGAAATTGCGTCGGGATTATGTACAACAGTCACCATGCGCACGATTTGATCGTTCCCCTGAAGACCAGTAGTAGTTTCCGATGCACATCTGGAGGCATTTTGTAATCTGTGGACTATCAGAGTGTTGTTGAAACACAGAAATTGCATCGGGATTGAAACAACAGTCACCATGCGCACTTTCCTCCATGGGAGTAATGTCTCATACAGTCTACGCTTTGATCGTTCCCTGGAAGACCAGTAGTAGTTTCCGATACACATCTGGAGGCATTCTGTAATCTGTGGACTATCAGAGTGCTGATGAAACACAGAAATTGCATCGGGATTGAATACAACGGTCACCATGAGCACTTTCCCCCATGGGAGGAATGTCTTAAACAGTCTACGCTTTGATCGTTCCCTGATAAGCCAGTAGTAGTTTCCGATGCACATCTGGTGGCATTCTGTAATCTGTAGAGTATCAGAGTGTTGATGATACACAGAAATTGCATCGGGATTGAATTCAACAGTCACCATGAGCACTTTCTCCCGTGGGAGTATTGTCTCAAACAGTCTACGCTTTGATCGTTCCCTGGAAGGCCAGTAGTTGATTCCGATGCACATCTGGTTGCATTCTATAATCTGTGGACAATCAGAGTGTTGATGAAACACAGAAATTGCATCGGGATTGGATACAACAGTCACCATGTGCAATTTCCTCCATGGGAGTAATGTCTCAAACTGTCTACGCTTTGATCGTTTCCTGGAAGACCAGTAGTAGTTTCCGATGCACATCTGGAGGCTTTCTGTAACCTTTGGACCTTCAACGTGTTGTTGAAACACAGAAATTGCATCGGGATTGAATACAGCTGTCACTATGCTCACTTACCTCCATGGGAGTAACGTCTCAAACTGTCTACGCTTTGATCGTTCCCTGGGAGACCAGTAGTAGTTTCCGATGCACATCTGGAGGCATTCTGTAATCTGTGGACTATCAGAGTGTTGGTGAAACACAGAAACTGCATCGGGATTAAATACAACAGTCACCATGCGCACTTTCCTCCATGGGAGTAACGTCTCAAACAGTCTACGCTTTGATCGTTCCCTGGGAGACCATTAGTAGTTTCCGATGCACATCTGGAGGCCTTCTGTAATCTGTAAACTGTCAGAGTGTTGTTCAAACACAGAAATTGCATCGGTATTGAATACAACAGTCACCATGTGCACTTTCCTCCATTGGAGTAATGTTTCAAACAGTCTACGCTTTGATCGTTTCCTGGAAAACCAGTAGTAGTTTCCGATTCACATCTGGAGGCATTCTGTAATCTGTTTACCTTCAAAGTGTTGATCAAACACAGAAATTTCATCGGGATAAATACAACAGCCACCATGCGCACTTTCCTCCATGGGAGTAAGGTCTCAAACAGTCTACGATTTGATCGTTCCCTGGAAGACCAGTAGTAGTTTCCAATGCACATCTGGGGGCATTCTGTAATCTGTGGACTATCAGAGTGTTGATTAAACACAGAAATTGCGTCGGGATTGAATACAACAGTCACCATGCGCACTTTCCTCCATGGGATTAATGTCTCAAACAGTCTACGCTTTGATCGTTCCCTGGAAGACCACTTGTAGTTTCCGATGCACATCTGGAGGCATTCTGTAATCTGTGGATAATCAGAGTGTTGATGAAACACAGAAATTGCATCGGGATTGAATACAAAAGTCACCAAGCGCACGTTCCTCCATGGGAGTAATGTCTCAAACAGTCTACGCTTTGATCGTTCACTGAAAGACCTGTTTTAGTTTCCGATGCACATCTGGAGGCATTCTGTAATCTGTGGACCTTCAAAGTGTTGATGAAACGCAGAAATTGCATCGGGATTGAATACGACAGTCAACATGCGCAATTTTCCTCCTTGGGTGTAATGTCTCTAACATTCTATGCTTTGTTCGTTCCCTGGAAGACCAGTAGTAGTTTCCGATACACATCTGGAGGGATGCTGTAATCTGTGGACTATCAGAGTGTTGTTGAAGAATAGAAATTGCATCGGGATTGAATACAACAGTCACCATGCGCACTTTCCTCCATGGGAGTAATGTCTGAAAGAGTCTACGCTTTGATCATTCCCTGGAAGACCAGTAGTAGTTTCCGATGCACATCTGGAGGCATTCTGTAATCTGTGGATAATCAGAGTGTTGATGAAACACAGAAATTGCATCGGGATTGAATACAAAAGTCACCAAGCGCACGTTCCTCCATGGGAGTAATGTCTCAAACAGTCTACGCTTTGATCGTTCACTGAAAGACCTGTTTTAGTTTCCGATGCACATCTGGAGGCATTCTGTAATCTGTGGACCTTCAAAGTGTTGATGAAACGCAGAAATTGCATCGGGATTGAATACAACAGTCAACATGCGCAATTTTCCTCCATGGGTGTTATGTCTCTAAAAGTCTATGCTTTGTTCGTTACCTGGAAGACCAGTAGTAGTTTCCGATACACATCTGGAGGCATGCTGTAATCTGTGGACAATCAGAGTGTTGTTGAAGAGCAGAAATTGCATCGGGATTGAATACAACAGTCACCATGCGCACTTTCCTCCATGGGAGTAATGTCTGAAAGAGTCTACGCTTTGATCTTTCCCTGGAAGACCAGTAGTAGTTTCCGATGCACATCTGGGGGCATTCTGTAATGTGTGGACAATCAGAGCGTTGATGAAACACAGAAATTGCCTCGGGATTGAATGCAACAGTCACCATGCGCAATTTCTTCCATGATTGCTGTGTTCGGATGAGGGCTGACTTGGCATCCCTTCGCTCACAGCTGCAATCGGCGCTGACTTCGGTCGCGCAGCTTCAGGCTGTTGCCAATGGGCACCACTGTGGGGAGCCGGACTCGGGTATCACGGGGATGTCAACCTCATCCCGTCTGTCCCCAGATCGGTCTGCCGCTGTGGTTGCCCCGGTTGCTGCCCGCAGTGGGGCTGAGCCCTCGCCTGTGGTTGATTGGGAGGTCGTTCCAAGGCGTGGCAGGCAGCGAAAGGCGTCCCCAGAGGCTGATCAGAAAGCCTCCCCGGTGTGTCTGACAAACCGGTTTCAGGCACTGTCTCTGGCTGTGCCAGATGCAGCCGCCTGCCCTGTTTCAGAGGATCATTCTCAGCCTTCAAGGTCCGGGCAATCGCAGAGGGTGGGCTTACTGGTAGTTGGGAGCTCCAATGTTAGGCGCGTAATGGGGCCCCTTAGGGATATGGCGGCTAAGGAGGGGAAGAAATCCAGTGTGCACTCCATGTGCATTCTGGGAGGAGTCATTCCTGATGTGGAAAGGGTCCTTCCAGATGCCATGAAGAGCACAGATTGCAGCCAGCTGCAGGTGGTGGCACATGTCGGCACTAATGACGTGTGTCGCTTTTGATCTGAGGAAATTCTCTCTGGATTCCAGCGGCTATCTGATTTGGTGAAGGCTGCCGGTCTTGCTTACGAGATGAAGGCAGAGCTCACCATCTGTAGCATCGTTGACAGAACCGACTGCGGACCTTTGGTGCAGAGCCGGGTGGAGCGTCTGAATCAGAGGCTCAGACGGTTTTGCGACCGTATTGGCTGCAGATTCCTTGACTTGCGCCATAGGGTGGTGGGGTTTCGGGTTCCGCTGAATAGGTCAGGAGTTCACTACACTCAGCTGGCGGCTACACGGGTAGCGGAGGCTGTGTGGCATGGACTGGGCGGTTTTTTAGGTTAGAAGGCCTCGGGAAAGTGCCTGATGGGCTGCAATGTCAAAGGGTGCTTGGCAATTACAGGACGTGCTTGGATCAAGGAACAGTCGGAATTATAGTTGTAAACTGTTGTAGTTGCGCTGGAAAAGTCCCTGAGCTTCAAGCGCTAATAGAAAGCACAGAAGCTGATATCGTTAGAGGTACAGAAAGCTGGCTAAAGCCTGAAACAAGTTCTGCAGAAATTTTTACGAAGTCTCAGACGGTGTTCAGGAAAGATAGATTAGGCAGAATTGGTGGTGGAGTGTTGGTGTCTGTCAGTAGTGGTTTATCTTGTAGTGAACTCGAAGTAGATACTCCGTGCGAATTGGTGTGGGTGGAGGTTATACTTAACAGCCGAATTAAGTTAATAATTGGCTCCTTCTACCGACCCCCAGACTCCGATGATACAGTTGCGGAACAGTTCAGAGAAAGTTTGAGTGGTGGGGACTTCAACCTACCCTCGGTATGTTGGCAAAAATACTTGTTCAAAACCGGTGGTAGGCAGAAAACGTCTTCCGAGATTGTCCTAAATGCATTCTCCGAAAATTATTTAGAGCAGTTAGTCCACGAACCCACGCGAATTGTAAATGGTTGCGAAAACACACTTGACCTCTTGGCCACAAACAATCCACAGCTGATAGAGAGCATCATGACTGATACAGGGATTAGTGATCACAAGGTCATTGTAGCTAGGCTCAATACCATTTCTTCCAAATCCATCAGAAACAAACGCAAAATTATTTTATTTAAAAAAGCGGATAAAGTGCCACTAGAAGCCTTCCTAAAAGACAATTTCCATTCCTTCCGAACTGACTATGCGAATGTAGACGAGATGTGGCTCAAATTCAAAGATATAGTAGCAACAGCAATTGAGATATTCATACCTCATAAATTGGTAAGAGATGGAACGGAACCCCCGTGGTACACAAAAAAGGTCCGAACGCTGTTGCAGAGGCAACGGAAAAAGCATGCGAAGTTCAGAAGAATGCGAAATCCTGAAGATGGGCTAAAATTTACAGACGCGCGAAATTTGGCACGTACTTCGATGCGAGATGCCTTTAATAGGTTCCACAACGAAACATTGTCTCGAAATTTGGTAGAAAATCCGAAGAAATTCTGGTCGTATGTAAAGTACACAAGCGGCAAGACGCAGTCAATACCTACGCTGCGCAGTGCGGATGGTACTGTTATCGACGACTGTGCCGCTAAAGCGGAGTTATTGAACGCAGTTTTCCGAAATTCCTTCACCAGGGAAGACGAATGGAATATTCCAGAATTTGAAACACGAACATCTGCTAGCATGAGTTTCTTAGAAGTAGATACCTTAGGGGTTGCGAAGCAACTCAAATCGCTTGATACGGGCAAGTCTTCAGGTCCAGATTGTATACCGATTAGGTTCCTTTCAGATTACGCTGATACTATAGCTCCCTACTTAGCACTCATATACAACATCTCGCTCACCGATAGATCTGTACCTACAGATTGGAAAATTGCGCAGGTCGCACCAGTGTTCAAGAAGGGTAGTAGGAGTAATCCATTTAACTACAGACCTATATCATTGACGTCGGTTTGCAGTTGGGTTTTGGAGCATATACTGTATTCACACATTATGAATCACCTCGAAGAGAACGATCTATTGACACGTAATCAGCATGGCTTCAGAAAACATCGCTCTTGTGCAACGCAGTAGCTCTTTATTCGCACGAAGTAATGGCCGCTATCGACAGGGGATCTCAAGTTGATTCCGTATTTCTAGATTTCCGGAAAGCTTTTGACACCGTTCCTCACAAGCGACTTCTAATCAAGCTGCGGAGCTATGGGGTATCGTCTCAGTTGTGCGACTGGATTCGTGATTTCCTGTCAGGAAGGTCGCAGTTCGTAGTAATAGACGGCTAATCATCGAGTAAAACTGAAGTGATATCAGGTGTTCCCCAGGGAAGCGTCCTGGGACCTCTACTGTTCCTGATCTATATAAATGACCTGGGTGACAATCTGAGCAGTTCTCTTAGACTGTTCGCAGATGATGCTGTAATTTACCGTCTAGTAAGGTCATCCGAAGACCAGTATCAGCTGCAAAGCGATTTAGAAAAGATTGCTGTATGGTGTGTCAGGTGGCAGTTGACGCTAAATACCGAAAAGTGTGAGATGATCCACATGAGTTCCAAAAGAACTCCGTTGGAATTCGATTACTCGATAAATAGTACAATTCTCAAGGCTGTCAATTCAACTAAGTACCTGGGTGTTAAAATTACGAACAACTTCTGTTGGAAGGACCACATAGATAATATTGTCGGGAAGGCGAGCCAAAGGTTGCGTTTCATTGGCAGGACACTTAGAAGATGCAACAAGTCCACTAAAGAGACAGCTTACACTACACTCGTTCGTCGTCTGTTAGAATATTGCTGCGCGGTGTGGGATCCTTACCAGATGGGATTGACGGAGGACATCGAGAGGGTGCAAAGAAGGGCAGCTCGTTTTGTATTATCGCGTTATAGAGGAGAAAGTGTGGCAGATATGATACACGAGTTGGGATGGAAGTCATTACAGCATAGACGTTTTTCGTCGCGGCGAGAGCTTTTTACAAAATTACAGTCACCAACTTTCTCTTCCGAATGCGAAAATATTTTGTTGAGCCCAACCTACATAGGTAGGAATGATCATGAAAATAAAATAAGAGAAATCAGAGCTCGAACAGAAAGGTTTAGGTGTTCGTTTTTCCCGCTCGCTGTTAGGGAGTGGAATAGTAGAGAGATAGTATGATTGTGGTTCGATGAACCCTCTGCCAAGCACTTAAATGTGAATTGCAGAGTAGTCATGTAGATGTAGATGTACATGTAGATGTAGATGGCAGTAATGTCTCAAACAGTCTACGCTTTGATCGTTGGCTGGTATCCCAGTAGTAGTTTCCGATGCACATCTGAAGGCATTCTGTAATCTGTGGACCTTCAAAGTGTTCATGAAACACAGATATTGCATCGTGATTGAATACAACAGTCACCATGCGCACTTTCCGCTATGGGAGTAATGTCACAAACAGGCTACGCTTTGAGCGTTCCCTGGATGACCATTAGTAGTTTCCGATGCACATCTGGAGGCATTCTGTAATCTGTGGACTATCAGAGTGTTGTTGAAACACAGAAATTGCATCGGGATTGAATACAACAGTCACCATGCGCACTTTGGTCCATGGGAGTAATGTCTCAAACAGTTTACGCTTTGATCGTTCCCTGGAAGACCAGTAGTAATTTCCGATGCTTATCTGGGGGCATTCTGTAATCTGTGGCCTATCAGAGTGTTAATAAAACTCAGAAATTGAATCGGTATTGAATACAACATGCACTATGTGGAGTTTTCTCCATGGGAGTAATGTCTCAAACAGTCTACGCTTTGATCGTTCCCTAGAAGACCAGTAGTAGTTTCCGATGCACATCTGGAGGCATTCTGTAATCTGTGGACTATCAGAGTGTTGTTGAAACACAGAAATTGCATCGGGATTGAATACAACAGTCACCATGCGCACTTTCCTCCATGGGAGTAATGTCATAAACAGTCTACGCTTTGATCGTTCCCTGCAAGACCAGTAGTAGTTTCCGATGCACATCTTGAGGCATTCTGTAATCTGTGGACCTTCAAAGTGTTGATGAAACACAGATATTGCCTCGGGATTTAATACAACAGCCACCATGCGCACTTTCCTCCTTGGGAGTAATGTCTCATGCAGTCTACGCTTTGATCGTTCCCTAGAAGACCAGTAGTAGTTTCCGATGCACATCTAGTGTCATTCTGTAATCTGTGGACTATCAGAGTGCTGATGAAACACAGAAATTGCCTCGGGATTTGATACAACAGTCACCATGCGCACTTTCCTCCTTGGGTGTAATGTCTCAAACAGTCTACGCTTTGATCGTTCCTGGAAGACCAGTAGAAGTTTCCGATGCACATCTGGAAGCATTCTGTAACTTATGGAATCTCTGAGTGCTGATGAAACACAGAAATTGCATCGGGATTGAATACAACAGTTATCATGCGCACTTTCCTCCATGGGAGTAATGTCTCACACAGTCTACGCTTTGATCGTTCCCGGGAAGACCAGTAGTAGTTTCCGTTGCACATCTGGAGGCATTCTGTATTCTGTGGACTTTCAAAGTGTTGATGAAACACAGAAATTGCATCGGGATTGAATACAACAGCCATCATACGAACTTTCCTCCATGGGATTAATGTCTCAAACAGTCTACGCTTTGATCGTTCCCTGGAAGACCAGTAGTAGTTTCCGATGCACATCTGGAGGCATTCTGTAACTTGTGGACTATCAGAGTGTTGATGAAACACAGAAATAGCATCGGGATTGGATACAACAGTCACCATGTGCAATTTCCTCCATGGGAGTAATGTCTCAAATTGTCTACGTTTTGATCGTTTCCTGGAAGACCAGTAGTAGTTTCCGATGCACATCTGGAGGCATTCTGTAACATTTTGGCCTTCAAAGTGTTGATGAAACACAGAAATAGCATCGGGATTGAATACAACAGTCACCATGCGAACTTTCCTCCATGGGAGTAATGTCTTAAACAGTCTACGCTTTGATCGTCCCCTGGAAGACCAGTAGTAGTTTCCGATGCACAGCTGGAGGCATTCTGTAATCTGGGGACTATCTGAATGTTGATGATACAGAGAAATTGCGTCGGGATTGAATACAACAGTCACCATGCTCACTTTCCTCCATGGGAGTAATGTCTCCACCAGTCTACGATTACATCGCTAGCAGGAAGACCAGTAGTAGCTTCCGATGCACATCTGGAGGCATTCTGTAATCTATGGACATCCAAAGTGTTGATGAAACACAGAAATTGCATCGGGATTGAATACAACTGTCACCATGCGCGCTATCCTCCACGGGAGTAATGTCTCAAACAGTGTACGCTTTGGTCGTTCCCTGGAAGACCAGTAGTAGTTTCCGCTGCACATCTGGATTCATTCTGTAATCTGGGGACTATCTGAGTGTTGATGAAACACAGAAATTGCTTCGGGATTGAGTACAACAGTCACCATGCGCACGATTTGATCGTTCCCTGGAAGACAAGTAGTAGTTTCCGATGCAGATCTGGAGGCATTCTGTAATCTGTGGAATATCAGAGTGTTGTTGAAACACAGAAATTGCATCGGGATTGAAACAACAGTCACCATGCGCACTTTCCTCCATGGGAGTAATGTCTCATACAGTCTACGCTTTGATCGTTCCCTGGAAGACCAGTAAGAATTTCCGATACACATCTGGAGGCATTCTGTAATCTGTGGACAATCAGAGTGTTGATGAAACACAGAAATTGCATCGTAATTGAATACAACGGTCACCATGAGCACTTTCCCCCATGGGAGGAATGTCTTAAACAGTCTACGCTTTGATCGTTCCCTGGAAGGCCAGTAGTAGTTTCCGATGCACATCTGGAGGCATTCTGTAATCTGTGGACTATCAGAGTGTTGCTGATGCACAGAAATTGCATCGGGATTGAATACAACAGTCACCAAGAGCACTTTCTCCCATGGGAGTATTGTCCCAAACAGTCTACGCTTTGATCGTTCCCTGGAAGGCCAGTAGTTGATTCCGATGCACATCTGGGGGCATTCTATAATCTGTGGACAATCAGAGTGTTGATGAAACACAGAAATTGCATCGGGATAGAATACATCAGTCACCATGCGCACTTTCCTCCATGGGAGTAATGTCATAAACAGTCTACGCTTTGATCGTTCGCTGGAGGACCAGTAGTAGTTTCCGATGTACATCTGGAGGCATACTGTAGTCTGTGGAACGTTAGAGTATTGATGAAACACAGAAATTGCATCGGGATTGAATACAACAGTCACCATGCGCACTTTCCTCCATGGGATTAATGTCTCAAACTGTTTAAGATTTGATCGTTCCCTGGAAGACCAGTAGTAGTTTCCGATGAACATCTGGAGGCATTCGGTAACCTTTGGGCCTTCAAAGTGTTGATGAAACACAGAAATAGCATCAGGAATGAATACAACAGTCACCATGCGCACCTTCCTCCTTGGGTGTAATGTCTCAAAAAGTCTACGCTTTGATCGTTCCTGGAAGACCAGTAGAAGTTTCCGTTGCACATCTGGAAGCATTCTGTAACCTGTGGACTCTCTGAGTGTTGATGAAACACAGAAATTGCATCGGGATTGAATACAACAGTTATCATGCGCACTTTCCTCCATGGGAGTAATGTCTCACACAGTCTACGCTTTGATCGTTCCCTGGAAGACCAGTAGTAGTTTCCGTTGCACATCTGGAGGCATTCTGTATTCTGTGGACTTTCAAAGTGTTGATGAAACACAGAAATTGCATCGGGATTGAATACAACAGTCATCATGCGCACTTTCCTGCATGGGATTAATGTCTCAAACAGTCTACGCTTTGATCGTTCCCTATAAGACCAGTAGTAGTTTCCGATGCACATCTGGAGGCATTCTGTAACTTGTGGACTATCAGAGTGTTGATGAAACACAGAAATAGCATCGGGATTGGATACAACAGTCACCATGTGCAATTTTCTCCATGGGAGTAATGTCTCATACAGTCTAGCCTTGATCGTTTCCTGGAAGACCAGTAGTAGTTTCCCATGCACATCTGGAGGCATTCTGTAACCTTTGGGCCTTCAAAGTGTTGATGAAACACAGAAATAGCATCGGGATTGAATACAACAGTCACCATGCGAACTTTCCTCCATGGGAGTAATGTCTCAAACAGTCTACGCTTTGATCGTTAGCTGGAAGACCTGTAGTAGTTTCCAATGCACAGCTGGAGGCATTCTGTAATCTGGAGACTATCTGAATGTTGATGACACGGAGAAATTGCGTCGGGATTGAATACAACAATCACCATGCTCACTTTTCTCCATGGGAGTAATGTCTCAAACAGTCTACGATTACATCGCTAGCAGGAAGACAAGTAGTAGCTTCCGATGCACATCTGGAGGCATTCTGTAATCTGTGGAATATCAGAGTGTTGTTGAAACACAGAAATTAAATCGGGATTGAAACAACAGTCACCATGCGCACTTTCCTCCATGGGAGTAATGTCTCATACAGTCTACGCTTTGATCGTTCCCTGGAAGGTCAGTAGTAGTTTCCGATGCACATCTGGAGGCATTCTGTAATCTGTGGACAATCAGAGTGTTGATGAAACACAGAAACTGCATCGGGATAGAATACAACAGTCACCATGCGCACTTTCCTCCATGGGAGTAATGTCATAAACAGTCTACGCTTTGATCGTTCGCTGGAGGACCAGTTGTAGTTTCCGATGTACATCTGGAGGCATACTGTAGTCTGTGGAACATTAGAGTATTGATGAAACACAGAAATTGCATCGGGATTGAATACAACAGTCACCATGCGCACTTTCCTCCATGGGATTAATGTCTCAAACTGTTTACGATTTGATCGTTCCCTGGAAGACCAGTAGTAGTGTCCCATGCACATCTGGAGGCATTCTGTAACCTTTGGGCCATCAAAGTGTTGATGAAACACAGAAATAGCATCAGGATTGAATAGAACAGTCACCATGCGCACTTTCCTCCTTGGGTGTAATGTCTCAAACAGTCTACGCTTTGATCGTTCCTGGAAGACCAGTAGAAGTTTCCGATGCACTTCTGGAAGCATTCTGTAACCTGTGGACTCTCTGAGTGTTGATGAAACACAGAAATTGCATCGGAATTGAATACAACAGTTATCATGCGCACTTTCCTCCATGGGAGTAATGTCTCACACAGTCTACGCTTTGATCGTTCCCTGGAAGGCCAGTAGTAGTTTCCGTTGCACATCTGGAGGCATTCTGTATTCTGTGGACTTTCAAAGTGTTGATGAAACACAGAAATTGCATCGGGATTGAATACAACAGTCATCATGCGCACTTTCCTCCATGGGATTAATGTCTCAAACAGTCTACGCTTTGATCGTTCCCTGGAAGACCAGTAGTAGTTTCCGATGCACATCTGGAGGCATTCTGTAACTTGTGGACTATCAGAATGTTGATGAAACACAGAAATAGCATCGGGATTGGATACAACAGTCACCATGTGCAATTTCCTCCATGGGAGTAATGTCTCATTCAGTCTACGCTTTGATCGTTCCCTAGAAGACCAGTAGTAGTTTCCGATGCACATCTGGAGGCATTCTGTAATCTGTGGACTATCAGAGTGTTGTTGAAACACAGAAATTGCATCGGGATTGAATACAACAGTCACCATGCGCACTTTCCTCCATGGGAGTAATGTCATAAACAGTCTACGCTTTGATCGTTCCCTGCAAGACCAGTAGTAGTTTCCGATGCACATCTTGAGGCATTCTGTAATCTGTGGACCTTCAAAGTGTTGATGAAACACAGATATTGCCTCGGGATTTAATACAACAGCCACCATGCGCACTTTCCTCCTTGGGAGTAATGTCTCATGCAGTCTACGCTTTGATCGTTCCCTAGAAGACCAGTAGTAGTTTCCGATGCACATCTGGTGTCATTCTGTAATCTGTGGACTATCAGAGTGCTGATGAAACACAGAAATTGCCTCGGGATTTGATACAACAGTCACCATGCGCACTTTCCTCCTTGGGTGTAATGTCTCAAACAGTCTACGCTTTGATCGTTCCTGGAAGACCAGTAGAAGTTTCCGATGCACATCTGGAAGCATTCTGTAACTTATGGAATCTCTGAGTGCTGATGAAACACAGAAATTGCATCGGGATTGAATACAACAGTTATCATGCGCACTTTAGTCCATGGGAGTTATGTCTCACACAGTCTACGCTTTGATCGTTCCCGGGAAGACCAATAGTAGTTTCCGTTGCACATCTGGAGGCATTCTGTATTCTGTGGACTTTCAAAGTGTTGATGAAACACAGAAATTGCATCGGGATTGAATACAACAGCCATCATACGAACTTTCCTCCATGGGATTAATGTCTCAAACAGTCTACGCTTTGATCGTTCCCTGGAAGACCAGTAGTAATTTCCGATGCACATCTGGAGGCATTCTGTAACTTGTGGACTATCAGAGTGTTGATGAAACACAGAAATAGCATCGGGATTGGATACAACAGTCACCATGTGCAAATTCCTCCATGGGAGTAATGTCTCAAATTGTCTACGTTTTGATCGTCTCCTGGAAGACCAGTAGTAGTTTCCGATGCACATCTGGAGGCATTCTGTAACATTTTGGCCTTCAAAGTGTTGATGAAACACAGAAATAGCATCGGGATTGAATACAACAGTCACCATGCGAACTTTCCTCCATGGGAGTAATGTCTCAAACAGTCTACGCTTTGATCGTCCCCTGGAAGACCAGTAGTAGTTTCCGATGCACAGCTGGAGGCATTCTGTAATCTGGGGACTATCTGAATGTTGATGATACAGAGAAATTGCGTCGGGATTGAATACAACAGTCACCATGCTCACTTTCCTCCATGGGAGTAATGTCTCCACCAGTCTACGATTACATCGCTCCCAGGAAGACAAGTAGTAGCTTCCGATGCACATCTGGAGGCATTCTGTAATCTATGGACATTCAAAGTGTTGATGAAACACAGAAATTGCATCGGGTTTGAATACAACTGTCACCATGCGCGCTATCCTCCACGGGAGTAATGTCTCAAACAGTGTACGCTTTGGTCGTTCCCTGGAAGACCAGTAGTAGTTTCCGCTGCACATCTGGATTCATTCTGTAATCTGGGGACTATCTGAGTGTTGATGAAACACAGAAATTGCTTCGGGATTGAGTACAACAGTCACCATGCGCACGATTTGATCGTTCCCTGGAAGACAAGTAGTAGTTTCCGATGCAGATCTGGAGGCATTCTGTAATCTGTGGAATATCAGAGTGTTGTTGAAACACAGAAATTGCATCGGGATTGAAACAACAGTCACCATGCGCACTTTCCTCCATGGGAGTAATGTCTCATACAGTCTACGATTTGATCGTTCCCTGGAAGACCAGTAAGAATTTCCGATACACATCTGGAGGCATTCTGTAATCTGTGGACAATCAGAGTGTTGATGAAACACAGAAATTGCATCGGGATTGAATACAACGGTCACCATGAGCACTTTCCCCCATGGGAGGAATGTCTTAAACAGTCTACGCTTTGATCGTTCCCTGGAAGGCCAGTAGTAGTTTCCGATGCACATCTGGAGGCATTCTGTAATCTGTGGAGTATCAGAGTGTTGCTGATGCACAGAAATTGCATCGGGATTGAATACAACAGTCACCATGAGCACTTTCTCCCATGGGAGTATTGTCCCAAACAGTCTACGCTTTGATCGTTCCCTGGAAGGCCAGTAGTTGATTCCGATGCACATCTGGGGGCATTCTATAATCTGTGGACAATCAGAGTGTTGATGAAACACAGAAATTGCATCGGGATAGAATACATCAGTCACCATGCGCACTTTCCTCCATGGGAGTAATGTCATAAACAGTCTACGCTTTGATCGTTCGCTGGAGGACCAGTAGTAGTTTCCGATGTACATCTGGAGGCATACTGTAGTCTGTGGAACGTTAGAGTATTGATGAAACACAGAAATTGCATCGGGATTGAATACAACAGTCATCATGCGCACTTTCCTGCATGGGATTAATGTCTCAAACAGTCTACGCTTTGATCGTTCCCTATAAGACCAGTAGTAGTTTCCGATGCACATCTGGAGGCATTCTGTAACTTGTGGACTATCAGAGTGTTGATGAAACACAGAAATAGCATCGGGATTGGATACAGCAGTCACCATGTGCAATTTTCTCCATGGGAGTAATGTCTCATACAGTCTAGCCTTGATCGTTTCCTGGAAGACCAGTAGTAGTTTCCCATGCACATCTGGAGGCATTCTGTAACCTTTGGGCCTTCAAAGTGTTGATGAAACACAGAAATAGCATCGGGATTGAATACAACAGTCACCATGCGAACTTTCCTCCATGGGAGTAATGTCTCAAACAGTCTACGCTTTGATCGTTAGCTGGAAGACCTGTAGTAGTTTCCAATGCACAGCTGGAGGCATTCTGTAATCTGGAGACTATCTGAATGTTGATGACACAGAGAAATTGCGTCGGGATTGAATACAACAATCACCATGCTCACTTTTCTCCATGGGAGTAATGTCTCAAACAGTCTACGATTACATCGCTAGCAGGAAGACAAGTAGTAGCTTCCGATGCACATCTGGAGGCATTCTGTAATCTGTGGAATATCAGAGTGTTGTTGAAACACAGAAATTAAATCGGGATTGAAACAACAGTCACCATGCGCACTTTCCTCCATGGGAGTAATGTCTCATACAGTCTACGCTTTGATCGTTCCCTGGAAGGCCAGTAGTAGTTTCCGATGCACATCTGGAGGCATTCTGTAATCTGTGGACAATCAGAGTGTTGATGAAACACAGAAACTGCATCGGGCTAGAATACAACAGTCACCATGCGCACTTTCCTCCATGGGAGTAATGTCATAAACAGTCTACGCTTTGATCGTTCGCTGGAGGACCAGTTGTAGTTTCCGATGTACATCTGGAGGCATACTGTAGTCTGTGGAACATTAGAGTATTGATGAAACACAGAAATTGCATCGGGATTGAATACAACAGTCACCATGCGCACTTTCCTCCATGGGATTAATGTCTCAAACTGTTTACGATTTGATCGTTCCCTGGAAGACCAGTAGTAGTGTCCGATGCACATCTGGAGGCATTCTGTAACCTTTGGGCCATCAAAGTGTTGATGAAACACAGAAATAGCATCAGGATTGAATAGAACAGTCACCATGCGCACTTTCCTCCTTGGGTGTAATGTCTCAAACAGTCTACGCTTTGATCGTTCCTGGAAGACCAGTAGAAGTTTCCGATGCACTTCTGGAAGCATTCTGTAACCTGTGGACTCTCTGAGTGTTGATGAAACACAGAAATTGCATCGGAATTGAATACAACAGTTATCATGCGCACTTTCCTCCATGGGAGTAATGTCTCACACAGTCTACGCTTTGATCGTTCCCTGGAAGGCCAGTAGTAGTTTCCGTTGCACATCTGGAGGCATTCTGTATTCTGTGGACTTTCAAAGTGTTGATGAAACACAGAAATTGCATCGGGATTGAATACAACAGTCATCATGCGCACTTTCCTCCATGGGATTAATGTCTCAAACAGTCTACGCTTTGATCGTTCCCTGGAAGACCAGTAGTAGTTTCCGATGCACATCTGGAGGCATTCTGTAACTTGTGGACTATCAGAATGTTGATGAAACACAGAAATAGCATCGGGATTGGATACAACAGTCACCATGTGCAATTTCCTCCATGGGAGTAATGTCTCATTCAGTCTACGCTTTGATCGTTTCCTGGAAGACCAGTAGTAGTTTCCGATGCACATCTGGAGGCATTCTGTAACCTTTGGGCCTTCAAAGTGTTGATGAAACACAGAAATAGCATCGGGATTGAATACAACACTCACCATGCGAACTTTCCTCCATGGGAGTAATGTCTCAAACAGTCTACGCTTTGATCGTTAGCTGGAAGACCAGTAGTAGTTTCCAATTCACAGCTGGAGGCATTCTGTAATCTGGGGACTATCTGAATGTTGATGATATAGAGAAATTGCGTCGGGATTGAATACAACAGTCACCATGCTCACTTTCCTCCATGGGAGTAATGTCTCAAACAGTCTACGATTACATCGCTAGCAGGAAGACAAGTAGTAGCTTCCGATGCACGTCTGGAGGCATTCTGTAATCTGTGGAATATCAGAGTGTTGTTGAAACACAGAAATTAAATCGGGATTGAAACAACAGTCACCATGCTCACTTTCCTCCATGGGAGTAATATGTCATACAGTCTACGCTTTGATCGTTCCCTGGAAGGCCAGTAGTAGTTTCCGATGCACATCTGGAGGCATTCTGTAATCTGTGGAATATCAGAGTGTTGATGATACACAGAAATTGCATCGGGATTGAATACAACAGTCACCATGAGCACTTTCTCCCATGGGAGTATTGACTCAAACAGTCTGCGCTTTGATCGTTCCCTGGAAGGCCAGTAGTTGATTCCGATGCACATCTGGGGGCATTCTATAATCTGTGGACAATCAGAGTGTTGATGAAACACAGAAACTGCATTGGGATAGAATACAACAGTCACCATGCGCACTTTCCTCCATGGGAGTAATGTCATAAACAGTCTACGCTTTGATCGTTCGCTGGAGGACCAGTAGTAGTTTCCGATGCACATCTTTAGCCATTCTGTAATCTGTGGACTATCAGAGTGTTGATGAATCACAGAAATTGCATCGGGATTGAATACAACAGTTATCATGCGCACTTTCCTCGATGGGAGTAATGTCTCACACAGTCTACGCTTTGATCGTTCCTTGGAAGGCCAGTAGTAGTTTCCGTTGCACATCTGGAGGCATTCTGTATTCTGTGGACTTTCAAAGTGTTGATGAAACACAGAAATTGCATAGGGATTGAATACAACAGTCATCATGCGCACTTTCCTCCATGGGATTAATGTCTCAAACAGTCTACGCTTTGATCGTTCCCTGGAAGACCAGTAGTAGTTTCCGATGCACATCTGGAGGCATTCTGTAACTTGTGGACTATCAGAATGTTGATGAAACACAGAAATAGCATCGGTATTGGATACAACAGTCACCATGTGCAATTTCCTCCATGGGAGTAATGTCTCATACAGTCTACGCTTTGATCGTTTCCTGGAAGACCAGTAGTAGTTTCCGATGCACATCTGGAGGCATTCTGTAACCTATGGGCCTTCAAAGTGTTGATGAAACACAGAAATAGCATCGGGATTGAATACAATACTCACCATGCTCACTTTCCTCCATGGGAGTAATGTCTCAAACAGTCTACGATTACATCGCTCCCAGGAAGACAAGTAGTAGTTTACGATGCACATCTGGAGGCATTCTGTAATCTGTGGACTATCAGAGTGTTGACGAAACACAGAAATTGCATCGGGATTGAATACAACAGTCACCACGCGCACTTTCCTCCATGGGAGTAATGTCTGAAAGAGTCTACGCTTTGATAATTCCCTGGAAGACCAGTAGTAGTTTCCGATGCACATCTGGAGGCATTCTGTAATCTGTGGAATATCAGAGTGTTGTTGAAACACAGAAATTGCATCGGGAATGAATACAAATGTCAGCATGCGCACTTTCCTCCATGGGAGTAATGTCTCAAACAGTCTACGATTACATCGCTCCCAGGAAGACAAGTAGTAGTTTACGATGCACATCTGGAGGCATTCTGTAATCTGTGGACTATCAGAGTGTTGTTGAAACACAGAAATTGCATCGGGATTGAATACAACAGTCACCATGCGCACTTTCCTCCATGGGAGTAATGTCATAAACAGTCTACGCTTTGATCGTTCCCTGCAAGACCAGTAGTAGTTTCCGATGCACATCTTGAGGCATTCTGTAATCTGTGGACCTTCAAAGTGTTGATGAAACACAGATATTGCCTCGGGATTTAATACAACAGCCACCATGCGCACTTTCCTCCTTGGGAGTAATGTCTCATGCAGTCTACGCTTTGATCGTTCCCTAGAAGACCAGTAGTAGTTTCCGATGCACATCTAGTGTCATTCTGTAATCTGTGGACTATCAGAGTGCTGATGAAACACAGAAATTGCCTCGGGATTTGATACAACAGTCACCATGCGCACTTTCCTCCTTGGGTGTAATGTCTCAAACAGTCTACGCTTTGATCGTTCCTGGAAGACCAGTAGAAGTTTCCGATGCACATCTGGAAGCATTCTGTAACTTATGGAATCTCTGAGTGCTGATGAAACACAGAAATTGCATCGGGATTGAATACAACAGTTATCATGCGCACTTTCCTCCATGGGAGTAATGTCTCACACAGTCTACGCTTTGATCGTTCCCGGGAAGACCAGTAGTAGTTTCCGTTGCACATCTGGAGGCATTCTGTATTCTGTGGACTTTCAAAGTGTTGATGAAACACAGAAATTGCATCGGGATTGAATACAACAGCCATCATACGAACTTTCCTCCATGGGATTAATGTCTCAAACAGTCTACGCTTTGATCGTTCCCTGGAAGACCAGTAGTAGTTTCCGATGCACATCTGGAGGCATTCTGTAACTTGTGGACTATCAGAGTGTTGATGAAACACAGAAATAGCATCGGGATTGGATACAACAGTCACCATGTGCAATTTCCTCCATGGGAGTAATGTCTCAAATTGTCTACGTTTTGATCGTTTCCTGGAAGACCAGTAGTAGTTTCCGATGCACATCTGGAGGCATTCTGTAACATTTTGGCCTTCAAAGTGTTGATGAAACACAGAAATAGCATCGGGATTGAATACAACAGTCACCATGCGAACTTTCCTCCATGGGAGTAATGTCTTAAACAGTCTACGCTTTGATCGTCCCCTGGAAGACCAGTAGTAGTTTCCGATGCACAGCTGGAGGCATTCTGTAATCTGGGGACTATCTGAATGTTGATGATACAGAGAAATTGCGTCGGGATTGAATACAACAGTCACCATGCTCACTTTCCTCCATGGGAGTAATGTCTCCACCAGTCTACGATTACATCGCTAGCAGGAAGACCAGTAGTAGCTTCCGATGCACATCTGGAGGCATTCTGTAATCTATGGACATCCAAAGTGTTGATGAAACACAGAAATTGCATCGGGTTTGAATACAACTGTCACCATGCGCGCTATCCTCCACGGGAGTAATGTCTCAAACAGTGTACGCTTTGGTCGTTCCCTGGAAGACCAGTAGTAGTTTCCGCTGCACATCTGGATTCATTCTGTAATCTGGGGACTATCTGAGTGTTGATGAAACACAGAAATTGCTTCGGGATTGAGTACAACAGTCACCATGCGCACGATTTGATCGTTCCCTGGAAGACAAGTAGTAGTTTCCGATGCAGATCTGGAGGCATTCTGTAATCTGTGGAATATCAGAGTGTTGTTGAAACACAGAAATTGCATCGGGATTGAAACAACAGTCACCATGCGCACTTTCCTCCATGGGAGTAATGTCTCATACAGTCTACGCTTTGATCGTTCCCTGGAAGACCAGTAAGAATTTCCGATACACATCTGGAGGCATTCTGTAATCTGTGGACAATCAGAGTGTTGATGAAACACAGAAATTGCATCGGGATTGAATACAACGGTCACCATGAGCACTTTCCCCCATGGGAGGAATGTCTTAAACAGTCTACGCTTTGATCGTTCCCTGGAAGGCCAGTAGTAGTTTCCGATGCACATCTGGAGGCATTCTGTAATCTGTGGACTATCAGAGTGTTGCTGATGCACAGAAATTGCATCGGGATTGAATACAACAGTCACCAAGAGCACTTTCTCCCATGGGAGTATTGTCCCAAACAGTCTACGCTTTGATCGTTCCCTGGAAGGCCAGTAGTTGATTCCGATGCACATCTGGGGGCATTCTATAATCTGTGGACAATCAGAGTGTTGATGAAACACAGAAATTGCATCGGGATAGAATACATCAGTCACCATGCGCACTTTCCTCCATGGGAGTAATGTCATAAACAGTCTACGCTTTGATCGTTCGCTGGAGGACCAGTAGTAGTTTCCGATGTACATCTGGAGGCATACTGTAGTCTGTGGAACGTTAGAGTATTGATGAAACACAGAAATTGCATCGGGATTGAATACAACAGTCACCATGCGCACTTTCCTCCATGGGATTAATGTCTCAAACTGTTTAAGATTTGATCGTTCCCTGGAAGACCAGTAGTAGTTTCCGATGAACATCTGGAGGCATTCGGTAACCTTTGGGCCTTCAAAGTGTTGATGAAACACAGAAATAGCATCAGGATTGAATACAACAGTCACCATGCGCACCTTCCTCCTTGGGTGTAATGTCTCAAAAAGTCTACGCTTTGATCGTTCCTGGAAGACCAGTAGAAGTTTCCGTTGCACATCTGGAAGCATTCTGTAACCTGTGGACTCTCTGAGTGTTGATGAAACACAGAAATTGCATCGGGATTGAATACAACAGTTATCATGCGCACTTTCCTCCATGGGAGTAATGTCTCACACAGTCTACGCTTTGATCGTTCCCTGGAAGACCAGTAGTAGTTTCCGTTGCACATCTGGAGGCATTCTGTATTCTGTGGACTTTCAAAGTGTTGATGAAACACAGAAATTGCATCGGGATTGAATACAACAGTCATCATGCGCACTTTCCTGCATGGGATTAATGTCTCAAACAGTCTACGCTTTGATCGTTCCCTATAAGACCAGTAGTAGTTTCCGATGCACATCTGGAGGCATTCTGTAACTTGTGGACTATCAGAGTGTTGATGAAACACAGAAATAGCATCGGGATTGGATACAACAGTCACCATGTGCAATTTTCTCCATGGGAGTAATGTCTCATACAGTCTAGCCTTGATCGTTTCCTGGAAGACCAGTAGTAGTTTCCCATGCACATCTGGAGGCATTCTGTAACCTTTGGGCCTTCAAAGTGTTGATGAAACACAGAAATAGCATCGGGATTGAATACAACAGTCACCATGCGAACTTTCCTCCATGGGAGTAATGTCTCAAACAGTCTACGCTTTGATCGTTAGCTGGAAGACCTGTAGTAGTTTCCAATGCACAGCTGGAGGCATTCTGTAATCTGGAGACTATCTGAATGTTGATGACACGGAGAAATTGCGTCGGGATTGAATACAACAATCACCATGCTCACTTTTCTCCATGGGAGTAATGTCTCAAACAGTGTACGATTACATCGCTAGCAGGAAGACAAGTAGTAGCTTCCGATGCACATCTGGAGGCATTCTGTAATCTGTGGAATATCAGAGTGTTGTTGAAACACAGAAATTAAATCGGGATTGAAACAACAGTCACCATGCGCACTTTCCTCCATGGGAGTAATGTCTCATACAGTCTACGCTTTGATCGTTCCCTGGAAGGCCAGTAGTAGTTTCCGATGCACATCTGGAGGCATTCTGTAATCTGTGGACAATCAGAGTGTTGATGAAACACAGAAACTGCATCGGGATAGAATACAACAGTCACCATGCGCACTTTCCTCCATGGGAGTAATGTCATAAACAGTCTACGCTTTGATCGTTCGCTGGAGGACCAGTTGTAGTTTCCGATGTACATCTGGAGGCATACTGTAGTCTGTGGAACATTAGAGTATTGATGAAACACAGAAATTGCATCGGGATTGAATACAACAGTCACCATGCGCACTTTCCTCCATGGGATTAATGTCTCAAACTGTTTACGATTTGATCGTTCCCTGGAAGACCAGTAGTAGTGTCCGATGCACATCTGGAGGCATTCTGTAACCTTTGGGCCATCAAAGTGTTGATGAAACACAGAAATAGCATCAGGATTGAATAGAACAGTCACCATGCGCACTTTCCTCCTTGGGTGTAATGTCTCAAACAGTCTACGCTTTGATCGTTCCTGGAAGACCAGTAGAAGTTTCCGATGCACTTCTGGAAGCATTCTGTAACCTGTGGACTCTCTGAGTGTTGATGAAACACAGAAATTGCATCGGAATTGAATACAACAGTTATCATGCGCACTTTCCTCCATGGGAGTAATGTCTCACACAGTCTACGCTTTGATCGTTCCCTGGAAGGCCAGTAGTAGTTTCCGTTGCACATCTGGAGGCATTCTGTATTCTGTGGACTTTCAAAGTGTTGATGAAACACAGAAATTGCATCGGGATTGAATACAACAGTCATCATGCGCACTTTCCTCCATGGGATTAATGTCTCAAACAGTCTACGCTTTGATCGTTCCCTGGAAGACCAGTAGTAGTTTCCGATGCACATCTGGAGGCATTCTGTAACTTGTGGACTATCAGAATGTTGATGAAACACAGAAATTGCATCGGGATTGAATACAACAGTCACCATGCGCACTTTCCTCCATGGGAGTAATGTCATAAACAGTCTACGCTTTGATCGTTCCCTGCAAGACCAGTAGTAGTTTCCGATGCACATCTTGAGGCATTCTGTAATCTGTGGACCTTCAAAGTGTTGATGAAACACAGATATTGCCTCGGGATTTAATACAACAGCCACCATGCGCACTTTCCTCCTTGGGAGTAATGTCTCATGCAGTCTACGCTTTGATCGTTCCCTAGAAGACCAGTAGTAGTTTCCGATGCACATCTGGTGTCATTCTGTAATCTGTGGACTATCAGAGTGCTGATGAAACACAGAAATTGCCTCGGGATTTGATACAACAGTCACCATGCGCACTTTCCTCCTTGGGTGTAATGTCTCAAACAGTCTACGCTTTGATCGTTCCTGGAAGACCAGTAGAAGTTTCCGATGCACATCTGGAAGCATTCTGTAACTTATGGAATCTCTGAGTGCTGATGAAACACAGAAATTGCATCGGGATTGAATACAACAGTTATCATGCGCACTTTAGTCCATGGGAGTAATGTCTCACACAGTCTACGCTTTGATCGTTCCCGGGAAGACCAGTAGTAGTTTCCGTTGCACATCTGGAGGCATTCTGTATTCTGTGGACTTTCAAAGTGTTGATGAAACACAGAAATTGCATCGGGATTGAATACAACAGCCATCATACGAACTTTCCTCCATGGGATTAATGTCTCAAACAGTCTACGCTTTGATCGTTCCCTGGAAGACCAGTAGTAATTTCCGATGCACATCTGGAGGCATTCTGTAACTTGTGGACTATCAGAGTGTTGATGAAACACAGAAATAGCATCGGGATTGGATACAACAGTCACCATGTGCAAATTCCTCCATGGGAGTAATGTCTCAAATTGTCTACGTTTTGATCGTTTCCTGGAAGACCAGTAGTAGTTTCCGATGCACATCTGGAGGCATTCTGTAACATTTTGGCCTTCAAAGTGTTGATGAAACACAGAAATAGCATCGGGATTGAATACAACAGTCACCATGCGAACTTTCCTCCATGGGAGTAATGTCTCAAACAGTCTACGCTTTGATCGTCCCCTGGAAGACCAGTAGTAGTTTCCGATGCACAGCTGGAGGCATTCTGTAATCTGGGGACTATCTGAATGTTGATGATACAGAGAAATTGCGTCGGGATTGAATACAACAGTCACCATGCTCACTTTCCTCCATGGGAGTAATGTCTCCACCAGTCTACGATTACATCGCTCCCAGGAAGACAAGTAGTAGCTTCCGATGCACATCTGGAGGCATTCTGTAATCTATGGACATTCAAAGTGTTGATGAAACACAGAAATTGCATCGGGTTTGAATACAACTGTCACCATGCGCGCTATCCTCCACGGGAGTAATGTCTCAAACAGTGTACGCTTTGGTCGTTCCCTGGAAGACCAGTAGTAGTTTCCGCTGCACATCTGGATTCATTCTGTAATCTGGGGACTATCTGAGTGTTGATGAAACACAGAAATTGCTTCGGGATTGAGTACAACAGTCACCATGCGCACGATTTGATCGTTCCCTGGAAGACAAGTAGTAGTTTCCGATGCAGGTCTGGAGGCATTCTGTAATCTGTGGAGTATCAGAGTGTTGCTGATGCACAGAAATTGCATCGGGATTGAATACAACAGTCACCATGAGCACTTTCTCCCATGGGAGTAATGTCTCATACAGTCTACGCTTTGATCGTTCCCTGGAAGACCAGTAAGAATTTCCGATACACATCTGGAGGCATTCTGTAATCTGTGGACAATCAGAGTGTTGATGAAACACAGAAATTGCATCGGGATTGAATACAACGGTCACCATGAGCACTTTCCCCCATGGGAGGAATGTCTTAAACAGTCTACGCTTTGATCGTTCCCTGGAAGGCCAGTAGTAGTTTCCGATGCACATCTGGAGGCATTCTGTAATCTGTGGAGTATCAGAGTGTTGCTGATGCACAGAAATTGCATCGGGATTGAATACAACAGTCACCATGAGCACTTTCTCCCATGGGAGTATTGTCCCAAACAGTCTACGCTTTGATCGTTCCCTGGAAGGCCAGTAGTTGATTCCGATGCACATCTGGGGGCATTCTATAATCTGTGGACAATCAGAGTGTTGATGAAACACAGAAATTGCATCGGGATAGAATACATCAGTCACCATGCGCACTTTCCTCCATGGGAGTAATGTCATAAACAGTCTACGCTTTGATCGTTCGCTGGGGGACCAGTAGTAGTTTCCGATGTACATCTGGAGGCATACTGTAGTCTGTGGAACGTTAGAGTATTGATGAAACACAGAAATTGCATCGGGATTGAATACAACAGTCACCATGCGCACTTTCCTCCATGGGATTAATGTCTCAAACTGTTTAAGATTTGATCGTTCCCTGGAAGACCAGTAGTAGTTTCCGATGAACATCTGGAGGCATTCGGTAACCTTTGGGCCTTCAAAGTGTTGATGAAACACAGAAATAGCATCAGGATTGAATACAACAGTCACCATGCGCACCTTCCTCCTTGGGTGTAATGTCTCAAAAAGTCTACGCTTTGATCGTTCCTGGAAGACCAGTAGAAGTTTCCGTTGCACATCTGGAAGCATTCTGTAACCTGTGGACTCTCTGAGTGTTGATGAAACACAGAAATTGCATCGGGATTGAATACAACAGTTATCATGCGCACTTTCCTCCATGGGAGTAATGTCTCACACAGTCTACGCTTTGATCGTTCCCTGGAAGACCAGTAGTAGTTTCCGTTGCACATCTGGAGGCATTCTGTATTCTGTGGACTTTCAAAGTGTTGATGAAACACAGAAATTGCATCGGGATTGAATACAACAGTCATCATGCGCACTTTCCTGCATGGGATTAATGTCTCAAACAGTCTACGCTTTGATCGTTCCCTATAAGACCAGTAGTAGTTTCCGATGCACATCTGGAGGCATTCTGTAACTTGTGGACTATCAGAGTGTTGATGAAACACAGAAATAGCATCGGGATTGGATACAGCAGTCACCATGTGCAATTTTCTCCATGGGAGTAATGTCTCATACAGTCTAGCCTTGATCGTTTCCTGGAAGACCAGTAGTAGTTTCCCATGCACATCTGGAGGCATTCTGTAACCTTTGGGCCTTCAAAGTGTTGATGAAACACAGAAATAGCATCGGGATTGAATACAACAGTCACCATGCGAACTTTCCTCCATGGGAGTAATGTCTCAAACAGTCTACGCTTTGATCGTTAGCTGGAAGACCTGTAGTAGTTTCCAATGCACAGCTGGAGGCATTCTGTAATCTGGAGACTATCTGAATGTTGATGACACAGAGAAATTGCGTCGGGATTGAATACAACAATCACCATGCTCACTTTTCTCCATGGGAGTAATGTCTCAAACAGTCTACGATTACATCGCTAGCAGGAAGACAAGTAGTAGCTTCCGATGCACATCTGGAGGCGTTCTGTAATCTGTGGAATATCAGAGTGTTGTTGAAACACAGAAATTAAATCGGGATTGAAACAACAGTCACCATGCGCACTTTCCTCCATGGGAGTAATGTCTCATACAGTCTACGTTTTGATCGTTCCCTGGAAGGCCAGTAGTAGTTTCCGATGCACATCTGGAGGCATTCTGTAATCTGTGGACAATCAGAGAGTTGATGAAACACAGAAACTGCATCGGGCTAGAATACAACAGTCACCATGCGCACTTTCCTCCATGGGAGTAATGTCATAAACAGTCTACGCTTTGATCGTTCGCTGGAGGACCAGTTGTAGTTTCCGATGTACATCTGGAGGCATACTGTAGTCTGTGGAACATTAGAGTATTGATGAAACACAGAAATTGCATCGGGATTGAATACAACAGTCACCATGCGCACTTTCCTCCATGGGATTAATGTCTCAAACTGTTTACGATTTGATCGTTCCCTGGAAGACCAGTAGTAGTGTCCGATGCACATCTGGAGGCATTCTGTAACCTTTGGGCCATCAAAGTGTTGATGAAACACAGAAATAGCATCAGGATTGAATAGAACAGTCACCATGCGCACTTTCCTCCTTGGGTGTAATGTCTCAAACAGTCTACGCTTTGATCGTTCCTGGAAGACCAGTAGAAGTTTCCGATGCACTTCTGGAAGCATTCTGTAACCTGTGGACTCTCTGAGTGTTGATGAAACACAGAAATTGCATCGGAATTGAATACAACAGTTATCATGCGCACTTTCCTCCATGGGAGTAATGTCTCACACAGTCTACGCTTTGATCGTTCCCTGGAAGGCCAGTAGTAGTTTCCGTTGCACATCTGGAGGCATTCTGTATTCTGTGGACTTTCAAAGTGTTGATGAAACACAGAAATTGCATCGGGATTGAATACAACAGTCATCATGCGCACTTTCCTCCATGGGATTAATGTCTCAAACAGTCTACGCTTTGATCGTTCCCTGGAAGACCAGTAGTAGTTTCCGATGCACATCTGGAGGCATTCTGTAACTTGTGGACTATCAGAATGTTGATGAAACACAGAAATAGCATCGGGATTGGATACAACAGTCACCATGTGCAATTTTCTCCATGGGAGTAATGTCTCATACAGTCTAGCCTTGATCGTTTCCTGGAAGACCAGTAGTAGTTTCCCATGCACATCTGGAGGCATTCTGTAACCTTTGGGCCTTCAAAGTGTTGATGAAACACAGAAATAGCATCGGGATTGAATACAACAGTCACCATGCGAACTTTCCTCCATGGGAGTAATGTCTCAAACAGTCTACGCTTTGATCGTTAGCTGGAAGACCTGTAGTAGTTTCCAATGCACAGCTGGAGGCATTCTGTAATCTGGAGACTATCTGAATGTTGATGACACAGAGAAATTGCGTCGGGATTGAATACAACAATCACCATGCTCACTTTTCTCCATGGGAGTAATGTCTCAAACAGTCTACGATTACATCGCTAGCAGGAAGACAAGTAGTAGCTTCCGATGCACATCTGGAGGCGTTCTGTAATCTGTGGAATATCAGAGTGTTGTTGAAACACAGAAATTAAATCGGGATTGAAACAACAGTCACCATGCGCACTTTCCTCCATGGGAGTAATGTCTCATACAGTCTACGTTTTGATCGTTCCCTGGAAGGCCAGTAGTAGTTTCCGATGCACATCTGGAGGCATTCTGTAATCTGTGGACAATCAGAGAGTTGATGAAACACAGAAACTGCATCGGGCTAGAATACAACAGTCACCATGCGCACTTTCCTCCATGGGAGTAATGTCATAAACAGTCTACGCTTTGATCGTTCGCTGGAGGACCAGTTGTAGTTTCCGATGTACATCTGGAGGCATACTGTAGTCTGTGGAACATTAGAGTATTGATGAAACACAGAAATTGCATCGGGATTGAATACAACAGTCACCATGCGCACTTTCCTCCATGGGATTAATGTCTCAAACTGTTTACGATTTGATCGTTCCCTGGAAGACCAGTAGTAGTGTCCGATGCACATCTGGAGGCATTCTGTAACCTTTGGGCCATCAAAGTGTTGATGAAACACAGAAATAGCATCAGGATTGAATAGAACAGTCACCATGCGCACTTTCCTCCTTGGGTGTAATGTCTCAAACAGTCTACGCTTTGATCGTTCCTGGAAGACCAGTAGAAGTTTCCGATGCACTTCTGGAAGCATTCTGTAACCTGTGGACTCTCTGAGTGTTGATGAAACACAGAAATTGCATCGGAATTGAATACAACAGTTAACATGCGCACTTTCCTCCATGGGAGTAATGTCTCACACAGTCTACGCTTTGATCGTTCCCTGGAAGGCCAGTAGTAGTTTCCGTTGCACATCTGGAGGCATTCTGTATTCTGTGGACTTTCAAAGTGTTGATGAAACACAGAAATTGCATCGGGATTGAATACAACAGTCATCATGCGCACTTTCCTCCATGGGATTAATGTCTCAAACAGTCTACGCTTTGATCGTTCCCTGGAAGACCAGTAGTAGTTTCCGATGCACATCTGGAGGCATTCTGTAACTTGTGGACTATCAGAATGTTGATGAAACACAGAAATAGCATCGGGATTGGATACAACAGTCACCATGTGCAATTTCCTCCATGGGAGTAATGTCTCATTCAGTCTACGCTTTGATCGTTTCCTGGAAGACCAGTAGTAGTTTCCGATGCACATCTGGAGGCATTCTGTAACCTTTGGGCCTTCAAAGTGTTGATGAAACACAGAAATAGCATCGGGATTGAATACAACACTCACCATGCGAACTTTCCTCCATGGGAGTAATGTCTCAAACAGTCTACGCTTTGATCGTTAGCTGGAAGACCAGTAGTAGTTTCCAATTCACAGCTGGAGGCATTCTGTAATCTGGGGACTATCTGAATGTTGATGATATAGAGAAATTGCGTCGGGATTGAATACAACAGTCACCATGCTCACTTTCCTCCATGGGAGTAATGTCTCAAACAGTCTACGATTACATCGCTAGCAGGAAGACAAGTAGTAGCTTCCGATGCACGTCTGGAGGCATTCTGTAATCTGTGGAATATCAGAGTGTTGTTGAAACACAGAAATTAAATCGGGATTGAAACAACAGTCACCATGCGCACTTTCCTCCATGGGAGTAATATGTCATACAGTCTACGCTTTGATCGTTCCCTGGAAGGCCAGTAGTAGTTTCCGATGCACATCTGGAGGCATTCTGTAATCTGTGGAATATCAGAGTGTTGATGATACACAGAAATTGCATCGGGATTGAATACAACAGTCACCATGAGCACTTTCTCCCATGGGAGTATTGACTCAAACAGTCTGCGCTTTGATCGTTCCCTGGAAGGCCAGTAGTTGATTCCGATGCACATCTGGGGGCATTCTATAATCTGTGGACAATCAGAGTGTTGATGAAACACAGAAACTGCATTGGGATAGAATACAACAGTCACCATGCGCACTTTCCTCCATGGGAGTAATGTCATAAACAGTCTACGCTTTGATCGTTCGCTGGAGGACCAGTAGTAGTTTCCGATGCACATCTTTAGCCATTCTGTAATCTGTGGACTATCAGAGTGTTGATGAATCACAGAAATTGCATCGGGATTGAATACAACATGTATCATGCGCACTTTCCTCGATGGGAGTAATGTCTCACACAGTCTACGCTTTGATCGTTCCTTGGAAGGCCAGTAGTAGTTTCCGTTGCACATCTGGAGGCATTCTGTATTCTGTGGACTTTCAAAGTGTTGATGAAACACAGAAATTGCATAGGGATTGAATACAACAGTCATCATGCGCACTTTCCTCCATGGGATTAATGTCTCAAACAGTCTACGCTTTGATCGTTCCCTGGAAGACCAGTAGTAGTTTCCGATGCACATCTGGAGGCATTCTGTAACTTGTGGACTATCAGAATGTTGATGAAACACAGAAATAGCATCGGGATTGGATACAACAGTCACCATGTGCAATTTCCTCCATGGGAGTAATGTCTCATACAGTCTACGCGTTGATCGTTTCCTGGAAGACCAGTAGTAGTTTCCGATGCACATCTGGAGGCATTCTGTAACCTTTGGGCCTTCAAAGTGTTGATGAAACACAGAAATAGCATCGGGATTGAATACAATACTCACCATGCTCACTTTCCTCCATGGGAGTAATGTCTCAAACAGTCTACGATTACATCGCTCCCAGGAAGACAAGTAGTAGTTTACGATGCACATCTGGAGGCATTCTGTAATCTGTGGACTATCAGAGTGTTGACGAAACACAGAAATTGCATCGGGATTGAATACAACAGTCACCACGCGCACTTTCCTCCATGGGAGTAATGTCTGAAAGAGTCTACGCTTTGATAATTCCCTGGAAGACCAGTAGTAGTTTCCGATGCACATCTGGAGGCATTCTGTAATCTGTGGAATATCAGAGTGTTGTTGAAACACAGAAATTGCATCGGGAATGAATACAAATGTCAGCATGCGCACTTTCCTCCATGGGAGTAATGTCTCAAACAGTTTACGCTTTGATCGTTTCCTGGAAGTCCAGTAGTAGTTTCCGATGCACATCTGGGGGCATTCTGCAATCTGTGGAACTTCAAAGTGTTGATGAAACACAGAAATTGCATCGGGATTGAATACAACAGTCACCATGCGCTATTTTCCTCCATACGAGTAATGTCTCAAACAGCCTACGATTTGATCGTCCCCTGGAAGACGAGTAGTAGTTTTCGATGCACATCTAGAGGCATTCTGTAAGCTGTGGACTATCAGAGTGTTGATGAAACACAGAAATTACATCGACATTGAATACAACAGTCACCATGCGCACTTTCCTCCATGGGAGAAATGTCTCAAACAATCTACGCTTTGATCGTTGCCTGGAAGACAAGTTGTAGTTTCCTATGCACATCTGGAGGCATTCTGTAACCTATGGACATTCAAATTGTTGATGAAACACAGAAATAGCATCGGGATTGAATACAACAGTCATCATGCGCACTTTCCTTCATGAGAGTAATGTCTCAAACAGTCTACGCTTTGATCATTCCCTGGAAGACCAGTAGTAGTTTCCGATGCACATCCGGAGGCATTCTGTAATCTGTGGACCTTCAATGTGTTGATGAAACACAGAAATTGCATCGGGATTGAATACAGCAGTCACCATGCGCACTTTCCTCCATGGGAGAAATGTCTCAAACAGTCTACGTTTTGATCGTTCCCTGGAAGACCAGTAGTAGTTTACGATACACATCTGGAGGCATTCTGTAATCTGTGGACAATCAGAAAGATGATGAAACACAGAAATTGCATGGGGATTGAATACAACACTGACCATGCGAACTTTCCTCCATGGGAGTAATGTCTCAAACAGTCTACGCTTTGATCGTTCCCTGGAAGATCAGTAGTAGTTTGCGATGCGCAGCTGGAGGCATTCTGTAACCTGGGGACTATCTGAATGTTGATGATACAGAGAAATTGCGTCGGAATTGAATACAACAGTCACCATGCTCACTTTCCTCCATGGGAGAAATGTCTCAAACGGTCTACGATTACATCGCTCCCAGGAAGACCAGTAGTTGCTTCCGATGCACATCTGGACGCATTCTGTAATCTGTGGACATTCAAAGTGTTGATGAGACGCAGAAATTGCATCGGGAGTGAATACAACTGTCACCATGCGCGCTATCCTCCGTGGGAGTAATGTCTCAAACAGTCTCCGCTTTGGTCGTTCCCTGGAAGACCAGTAGTAGTTTCCGATGCACATCTGGAGGCATTCTGTAATCTGTGGACTATCAGAGTGTTGATGAAACACAGAAATTGCATCGGGATTGAATACAACGGTCACCATGAGCACTTTCCCCCATGGGAGGAATGTCTTAAACAGTCTACGCTTTGATCGTTCCCTGGAAGGCCAGTAGTAGTTTCCGATGCACATCTGGAGGCATTCTGTAATCTGTGGAGTATCAGAGTGTTGATGATACACAGAAATTGCATCGGGATTGAATACAACAGTCACCATGCGAACTTTCCTCCATGGGAGTAATGTCTCAAACAGTCTACGCTTTGATCGTTCCCTGGAAGGCCAGTTGTAGTTTCCGATGCACATCTGGAGGCATTCTGTAATCTGTGGAGTTTCAGAGTGTTGATGATACACAGAAATTGCATCGGGATTGAATACAACAGTCACCATGAGCACTTTCTCCCATGGGAGTATTGTCTCAAACAGTCTACGCTTTGATCGTTCCCTGGAAGGCCAGTAGTTGATTCCGATGCACATCTGGGGGCATTCTATAATCTGTGGACAATCAGAGTGTTGATGAAACACAGAAATTGCATCGGGATTGAATACAACAGTCACCATGCGCACTTTCCTCCATGGGAGTAATGTCATAAACAGTCTACGCTTTGATCGTTCCCTGGAGGACCAGTAGTATTTCCGATGCACATCTATAGTCATACTGTAATCTGTGCAACATTAGAGTATTGATGAAACACAGAAATTGCATCGGGATTGAATACAACAGTCACCACGCGCACTTTCCTCCATGGGAGTAATGTCTGAAAGAGTCTACGCTTTGATAATTCCCTGGAAGACCAGTAGTAGTTTCCGATGCACATCTGGAGGCATTCTGTTATTTGTGGAATATCAGAGTGTTGTTGAAACACAGAAATTGCATCGGGAATGAATACAACTGTCAGCATGCGCACTTTCCTCCGTGGGAGTAATGTCTCAAACAGTTTACGCTTTGATCGTTTCCTGGAAGTCCAGTAGTAGTTTCCGATGCACATCTGGGGGCATTCTGTAATCTGTGGAACTTCAAAGTGTTGATGAAACACAGAAATTGCATAGGGATTGAATACAACAGTCACCATGCGCTACTTTCCTCCATACAAGTAATGTCTCAAACAGCCTACGATTTGATCGTCCCCTGGAAGACCAGTAGTAGTTTTCGATGCACATCTGGAGGCATTCTGTAAGCTGTGGACTATCAGAGTGTTGATGAATCACAGAAATTACATCGACATTGAATACAACAGTCACCATGCGCACTTTCCTCCATGGGAGAAATGTCTCAAACAAACTACGCTTTGATCGTTCCCTGGAAGACAAGTTGTAGTTTCCTATGCACATCTGGAGGCATTCTGTAACCTATGGACATTCAAAGTGTTGATGAAACACAGAAATAGCATCGGGATTGAATACAACAGTCACCATGCGAACTTTCCTCCATGGGAGTAACGTCTCAAACAGTCTACGCTTTGATCGTTCCCTGGAAGACCAGTAGTAGTTTCCGATGCACAACTGGAGGCATTCTGTAATCTGGGGACTATCTGAATGTTGATGATACAGAGAAATTGCGTCGGGATTGAATACAACAGTCACCATGCTCACTTTCCTCCATGGGAGTAATGTCTAAAAAACAGTCTACGATTACATCGCTCCCAGGAAGACCAGTAGTAACTTCCGATGCACATCTGGAGGCATTTTGTAATCTGTGGACCTTCAAAGTGTTGATGAAACACAGAAATTGCATGGGGATTGAATACAACTGTCACCATGCGCGCTATCCTCCATGGGAGTAATGTCTCAAACGGTCTACGCTTTGGTCGTTCCCTGGAAGACCAGTAGTAGTTTCCGATGCACATCTGGATTCATTCTGTAATCTGGGGACTATCTGAGTGTTGATGAAACACAGAAATTGCGTCGGGATTCAGTACAACAGTCACCATGCGCACGATTTGATCGTTCCCTGGAAGACCTGTAGTAGTTTCTGATGCACATCTGGAGGCATTCTGTAAACTGTGGATCTTCACAGTGTTGATGAAACACTGAAATTGGTTCGGGATTGAATACAACATTCATCATGCGCACTTTCCTCCATGGGAGTAATGTCTCAAACAGTCTACGCTTTGATCGTTCCCTGGAAGGCCAGTTGTAGTTTCCGATGCACATCTGGAGGCATTCTGTAATCTGTGGACCTTCAATGTGTTGATGAAACACAGAAATTACATCGGGATTGAATACAACAGTCACCATGCGCACTTTCCTCCATGGGAGTAATGTCTCAAACAGTCTACGTTTTGATCGTTCCCTGGAAGACCAGTAGTAGTTTACGATGCACATCTGGATTCATTCTGTAATCTGTGGACAATCAGCGTGATGATGTAACACAGAAATTGCATCGGGATTGAATACAAGTCACCATGCGAACTTTCCTCCATAGGAGTAATGTCTCAAACAGTCTACGCTTTGATCGTTCCCTGGAAGACCAGTAGTAGTTTCCGATGCACAGCTGGAGGCATTCTGTAACCTGGGGACTATCTGAATGTTGATGATACAGAGAAATTGGGTCGGGATTGAATACAACAGTCACCATGTTCACTTTCCTTAATGGGAGTAATGTCTCAACCGTTCTACGATTACATCGCTCCCAGGAAGACCAGTAGTTGCTTCCGATGCACATCTGGACGCATTCTGTAAACTGTGGACATTCAAAGTGCTGATGAGACACAGAAATTGCATCGGGAGTGAATACAACTGTCACCAAGCGCGCTATCCTCCGTGGGAGTAATGTCTCAAACAGTCTACGCTTTGGTCGTCCCCTGGAAGACCAGTAGTAGTTTCCGATGCACATCTGGAGGCATTCTGTAATCTGTGGACTATCAGAGTGTTGATGATACACAGAAATTGCATCGGGATTGAATACAACGGCCACCATGAGCACTTTCCCCCATGGGAGGAATGTCTTAAACAGTGTACGCTTTGATCGTTCCCTGGAAGGCCAGTAGTAGTTTCCGATGCACATCTGGAGGCATTCTGTAATCTGTGGAGTATCAGAGTGTTGATGATACACAGAAATTGCATCGGGATTGAATACAACAGTCACCATGCGAACTTTCCTCCATGGGAGTAATGTCTCAAACAGTCTACGCTTTGATCGTTCCCTGGAAGGCCAGTTGTAGTTTCCGATGCACATCTGGAGGCATTCTGTAATCTGTGGAGTATCAGAGTGTTGATGATACACAGAAATTGCATCTGGATTGAATACAACAGTCACCATGGGCACTTTCTCCCATGGGAGTATTGTCTCAAACAGTCTACGCTTTGATCGTTCCCTGGAAGGCCAGTAGTTGATTCCGATGCACATCTGGGGGCATTCTATAATCTGTGGACAATCAGAGTGTTGATGAAACACAGAAATTGCATCGGGATTGAATACAACAGTCACCATGCGCTCTTTCCTCCATGTTAGTAATGTCATAAACAGTCTACGCTTTGATCGTTCCCTGGAGGACCAGTAGTAGTTTCCGATGCACATCTGGAGGCATACTGTGATCTGTGCAACATTAGAGTATTGATGAAACACAGAAATTTCATCGGGATTGAATACAACAGTCACCATGCGCACTTTCCTCCATGGGATTAATGTCTCAAACTGTTTACGATTTGATCGTTCCCTGGAAGACCAGTAGTAGTTTCAGATGCACATCTGGAGGCATTCTGTAATCTGTGGATCTTCAAAGTGTTGATGGAACACTGAAATTGCTTCGGGATTGAATACACCAGTCATCATGCGCACTTTCCTTCATCAGAGTAATGTCTCAAACAGTCTACGCTTTGATCATTCCCTGGAAGACCAGTTGTAGTTTCCGATGCACATCCGGAGGCATTCTGTAATCTGTGGACTTTCAAAGTGTTGATGAAACACAGAAATTGCATCGGGATTAAATACAACAGTCACCTTGAGCACTTTCCTCCATGGGAGTAATGTCTCACACAGTCTACGATTTGATCGTTCCCTGGAAGACCAGTAGTAGTTTCCGATGCACATCTGGAGGCATTCTGTAATCTGTGGATCTTCAAAGTGTAGATGGAACACTGAAATTGCTTCGGGATTGAATACAAGAGTCATCATGCGCACTTTCCTTCATGAGAGTAATGTCTCAAACAGTCTACGCTTTGATCATTCCCTGGAAGACCAGTAGTAGTTTCCGATGCATATCCGGAGGCATTCTGTAATCTGTGGACCTTCAAAGTGTTGATGAAACACAGAAATTGCATCGGGATTAAATACAAAAGTCACCATGCGCACTTTCCTCCATGGGAGTAATGTCTCAAACAGTCTACGCTTTGATAGTTCCCTGGAACACCAGTAGTAGTTTACGATGACATCTGGAGGCATTCTGTAATCAGTGGACTATCAGAGTGATGATGAAACACAGAAATTGCATCGGGAAGGAATACAAGAGTCACCATGCGCACTTTCCTCCATGGGAGTAATATCTCATACACTCAACGCTTTGATGGTTCTCTGGAAGACCAGCAGTACCTTCCGATGCACATCTGGAGGCAATCTGTAATCTGTGGACTATCAGAGTGTTGTTGAAACACAGAAATTGCAGCGGGATTGAATATAACAGTCACCATGCTCACTTTCCTCCATGGGAGAAATGTCTCAAACGGTCTACGATTACATCGCTCCCAGGAAGACCAGTAGTAGTTTCCGATGCACATGTGGACGCATTCTGTAATCTGTGGACATTCAAAGTGTTGATGAAACACAGAAATTGCATCGGGAGTGAATACAACTGTCACCATGCGCGCTATCCTCCATGGGAGTAATGTCTCAAACAGTCTACGCTTTGGTCGTTCCCTGGAAGACCAGTAGTAGTTTCCGATGCACATCTGGATTCATTCTGTAATCTGGGGACTATCTGAGTGTTGATGAAACACGGAAATTGCGTCGGGATTGAGTACAACAGTCACCATGCGCACGATTTGATCGTTCCCTGGAAGACCAGTAGTAGTTTCTGATGCACATCTGGAGCTATTCTGTAAACTGTGGATCTTCAAAGTGTTGATGAAACTCTGAAATTGCTTCGGGATTGAATACAACAGTCATCATGCGCACTTTCCTTCATGAGAGTAATGTCTCAAACAGTCTACGCTTTGATCATTCCCTGGAAGACCAGTAGTAGTTTCCGATGCACATCCGCAGGCATTCTGTAATCTGTGGACCTTCAATGTGTTGATGAAACACAGAAATTGCATCGGGATTGAATACAACAGTCACCATGCGCACTTTCCTCCATGGGAGTAATGTCTCAAACAGTCTACGCTTTGATCGTTCCCTGGAAGACCAGTAGTAGTTTACGATGCACATCTGGAGGCATTCTGTAATCTGTGGACAATCAGAGTGATGATGTAACACAGAAATTGCATCGGGATTGAATACAAGTCACCATGCGAACTTTCCTCCATAGGAGTAATGTCTCAAACAGTCTACGCTTTGATCGTTCCCTGGAAGACCAGTAGTAGTTTCCGATGCACAGCTGGAGGCATTCTGTAACCTGGGGACTATCTGAATGTTGATGATACAGAGAAATTAGGTCGGGATTGAATACAACAGTCACCATGTTCACTTTCCTTAATGGGAGTAATGTCTCAACCGTTCTACGATTACATCGCTCCCAGGAAGACCAGTAGTTGCTTCCGATGCACATCTGGACGCATTCTGTAAACTGTGGACATTCAAAGTGTTGATGAGACACAGAAATTGCATCGGGAGTGAATACAACTGTCACCAAGCGCGCTATCCTCCGTGGGAGTAATGTCTCAAACAGTCTACGCTTTGGTCGTTCCCTGGAAGACCAGTAGTAGTTTCCGATGCACATCTGAGGCATTCTGTAATCTGTGGACTATCAGAGTGTTGATGAAACACAAAAAATTGCATCGGGATTGAATACAACGGTCACCATGAGCACTTTCCCCCATGGGAGGAATGTCTTAAACAGTCTACGCTTTGATCGTTCCCTGGAAGGCCAGTAGTAGTTTCCGATGCACATCTAGAGGCATTCTGTAATCTGTGGAGTATCAGAGTGTTGATGATACACAGAAATTGCATCGGGATTGAATACAACAGTCACCATGCGAACTTTCCTCCATGGGAGTAATGTCTCAAACAGTCTACGCTTTGATCGTTCCCTGGAAGGCCAGTTGTAGTTTCCGATGCACATCTGGAGGCATTCTGTAATCTGTGGAGTATCAGAGTGTTGATGATACACAGAAATTGCATCTGGATTGAATACAACAGTCACCATGGGCACTTTCTCCCATGGGAGTATTGTCTCAAACAGTCTACGCTTTGATCGTTCCCTGAAAGGCCAGTAGTTGATTCCGATGCACATCTGGGGGCATTCTATAATCTGTGGACAATCAGAGTGTTGATGAAACACAGAAATTGCATCGGGATTGAATACAACAGTCACCATGCGCTCTTTCCTCCATGTTAGTAATGTCATAAACAGTCTACGCTTTGATCGTTCCCTGGAGGACCAGTAGTAGTTTCCGATGCACATCTGGAGGCATACTGTAATCTGTGCAACATTAGAGTATTGATGAAACACAGAAATTGCATCGGGATTGAATACAACAGTCACCATGCGCACTTTCCTCCATGGGATTAATGTCTCAAACTGTTTACGATTTGATCGTTCCCTGGAAGACCAGTAGTAGTTTCCGATGCACATCCGGAGGCATTCTGTAATCTGTGGATTTTCAAAGTGTTGATGAAACACAGAAATTGCAACGGGATTAAATACAACAGTCACCTTGAGCACTTTCCTCCATGGGAGTAATGTCTCATACAGTCTACGCTTTGATCGTTCCCTGGAAGACCAGTAGTAGTTTCCGATGCACATCTGGAGGCATTCTGTAATCTGTGGATCTTCAAAGTGTAGATGGAACACTGAAATTGCTTCGGGATTGAATACAAGAGTCATCATGCGCACTTTCCTTCATGAGAGTAATGTCTCAAACAGTCTACGCTTTGATGATTCCCTGGAAGACCAGTAGTTGTTTCCGATGCATATCCGGAGGCAATCTGTAATCTGTGGACTATCAGAGTGTTGTTGAAACACAGAAATTGCAGCGGGATTGAATATAACATTCACCATGCGCACTTTCCTCCATGGGAGTAATGTCTCAAACAGTCTACGCTTTGAATTTTCCCTGGAAGATCAGTAGTTGTTTACGATGCACTTCTTTAGGCATTCTGTAATCTGTGGACTATCAGAGTGTTGATGAAACACAGAAATTGCATCGGGATTGAATACGTCACCATGAGCACTTTCCCCCAAAAGAGTAATGTCTCAAACAGTCTACGATTTGATCGTTCCCTGGAAGACCAGTAGTAGTTTCTGATTCACATCTGGTGGCATTCTGTAATGTGTGCACTATCAGAGTGTTGATGAAACACCGAAATTGTAGCGGGAATGAATAAAACAATCACCATGAACACTTTCCTCCATCGGAGTAATGTCTCAAACTGTTTACGCTTTGATCGTTCACTGGAAGACCAGTAGTAGTTTCCGATGCACATCTGGAGGCTTACTGTAATCTGTGGAACATCAGAGTGTTGATGAAACACAGAAATTGCATCGGGATTGAATACAACAGTCATAGTGCGCACTTTCCTCCATGGGAGTAATGTCTCAAGCAGTCTACGATTTGATCGTTCCCTGGAAGACCAGTAGTAGTTTCCGATTCACATCTGGTGGCATTCTGTAATGTGTGCACTATCAGAGTGTTGATGAAACACCGAAATTGTAGCGGGAATGAATAAAACAATCACCATGAACACTTTCCTCCATCGGAGTAATGTCTCAAACTGTTTACGCTTTGATCGTTCACTGGAAGACCAGTAGTAGTTTCCGATGCACATCTGGAGGCTTACTGTAATCTGTGGAACATCAGAGTGTTGATGAAACACAGAAATTGCATCGGGATTGAATACAACAGTCATAGTGCGCACTTTCCTCCATGGGAGTAATGTCTCAAGCAGTCTACGATTTGATCGTTCCCTGGAAGACCAGTAGTAGTTTCCGATTCACATCTGGTGGCATTCTGTAATGTGTGCACTATCAGAGTGTTGATGAAACACCGAAATTGTAGCGGGAATGAATACAACAATCACCATGAACACTTTCCTCCATCGGAGTAATGTCTCAAACTGTTTACGCTTTGATCGTTCCCTGGAAGACCAGTAGTAGTTTCCGATGCACATCTGGGGGCATTCTGTAATCTGTGGACTATCAGAGTGTTAATGAAACTCAGGAATTGCATTGGTATTGAATACAACATGCACCATGTGGACTTTTCTCCATGGGAATAATGTCTCAAACAGTCTACGCTTTAATCGTTCTCTGCAAGACCAGTAGTAGTTTCCGATGCACATCTGGAGGCATTCTGTAATCTGTGGACTATCAGAGTGTTAATGAAACTCAGGAATTGCATTGGTATTGAATACAACATGCACCATGTGGACTTTTCTCCATGGGAATAATGTCTCAAACAGTCTACGCTTTAATCGTTCTCTGCAAGACCAGTAGTAGTTTCCGATGCACATCTGGAGGCATTCTGTAATCTGTGGACTATCAGAGTGTTGATGAAACACCGAAATTGCATCGGGATTGAATACAACAGTCACCATGAACACTTTTTCTACATCAGAGTAATGTCTCAAACAGTTTACGCTTTGACCGTTCCCTGGAAGACCAGTAGTAGTTTCCGATGCGCATCTGGGGACATTCTGTAATCTGTGGACTATCAGATTGTTAATGAAACTCAGAAATTGCATCGGGATTGAATACAACAGTCACCATGTGCACTTCCCTCCATTGGATTAATGTCTCAAACTGTCTACGCTTTCATCGTTCCCTGGAAGACCAGGAGTAGTTTCCGATGCACATCTGGAATCATCCTGTAATATGTGGATCTTTAAAGTGTTGATAAAACACTCGAAATTGCTTCGGGATTGAATACAACAGTCACCATGCGCACTGTCCTTCTTGAGAGTACTGTCTCAAACAGTCTATGTTTTGATCATTCCCTGGAAGACCAGTAGTAGTTTCCGATGCACATCTTGAGGCATTCTATAATCTGTGGACCTTCAAAGTGTTGATGAAACACAGAAATTGCCTCGGGATTTAGTACAACAGCCACCATGCGCACTTTCCTCCTTGGGAGTAATGTCTCAAGCAGTCTACGCTTTGATCGTTCCCTAGATGACCAGTAGTAGTTTCCGATGCACATTTGGTGTCATTCTGTAATCTGTGGACTATCAGAGTGCTGATGAAACACAGAAATTGCATCGGGATGGAATACAACAGTCACCATGCGCACTTTCCTCCATGGGAGTAATGTCTCATACAGTCAACGCTTTGATGGTTCTCTGGAATACCAGCAGTAGTTTCCGATGCACATCTGGAGGCAATCTGTAATCTGTGGACTATCAGAGTGTTGTTGAAACACAGAGATTGCAGCGGGATTGAATATAACAGTCACCATGCGCACTTTCCTCCATGGGAGTAATGTCTCAAACAGTCTACGCTTTGATCGTCCCCTGGAAGATCAGTAGTAGTTTACGATGCACATCTGGAGGCATTCTGTAATCTGTGGACTATCAGTGTGTTGATGAAACACAGAAATTGCATCTTGATTGAATACGTCACCATGATAACTTTCCCCCATGGGAGTAATGTCTCAAACAGTCTACGCTTTGATCGTTCCCTGGAAGGCCAGTAGTAGTTTCCGATGCACATCTGGAGGCATTCTGTAATCTGTGAACTATCAGAGTGTTGATGAAACACAGAAATTGCATCGGGATTGAATACAACAGTAACCATGCGCACTTTCCTCCATGGGAGTAATGTCTCAAACAATTTACGCATAGATCGTTCCCTGGAAGGCCAGTAGTAGATTCCGATGCACATTTGGGGGCATTCTATAATCTGTGGAAAATCAGAGTGTTGATGAAACACAGAAATTGCGTCGGGATTGAATACAAAAGTCACCATGCGCACTTTCCTCCATGGGAGTAATGTCTCAAACAGTCTACGCTTTGAGCGTTCCCTGGAAGACCAGTAGTAGTTTCCGATGCACATCTGGAGGCATACTGTAATCTGTGGAACATCAGAGTGTTGATAAAACACAGAAATTGCTTCGGGATTGAATACAACAGTCATAGTGCGCACTTTCCTCCATGGGAGTAATGTCTCAAGCAGTCTACGATTTGATCGTTCCCTGGAAGACCAGTAGTAGTTTCCGATGCACATCTGGTGGCATTCTGTAATCTGTGCACTGTCAGAGTGTTGATGAAACACCGAAATTGTAGCGGGAATGAATACAACAGTCACCATGAACACTTTCCTCCATCGGAGTAATGTCTCAAACTGTTTACGCTTTGATCACTCCCTGGAAGACCAGTAGTAGTTTCCGATGCACATCTTAGGGCATTCTGTAATCTGTGGACTATCAGAGTGTTAATGAAACTCAGGAATTCCATTGGTATTGAATACAAAATGCACCATGTGGACTTTTCTCCATGGGAATAATGTCTCAAAGAGTCTACGCTTTAATCGTTCCCTGCAAGACCAGTAGTAGTTTCAGATGCACATCTGGAGGCATTCTGTAATCTGTGGACCTTCAAAGTGTTGATGAAACACAGAAATTGCCTCGGGATTGAATAAAACAGTCACCATGCGCACTTTCCTCCATGGGAGTAATGTCTCAAACAGCCTACGCTTTGATCGTTCCCTGGATGACCAGTAGTAGTTTACCATGCACGTCTGGACGCTTTCTGTAATCTGTGGACTATCAGAGTGTTGATGAAACACAGATATTGCATCGGGATTGAATACGTCACCATGAGCACTTTTCCCCTTGGGAGTATTGTCTCAAACAGTCTACGCTTTGATCGTTCCCTGGAAGGCCAGTAGTAGTTTCCGATGCACATCTGGAGGCATTCTGTAATCTGTGAACTATCAGAGTGTTGATGAAACACATAAATTGCACAGGGATTGAATACAACAGTAACCATGCGCACTTTCCACCATGGGAATAATGTCTCAAACAGTTTACGCATTGATCGTTCCCTGGAAGGCCAGTAGTAGATTCCGATGCACATCTGGGGGCATTCTATAATCTGTGGACAATCAGAATGTTGATGAAACACTGAAATTGCGTCGGGATTGAATACAAAAGTCACCATGCGCACTTTCCTCCATGAGAGCAATGTCTCAAACAGTCTACGCTTTGTTCGTTTCCTGGAAGACCAGTAGTAGATTCCGATGCACATCTGGAGGCATTCTGTAATCTGTGGTCCTTCAAAGTGTTGATGAAACACACAAATTGCATCAAAAGTGAATACAACAGTCACCTTGCGCACTTTCTTCCATGGGAGTAATGTCTCACATGGTCTACGATTTGATCGTTCCCTGGAAGACCAGTAGTAGTTTCCAAAGCCCATCTAGTGTCATTCTGTAGTCTGTGGACTATCAGTGTGTTGATGAATCTCAGAAATTGTATCGGGACTGAATACAACAGTCACCATGCGCACTTTCCTCCATGGGAGTAATGTCACAAACAGTTTACGCTATGATCGTTCCATGGAAGACCAGTAGTAGCTTCCGATGCACATCTGGGGGCATTCTGTAATGTGATGACCATCAGAGTGTTAATGAAACACAGAAATTGCATCAGGTTTGAGTACAACAGTCACCATGCGCACTTTCCTCCATGGGAGTACTGTCTCAATCAGTCTACGATTTGATCGTTCCCTGCAAGAGCAGTAGTAGTTTCCGATGCACATCCGGAGGCATTTTGTAATCTGTGGACTATCATAGTGTTGTTGAAACACAGAAATTGCATCAGGATTGAATACAACAGTCACCATGCGCACTTTGCTCCATGGGAGTAAAGACTCAAACAATCTATGCTTTGATCGTTCCCTGGATGACCAGTAGTAGTTTCCGATGCACATCTGGAGGCATTCTGTAATCTGTGGACTATCAGAGTGTTGTTGAAACACAGAAATTGCATCAGGATTGAATACAACAGTCACCATGCGCACTTTGCTCCATGGGAGTAAAGACTCAAACAATCTATGCTTTGATCGTTCCCTGGATGACCAGTAGTAGTTTCCGATGCACATCTGGGGGCATTCTATAATGTGTGGCCTATCAGAGTGTTGATGAAACACAGAAATTGCATCGGGATGGAATACAACAGTCACCATGCGCACTTTCCTCCATGGAAGTAATGTCTCAAACAGTCTACGCTTTGATCGTTCCCTGGAAGACCAGTAGTAGTTAACGATGCACATCTGGAGGCATTCTGTAATCTGTGGACCTTCAAAGTGTTGGTGAAACACAGAAATTGCCTCGGGATTGAATACAACAGTCACCATGCGCACTTTCCTCCATGGGAGTAATGTCTCCAACAGTCTACGCTTTGATCGTTCCCTGGAAGACCAATAGTAGTTCACGATGCACATCTGGAGGCATTCTGTAATCTGTGGACTATCAGAGTGTTGATGAAACACAGAAATTTGCATCGGGATTGAATACGTCACCATGAGCACTTTCCCCCTTGGGAGTAATGTCTCAAACAGTCTACGCTTTGATCGTTCCCTGGAAGGCCAGTAGTAGTTTCCGATGCACATCTGGAGGCATTCTGTAATCTGTGAACTATCAGAGTGTTGATGAAACACAGAAATTGCATCGGGATTGAATACAACAGTAACCATGCGCACTTTCCTCCATGGGAGTAATGTCTCAAACAATTTACGCATAGATCGTTCCCTGGAAGGCCAGTAGTAGATTCCGATGCACATTTGGGGGCATTCTATAATCTGTGGAAAATCAGAGTGTTGATGAAACACAGAAATTGCGTCGGGATTGAATACAAAAGTCACCATGCGCACTTTCCTCCATGGGAGTAATGTCTCAAACAGTCTACGCTTTGAGCGTTCCCTGGAAGACCAGTAGTAGTTTCCGATGCACATCTGGAGGCATACTGTAATCTGTGGAACATCAGAGTGTTGATAAAACACAGAAATTGCTTCGGGATTGAATACAACAGTCATAGTGCGCACTTTCCTCCATGGGAGTAATGTCTCAAGCAGTCTACGATTTGATCGTTCCCTGGAAGACCAGTAGTAGTTTCCGATGCACATCTGGTGGCATTCTGTAATCTGTGCACTGTCAGAGTGTTGATGAAACACCGAAATTGTAGCGGGAATGAATACAACAGTCACCATGAACACTTTCCTCCATCGGAGTAATGTCTCAAACTGTTTACGCTTTGATCACTCCCTGGAAGACCAGTAGTAGTTTCCGATGCACATCTTAGGGCATTCTGTAATCTGTGGACTATCAGAGTGTTAATGAAACTCAGGAATTCCATTGGTATTGAATACAAAATGCACCATGTGGACTTTTCTCCATGGGAATAATGTCTCAAAGAGTCTACGCTTTAATCGTTCCCTGCAAGACCAGTAGTAGTTTCAGATGCACATCTGGAGGCATTCTGTAATCTGTGGACCTTCAAAGTGTTGATGAAACACAGAAATTGCCTCGGGATTGAATAAAACAGTCACCATGCGCACTTTCCTCCATGGGAGTAATGTCTCAAACAGCCTACGCTTTGATCGTTCCCTGGATGACCAGTAGTAGTTTACCATGCACGTCTGGACGCTTTCTGTAATCTGTGGACTATCAGAGTGTTGATGAAACACAGATATTGCATCGGGATTGAATACGTCACCATGAGCACTTTTCCCCTTGGGAGTAATGTCTCAAACAGTCTACGCTTTGATCGTTCCCTGGAAGGCCAGTAGTAGTTTCCGATGCACATCTGGAGGCATTCTGTAATCTGTGAACTATCAGAGTGTTGATGAAACACATAAATTGCACAGGGATTGAATACAACAGTAACCATGCGCACTTTCCACCATGGGAATAATGTCTCAAACAGTTTACGCATTGATCGTTCCCTGGAAGGCCAGTAGTAGATTCCGATGCACATCTGGGGGCATTCTATAATCTGTGGACAATCAGAATGTTGATGAAACACTGAAATTGCGTCGGGATTGAATACAAAAGTCACCATGCGCACTTTCCTCCATGAGAGCAATGTCTCAAACAGTCTACGCTTTGTTCGTTTCCTGGAAGACCAGTAGTAGATTCCGATGCACATCTGGAGGCATTCTGTAATCTGTGGTCCTTCAAAGTGTTGATGAAACACACAAATTGCATCAAAAGTGAATACAACAGTCACCTTGCGCACTTTCTTCCATGGGAGTAATGTCTCACATGGTCTACGATTTGATCGTTCCCTGGAAGACCAGTAGTAGTTTCCAAAGCCCATCTAGTGTCATTCTGTAGTCTGTGGACTATCAGTGTGTTGATGAATCTCAGAAATTGTATCGGGACTGAATACAACAGTCACCATGCGCACTTTCCTCCATGGGAGTAATGTCACAAACAGTTTACGCTATGATCGTTCCATGGAAGACCAGTAGTAGCTTCCGATGCACATCTGGGGGCATTCTGTAATGTGATGACCATCAGAGTGTTAATGAAACACAGAAATTGCATCAGGTTTGAGTACAACAGTCACCATGCGCACTTTCCTCCATGGGAGTACTGTCTCAATCAGTCTACGATTTGATCGTTCCCTGCAAGAGCAGTAGTAGTTTCCGATGCACATCCGGAGGCATTTTGTAATCTGTGGACTATCATAGTGTTGTTGAAACACAGAAATTGCATCAGGATTGAATACAACAGTCACCATGCGCACTTTGCTCCATGGGAGTAAAGACTCAAACAATCTATGCTTTGATCGTTCCCTGGATGACCAGTAGTAGTTTCCGATGCACATCTGGAGGCATTCTGTAATCTGTGGACTATCAGAGTGTTGTTGAAACACAGAAATTGCATCAGGATTGAATACAACAGTCACCATGCGCACTTTGCTCCATGGGAGTAAAGACTCAAACAATCTATGCTTTGATCGTTCCCTGGATGACCAGTAGTAGTTTCCGATGCACATCTGGGGGCATTCTATAATGTGTGGCCTATCAGAGTGTTGATGAAACACAGAAATTGCATCGGGATGGAATACAACAGTCACCATGCGCACTTTCCTCCATGGAAGTAATGTCTCAAACAGTCTACGCTTTGATCGTTCCCTGGAAGACCAGTAGTAGTTAACGATGCACATCTGGAGGCATTCTGTAATCTGTGGACCTTCAAAGTGTTGGTGAAACACAGAAATTGCCTCGGGATTGAATACAACAGTCACCATGCGCACTTTCCTCCATGGGAGTAATGTCTCCAACAGTCTACGCTTTGATCGTTCCCTGGAAGACCAATAGTAGTTCACGATGCACATCTGGAGGCATTCTGTAATCTGTGGACTATCAGAGTGTTGATGAAACACAGAAAATTGCATCGGGATTGAATACGTCACCATGAGCACTTTCCCCCTTGGGAGTAATGTCTCAAACAGTCTACGCTTTGATCGTTCCCTGGAAGGCCAGTAGTAGTTTCCGATGCACATCTGGAGGCATTCTGTAATCTGTGAACTATCAGAGTGTTGATGAAACACAGAAATTGCTTCGGGATTGAATACAACAGTAACCATGCGCACTTTCCTCCATGGGAGTAATGTCTCAAACAGTTTACGCATTGATCGCTCCCTGGAAGGCCAGTAGTAGACTCCGATGCACATCTGGTTGTATTCTATAATCTATGGACAATCAGAGTGTTGATGAAACACAGAAATTGCGTCGGGATTGAATACAACAGTCACCAAGCGCACTTTCCTCCATGGGAGTAATGTCTCAAACAGTCAACGCTTTGATCGTTCCCTGGAAGACCAGTAGTAGTTTCCGATGAACATCTGGAGGCATTCTGTGATCTGTGGACCTTCAAAGTGTTGGTGAAACACAGAAATTGCCTCGGGATTGAATACAACATTCACCATGCGCACTTCCCTCCATGGGAGTAATGTCTCAAACAGTCTACGCTTTGATCGTTCCCTAGAATACCAGTAGTAGTTTCCGATGCACATCTGGAGGCATTCTGTAATCTGTGGACTATCAGAGTGTTAATGAAACACAGAAATTGCATCGGGATTGAATACAACAGTCACCATGAGCACTTTCCCCCATGGGAGTAATGTCTCAAACAGTCTACGCTTTGATCGTTCCCTGGAAGGACAGTAGTAGTTTCCGATGCACATCTGGAGGCCTTCTGTAATCTGTGGACTATCAGAGTGTTGATGAAGCACAGAAATTGCATCGGGATTGAATACAACAGTAAACATGCGCACTTTCCTCCATGAGAGTAATGTCTCAAACATTTTACGCTTTATTCGTTCCCTGGAAGGCCAGTACTAGATTCCGATGCACATCTGGGTGCATTCTATAATCTGTGGACAATCACAGTCTTGATGAAACAAAGAAATTGCAAAGGGATTGAATACAACAGTCATAATGCGCACATTCCTCCTTGGGAGTAATGTCTTAAACAGTCAACGCTTTGATCGTTCCCTGGAAGACCAGTAGTAGTTTCCGATGCACATCTGGAGGCATTCTGTAATATGTGGACTATCAGAGTGTTGATAAAACATAGAAATTGCGTCGGGATTGAATACAACTGTCACCACGCGCACTTGCCTTCACGGGAGTAATGTCTCAAACAGTCTTCGCATTGATCATTCCCTGGAAGATCAGTAGTAGCTTCCGATGCACAACCGGAGGCATTCTGTAATCTGCAGGCTATCAGAGTGCTGTTGAAACTCAGAAATTGCATTGGGGTTGAATACAACAGTCACCATGCGCACTTTCCTCCATGGGAGTACTGTCTCAATCAGTTTACGCTTTGATCGTTCCCTGCAAGACCAGTAGTAGTGTCCGATGCACATCCGGATGCATTTTGTAATCTGTGGACCTTCAACGTGTTGATGAAACACAGATATTGCATCGGGATTGAATACAACAGTCATCATGCGCATTTTCCTCCATGGGAGTAATGTCTCAAACAGTCTTCGTTTTCATTGTTCCCTGGAAGACCAGTAGTAGTTTCCGATGCACATCTGGGGGCATTCTGTAATGTTTGGACCATCAGAGTGTTGATGAAACACAGAAATTGCATCGGGATTGAATACAACAGTCACCATGCGCACTTTCCTAAATGGGAGTAATGTCTCAAACAGTTTACGCTTTGATCGTTCCCTGGAAGACCAGTAGTAGTTTCCAATGCACATCTGGTGGCACTCTGTAATCTGTGGACTATCTGAGTGTTGTTGAAACACAGAAATTGCATCGGGATTGAATACAACAGTCACCATGCGCACTTTGCTTCATGGGAGTAAAGTCTCAAACAATCTACGCTTTGATCGTTCCCTGGAAGACCAGTAGTAGTTTCCGATGCACATCTGGAGGCATTCTGTTATCTGTGGACAATCAGAGTGTTGATGAAACACAGAAATTGCATCGGGATTGAATACGTCACCATGAGCACTTTCCCCCTTGGGGGTAATGTCTCAAACAGTCTACGCTTTGATCGTTCTCTGGAAGGCCAGTAGTAGTTTCCGATGCACATCTGGAGGCATTCTGTAATCTGTGGACTATCAGAGTGTTGATGAAACACAGAAATTGCATCGGGATTGAATACAACAGTAACCATGCGCACTTACCCCCATGGGAGTAATGTCTCAAACAGTTTACGCTTTGATCGTTCCCTGGAAGGCCAGTAGTAGATTCCGATGCACATCTGGGGGCATTCTATAACCTGTGGACAATCAGAGTGTTGATGAAACACAGAAATTGCATCGGGATTGAATACAACAGTCACATTGCGCACTTTTCTATATGGGAGTTATGTCTCAAACAGTCTACGCTTCAATCGTGTCCTGGAAGACCAGTCGTAGTTTCCGATGCACATCTGGAGGCATTCTGCAATCTGTGGACCTTCAAAGTGTTGATGAAACACAGAAATTGCATGGGGATCGAATACGACAGTCACCTTGCGCACTTTCTTCCATGGGAGTAATGTCTCAAACAGTCTACGCTTTGATCGTTCCCTAGAATACCAGTAGTAGTTTCCGATGCACATCTGGAGGCATTCTGTAATCTGTGGACTATCAGAGTGATGTTGAAACACAGATATTGCATCGGGATTGAATACAACAGTCACATTGCGCACTTTTCTATATGGGAGTTATGTCTCAAACAGTCTACGCTTCAATCGTGTCCTGGAAGACCAGTCGTAGTTTCCGATGCACATCTGGAGGCATTCTGCAATCTGTGGACCTTCAAAGTGTTGATGAAACACAGAAATTGCATGGGGATCGAATACGACAGTCACCTTGCGCACTTTCTTCCATGGGAGTAATGTCTCAAACAGTCTACGCTTTGATCGTTCCCTAGAATACCAGTAGTAGTTTCCGATGCACATCTGGAGGCATTCTGTAATCTGTGGACTATCAGAGTGTTAATGAAACACAGAAATTGCATCGGGATTGAATACAACAGTCACCATGAGCACTTTCCCCCATGGGAGTAATGTCTCAAACAGTCTACGCTTTGATCGTTCCCTTGAAGGACAGTAGTAGTTTCCGATGCACATCTGGAGGCCTTCTGTAATCTGTGGACTATCAGAGTGTTGATGAAGCACAGAAATTGCATCGGGATTGAATACAACAGTAAACATGCGCACTTTCCTCCATGAGAGTAATGTCTCAAACATTTTACGCTTTATTCGTTCCCTGGAAGGCCAGTACTAGATTCCGATGCACATCTGGGTGCATTCTATAATCTGTGGACAATCACAGTCTTGATGAAACAAAGAAATTGCAAAGGGATTGAATACAACAGTCATAATGCGCACATTCCTCCTTGGGAGTAATGTCTTAAACAGTCAACGCTTTGATCGTTCCCTGGAAGACCAGTAGTAGTTTCCGATGCACATCTGGAGGCATTCTGTAATATGTGGACTATCAGAGTGTTGATAAAACATAGAAATTGCGTCGGGATTGAATACAACTGTCACCACGCGCACTTGCCTTCACGGGAGTAATGTCTCAAACAGTCTTCGCATTGATCATTCCCTGGAAGATCAGTAGTAGCTTCCGATGCACAACCGGAGGCATTCTGTAATCTGCAGGCTATCAGAGTGCTGTTGAAACTCAGAAATTGCATTGGGGTTGAATACAACAGTCACCATGCGCACTTTCCTCCATGGGAGTACTGTCTCAATCAGTCTACGCTTTGATCGTTCCCTGCAAGACCAGTAGTAGTGTCCGATGCACATCCGGATGCATTTTGTAATCTGTGGGCCTTCAACGTGTTGATGAAACACAGATATTGCATCGGGATTGAATACAACAGTCATCATGCGCATTTTCCTCCATGGGAGTAATGTCTCAAACAGTCTTCGTTTTCATTGTTCCCTGGAAGACCAGTAGTAGTTTCCGATGCACATCTGGGGGCATTCTGTAATGTTTGGACCATCAGAGTGTTGATGAAACACAGAAATTGCGTCGGGATTGAATACAACAGTCACCATGCGCACTTTCCTCCATGGGAGTAATGTCTCAAACAGTTTACGCTTTGATCGTTCCCTGGAAGACCAGTAGTAGTTTCCAATGCACATCTGGTGGCACTCTGTAATCTGTGGACTATCTGAGTGTTGTTGAAACACAGAAATTGCATCGGGATTGAATACAACAGTCACCATGCGCACTTTGCTTCATGGGAGTAAAGTCTCAAACAATCTACGCTTTGATCGTTCCCTGGAAGACCAGTAGTAGTTTCCGATGCACATCTGGAGGCATTCTGTTATCTGTGGACAATCAGAGTGTTGATGAAACACAGAAATTGCATCGGGATTGAATACGTCACCATGAGCACTTTCCCCCTTGGAGGTAATGTCTCAAACAGTCTACGCTTTGATCGTTCTCTGGAAGGCCAGTAGTAGTTTCCGATGCACATCTGGAGGCATTCTGTAATCTGTGGACTATCAGAGTGTTGATGAAACACAGAAATTGCATCGGGATTGAATACAACAGTAACCATGCGCACTTTCCCCCATGGGAGTAATGTCTCAAACAGTTTACGCTTTGATCGTTCCCTGGAAGGCCAGTAGTAGATTCCGATGCACATCTGGGGGCATTCTATAACCTGTGGACAATCAGAGTGTTGATGAAACACAGAAATTGCATCGGGATTGAATACAACAGTCACCATGCGCACTTTCCTCCTTGGGAGTAATGTCTCAAACAGTCTTCGCATTGATCGTTCCCTGGAAGATCAGTAGTAGTTTCCGATTCACATCCGGAGGCATTCTGTAATCTGCGGACTATCAGAGTGATGTTGAAACACAGATATTGCATCGGGATTGAATACAACAGTCACATTGCGCACTTTTCTATATGGGAGTTATGTCTCAAACAGTCTACGCTTCAATCGTGTCCTGGAAGACCAGTCGTAGTTTCCGATGCACATCTGGAGGCATTCTGCAATCTGTGGACCTTCAAAGTGTTGATGAAACACAGAAATTGCATGGGGATCGAATACGACAGTCACCTTGCGCACTTTCTTCCATGGGAGTAATGTCTCAAATAGTCTACTTTTTGATCGTTCCCTGGAGGACAAGTAGTAGTTTCCGATGCCCATCTGGTGTCATTCTGTAGTCTGTGGACTATCAGAGTGTTGATGAAACTCAGAAATTGTATCGGGATTGAATACAACAGTCACCATGCGCACTTTCCTCCATGGGAGTAATGTCTCTAACAGTCTACGCTTTGATCGTTCCATGGAAGACCAGTAGTAGTTTCCGATGGACATCTGGGGGCATTCTGTAATGTGTGGACCATCAGAGTGTTGATGAAACACAGAAATTGCATTGGGGTTGAATACAACAGTCACCATGCGCACTTTCCTCCATGGGAGTAAAGTCTCAAACAGTCAACCTTTTCATCGTTCCCTGGAAGACCAGTAATAGTTTCCGATGCACATCTGCAGGCATTCTGAAATCTGTGGACTATCAGAGTGTTGATGAAACACTGAAAATGCATCGGGATTGAATACAACAGTCACCATGAGCACTTTCCCCCATGGGAGTAATGTCTCAAACAGTCTACGCTTTGATCGTTCCCTGGAAGGCCAGTAGTAGTTTCCGATGCACATCAGGTGGCATTCTGTAATCTGTGGACTGTCAGAGTGTTGATGAAACACAGAAATTGCATCGGGATTGAATACAACAGTAACCATGCGCACTTTCCCCCATGGGAGTAATGTCTCAAACAGTTTACGCTTTGATCGTTCCCTGGAAGGCCAGTAGTAGATTCCGATGCACATCTGGGGGCATTTTATAATCTGTGGACAATCAGAGTCTTGATGAAACACAGAAATTGCATCGGGATTGAATACAACAGTCACCATGCGCACATTCCTCCTTGGGAGTAATGTCTCAAACAGTCTTCGCATTGATCGTTCCCTGGAAGATCAGTAGTAGTTTCCGATGCACATCCGGAGGCATTCTGTAATCTGCGGACTATCAGAGTGCTCTTGAAACACAGATATTGCATCGGGATTGAATACAACAGTCACATTGCGCACTTTCCTATATGGGAGTTATGTCTCAAACAGTCTACGCTTTGATCGTGTCCTGGAAGACCAGTAGTAGTTTCCGATGCACATCTAGGAGGCATTCTGTAATCTGTGGACCTTCAAATACTAATGAAACACAGAAGTTGCCTCGGGATTGAATACAACAGTCACCATGCGCACTTTCCTCCATGGGAGTAATGTCTCAAACAGTCTAGGCTTTGATCGTTTCCTGGAAGACTAGTAGTAGTTTCCGATGCACATCTGGTGTCATTCTGTAATCTGTGGACCTTCAAAGTGTTGATGAAATACAAAAATTGCCTCGGGATTGAATACAACAGTCATCATTCGCATTTTCCTCCATGGGAGTAATGTCTCAAACAGTCTGTGGAACTTCCAAGTGTTGATGAAACATAGACATTGCATCGGGATTGATACAACAGTCACCATGCGCACTTTCCTCCATGGGAGTAATATCTCAAACAGTCTACGCTTTCATCGTTCCCTGGAAGACCAGTAGAGTGTTGGTGAAACACAGAAATTGCATCGGGATTGAATACAACAGTCACCATGCGCACTTTCCTATATGGGAGTAATGTCTCAAACAGTCAAGGCTTTGATCGTTTCCTGGAAGACCAGTAGTAGTTTCCGATGCACATCTGGAGGCATTCTGTAGTCTGTGGACCTTCCAAGTGTTGATGAAACACAGAAATTGCATCGGGATTGATACAACAGTCACCATGCGCACTTTCCTCCATGGGAGTAATGTCTCAAACCATCTACGCTTTGATCGTTCCCTGGATGACCAGTAGTAGTTTCCGATGCGTGTCTGGGTGCATTCTGTAATGTGTGGACCATCATAGTGTTGATGAAACACACGAATTGCATCGCGATTAAATACAAATGTCACCATGCGCACTTTCCTCCATGGGAGTAATGTCTCAATAACTCTACGATTTGATCGTGCCCTGCAAGTGCAGTAGTAGTTTCCGATTCACATCCGGAGGCATTCTGTAATCTGCGGACCTTCAAAGTGTTGATGAAACACAGAAATTGCCTCGGGATTGAATACAACAGTCATCATTCGCATTTTCCTCCATGGGAGTAATGTCTCAAACAGTCTGTGGAGCTTCCAAGTGTTGATAAAACACAGAAATTGCATCGGGATTGATACAACAGTCACCATGCGCACTTTCCTCCATGGGAGTAATATCTCAAACAGTCTACGCTTTCATCGTTCCCTGGAAGACCAGTAGAGTGTTGGTGAAACACAGAAATTGCATCGGGATTGAATACAACAGTCACCATGCGCACTTTCCTATATGGGAGTAATGTCTCAAACCATCTACGCTTTGATCGTTCCCTGGAAGACCAGTAGTAGTTTCAAATGCACATCTGGAGGCATTCTGTAGTCTGTGGATCTTCCAAGTGTTGATGAAACACAGAAATTGCATTGGGATTGATACAACAGTCACCATGCGCACTTTCCTCCATGGGAGTAATGTCTCAAACCATCTACGCTTTGATCGTTCCCTGGAAGACCAGTAGTAGTTTCAAATGCACATCTGGAGGCATTCTGTAATCTGTGGACTATCAGAGCGTTAATGAAACTCAGAAATTGCATCGGTATTGAATACAACATGCACCATGTGGACTTTTCTCCATGGGAGTAATGTCTCAAACAGTCTACGCTTTGATCGTCCCCTGCAAGACCAGTAGTACTTTCCGATGCATATCTGGAGGCATTCTGTAATCTGTGGACTATCAGAGTGTTGTTGAAACACAGAAATTTCATCGGGATTGAATATAACAGTCACCATGCGCAATTTTCCTCCATAAGAGTAATGTCTCAAACAGTCTACGATTTGCTCGTTCCCTGGAGGACGAGTAGTAGTTTCCGATGCACATCTGGGGGCATTCTGTAACCTGTGGACCTTCAAAGTGTTGATGAAACACAGAAATTCCTTCGGGATTGAATATAACAGTCACCATGCGCACTTTCCTTCATGGGTGTAATGTCTCAAAGAGTCTACGCTTTGATAGTTTCCTGGAAGACCAGTAGTAGTTTCCGATGCACATCTGGAGGCATTCTGTACTCTGTGGACCATCAAAGTGTTGACGAAACACAGAAATTGCATCGGGATTGAATATAACAGTCACCATGCGCAATTTTCCTCCATAAGAGTAATGTCTCAAACAGTCTACGATTTGATCGTTCCCTGGAGGACGAGTAGTAGTTTCCGATGCACATCTGGAGGCATTCTGTAATCTGTGGTTGTTCAAAATGTTGATGAAGCACAGAAATTGCATCGAATTGAATACAACAGCCACCATGAGCACTTTCCTCCATGGGAGTAATGTCTCAAACAGTCTATGCTAAGATCGTTCCCTGGAAGACCATTAGTAGCTTCCGATGCACATCTGGAGGCACTCTGTAATCTTTGGACTATCAGAGTGTTGATGAAACACAGAAATTGCATCGGGATTGAATACAACAGTCACCATGAGCACTTTCCTCTATGGGAGTAATGTCTCAAACAGTATACGATTTGATCGTTCCCTGGAAGGCCGGTAGTAGTTTCCGATGCACTTCTGGAGGCATTCTGTAATCTGTGGAGTATCAGAGTGTTGATGAAACACTGAAATTGCATCGGGATTGAATACAACAGTCACCATTAGCACTTACCTCCATGGGAGTAGTGTCTCAAACAGTCTACGCTTTGATCGTTCCCTTTAAGACCAGTAATAGTTTCCGATGCACATCTGGTGGCACTCTGTAGTCTGTGGACGCTCAAAGTGTTGATGAAACACAGAAATTGCCTCGGGATTGAATACAACAGTCACCAGGCGCACTTTCCTCCATGGGAGTAATGTCTCAAACTGTCTACGCTTACATCGTTCCCTGGAAGACCAGTAGTAGTTTTTGATGTACATCTGGAGGTATTCTGTAATCTGTGGACGATCAAAGTGTTGACAAAACACAGAAATTGCATCGGGATTGAATACAACAGTCACCATGCGCAATTTTCCTCCATAAGAATAATGTCTCAAACAGTCTACGATTTGATCGTTCAATGGAAGACCAGTAGTTGTTTCTGATGCACATCTGGAGGCATTCTGTAATTTGTGGACAATCACAGTGTTGATGAAACACAGAAATTGCATCGGCCTTGAATACAACAGTCACTATGCGCACTTTCCTCCATGGGAGTAATGTCTCAAACTGTCTACGCTTACATCGTTCCCTGGAAGACCGGTAGTAGTTTTTGATGTACATCTGGAGGTATTCTGTAATCTGTGGACCTTCAAAGTGGTAGTGGTGATGAAACACAGAAATTCCCTCGGGATTGAATACAACAGTCAACATGCGCACTTTCCTCCATGGGAGTAATGTCTCAAACAGTCTTCGCATTGATCGTTCCCTGGAAGATCAGTAGTAGTTTCCGATTCACATCCGGAGGCATTCTGTAATCTGCGGACTATCAGAGTGATGTTGAAACACAGATATTGCATCGGGATTGAATACAACAGTCACATTGCGCACTTTTCTATATGGGAGTTATGTCTCAAACAGTCTACGCTTCAATCGTGTCCTGGAAGACCAGTCGTAGTTTCCGATGCACATCTGGAGGCATTCTGCAATCTGTGGACCTTCAAAGTGTTGATGAAACACAGAAATTGCATGGGGATCGAATACGACAGTCACCTTGCGCACTTTCTTCCATGGGAGTAATGTCTCAAATAGTCTACTTTTTGATCGTTCCCTGGAGGACAAGTAGTAGTTTCCGATGCCCATCTGGTGTCATTCTGTAGTCTGTGGACTATCAGAGTGTTGATGAAACTCAGAAATTGTATCGGGATTGAATACAACAGTCACCATGCGCACTTTCCTCCATGGGAGTAAAGTCTCAAACAGTCATCCTTTTAATCGTTCCCTGGAAGACCAGTAATAGTTTCCGATGCACATCTGCAGGCATTCTGAAATCTGTGGACAATCAGAGTGTTGATGAAACACTGAAAATGCATCGGGATTGAATACAACAGTCACCATGAGCACTTTCCCCCATGGGAGTAATGTCTCAAACAGTCTACGCTTTGATCGTTCCCTGGAAGGCCAGTAGTAGTTTCCGATGCACATCAGGTGGCATTCTGTAATCTGTGGACTGTCAGAGTGTTGATGAAACACAGAAATTGCATCGGGATTGAATACAACAGTAACCATGCGCACTTTCCCCCATGGGAGTAATGTCTCAAACAGTTTACGCTTTGATCGTTCCCTGGAAGGCCAGTAGTAGATTCCGATGCACATCTGGGGGCATTTTATAATCTGTGGACAATCAGAGTCTTGATGAAACACAGAAATTGCATCGGGATTGAATACAACAGTCACCATGCGCACATTCCTCCTTGGGAGTAATGTCTCAAACAGTCTTCGCATTGATCGTTCCCTGGAAGATCAGTAGTAGTTTCCGATGCACATCCGGAGGCATTCTGTAATCTGCGGACTATCAGAGTGCTGTTGAAACACAGATGTTGCATCGGGATTGAATACAACAGTCACATTGCGCACTTTCCTATATGGGAGTTATGTCTCAAACAGTCTACGCTTTGATCGTGTCCTGGAAGACCAGTAGTAGTTTCCGATGCACATCTAGGAGGCATTCTGTAATCTGTGGACCTTCAAATACTAATGAAACACAGAAGTTGCCTCGGGATTGAATACAACAGTCACCATGCGCACTTTCCTCCATGGGAGTAATGTCTCAAACAGTCTAGGCTTTGATCGTTTCCTGGAAGACTAGTAGTAGTTTCCGATGCACATCTGGTGTCATTCTGTAATCTGTGGACTATCAGAGTGTTGATGAAACACACGAATTGCATCACGATTAAATACAAAAGTCACCATGCGCACTTTCCTCCATGGGAGTAATGTCTCAATAACTCTACGATTTGATCGTGGCCTGCAAGTGCAGTAGTAGTTTCCGATTCACATCCGGAGGCATTCTGTAATCTGTGGACCTTCAAAGTGTTGATGAAATACAAAAATTGCCTCGGGATTGAATACAACAGTCATCATTCGCATTTTCCTCCATGGGAGTAATGTCTCAAACAGTCTGTGGAACTTCCAAGTGTTGATGAAACATAGACATTGCATCGGGATTGATACAACAGTCACCATGCGCACTTTCCTCCATGGGAGTAATATCTCAAACAGTCTACGCTTTCATCGTTCCCTGGAAGACCAGTAGAGTGTTGGTGAAACACAGAAATTGCATCGGGATTGAATACAACAGTCACCATGCGCACTTTCCAATATGGGAGTAATGTCTCAAACAGTCAAGGCTTTGATCGTTTCCTGGAAGACCAGTAGTAGTTTCCGATGCACATCTGGAGGCATTCTGTAGTCTGGGGACCTTCCAAGTGTTGATGAAACACAGAAATTGCATCGGGATTGATACAACAGTCACCATGCGCACTTTCCTCCATGGGAGTAATGTCTCAAACCATCTACGCTTTGATCGTTCCCTGGAAGACCAGTAGTAGTTTCCGATGCGTGTCTGGGTGCATTCTGTAATGTGTGGACCATCATAGTGTTGATGAAACACACGAATTGCATCGCGATTAAATACAAATGTCACCATGCGCACTTTCCTCCATGGGAGTAATGTCTCAATAACTCTACGATTTGATCGTGCCCTGCAAGTGCAGTAGTAGTTTCCGATTCACATCCGGAGGCATTCTGTAATCTGCGGACCTTCAAAGTGTTGATGAAACACAGAAATTGCCTCGGGATTGAATACAACAGTCATCATTCGCATTTTCCTCCATGGGAGTAATGTCTCAAACAGTCTGTGGAGCTTCCAAGTGTTGATAAAACACAGAAATTGCATCGGGATTGATACAACAGTCACCATGCGCACTTTCCTCCATGGGAGTAATATCTCAAACAGGCTACGCTTTCATCGTTCCCTGGAAGACCAGTAGAGTGTTGGTGAAACACAGAAATTGCATCGGGATTGAATACAACAGTCACCATGCGCACTTTCCTATATGGGAGTAATGTCTCAAACCATCTACGCTTTGATCGTTCCCTGGAAGACCAGTAGTAGTTTCAAATGCACATCTGGAGGCATTCTGTAGTCTGTGGATCTTCCAAGTGTTGATGAAACACAGAAATTGCATTGGGATTGATACAACAGTCACCATGCGCACTTTCCTCCATGGGAGTAATGTCTCAAACCATCTACGCTTTGATCGTTCCCTGGAAGACCAGTAGTAGTTTCAAATGCACATCTGGAGGCATTCTGTAATCTGTGGACTATCAGAGTGTTAATGAAACTCAGAAATTGCATCGGTATTGAATACAACATGCACCATGTGGACTTTTCTCCATGGGAGTAATGTCTCAAACAGTCTACGCTTTGATCGTTCTCTGCAAGACCAGTAGTAGATTCCGATGCACATGTGGATGCATTCTGTAATCTGTGGACCTTCAAAGTGTTGATGAAACACAGAAATTGCCTCGGGATTGAATACAACAGTCACCTTGAGCACTTTCCTCAATGAGAGTAATGTCTCAAACAGTTTACCCATTGATCGTTCCCTGGAAGACCAGTAGTAGTTTCCGATGCACATCTGGGGGCATTCTGTAATCTGTGGACTATCAGAGTGTTAATGAAACTCAGAAATTGCATCGGTATTGAATACAACATGCACCATGTGGACTTTTCTCCATAAGAGTAATGTCTCAAACAGTCTACGCTTTGATCGTCCCCTGCAAGACCAGTAGTACTTTCCGATGCATATCTGGAGGCATTCTGTAATCTGTGGACTATCAGAGTGTTGTTGAAACACAGAAATTTCATCGGGATTGAATATAACAGTCACCATGCGCAATTTTCCTCCATAAGAGTGATGTCTCAAACAGTCTACGATTTGCTCGTTCCCTGGAGGACGAGTAGTAGTTTCCGATGCACATCTGGGGGCATTCTGTAACCTGTGGACCTTCAAAGTGTTGATGAAACACAGAAATTCCTTCGGGATTGAATATAACAGTCACCATGCGCACTTTCCTTCATGGGTGTAATGTCTCAAAGAGTCTACGCTTTGATAGTTTCCTGGAAGACCAGTAGTAGTTTCCGATGCACATCTGGAGGCATTCTGTACTCTGTGGACCATCAAAGTGTTGACGAAACACAGAAATTGCATCGGGATTGAATATAACAGTCACCATGCGCAATTTTCCTCCATAAGAGTAATGTCTCAAACAGTCTACGATTTGATCGTTCCCTGGAGGACGAGTAGTAGTTTCCGATGCACATCTGGAGGCATTCTGTAATCTGTGGTTGTTCAAAATGTTGATGAAGCACAGAAATTGCATCGAATTTAATACAACAGCCACCATGAGCACTTTCCTCCATGGGAGTAATGTCTCAAACAGTCTATGCTAAGATCGTTCCCTGGAAGACCATTAGTAGCTTCCGATGCACATCTGGAGGCACTCTGTAATCTTTGGACTATCAGAGTGTTGATGAAACACAGAAATTGCATCGGGATTGAATACAACAGTCACCAAGAGCACTTTCCTCTATGGGAGTAATGTCTCAAACAGTATACGATTTGATCGTTCCCTGGAAGGCCGGTAGTAGTTTCCGATGCACATCTGGAGGCATTCTGTAATCTGTGGAGTATCAGAGTGTTGATGAAACACTGAAATTGCATCGGGATTGAATACAACAGTCACCATTAGCACTTACCTCCATGGGAGTAGTGTCTCAAACAGTCTACGCTTTGATCGTTCCCTTTAAGACCAGTAATAGTTTCCGATGCACATCTGGTGGCACTCTGTAGTCTGTGGACGCTCAAAGTGTTGATGAAACACAGAAATTGCCTCGGGATTGAATACAACAGTCACCAGGCGCACTTTCCTCCATGGGAGTAATGTCTCAAACTGTCTACGCTTACATCGTTCCCTGGAAGACCAGTAGTAGTTTTTGATGTACATCTGGAGGTATTCTGTAATCTGTGGACGATCAAAGTGTTGACAAAACACAGAAATTGCATCGGGATTGAATACAACAGTCACCATGCGCAATTTTCCTCCATAAGAATAATGTCTCAAACAGTCTACGATTTGATCGTTCAATGGAAGACCAGTAGTTGTTTCTGATGCACATCTGGAGGCATTCTGTAATTTGTGGACAATCACAGTGTTGATGAAACACAGAAATTGCATCGGCCTTGAATACAACAGTCACTATGCGCACTTTCCTCCATGGGAGTAATGTCTCAAACTGTCTACGCTTACATCGTTCCCTGGAAGACCGGTAGTAGTTTCAAATGCACATCTGGAGGCATTCTGTAATCTGTTGACTATCAGAGTGTTGATGAAACACAGAATTTGCATCGGGATTGATACAACAGTCACCATGCGCACTTTCCTCCATGGGAGTAATGTCTCAAACAGTTTACGCTTTGATCGTTCCCTGGAAGACCAGTAGTAGTTTCCGATCCGTGTCTGGGTGCATTCTGTAATGTGTGGACCATCATAGTGTTGATGAAACACACGAATTGCATCGCGATTAAATACAAAAGTCACCATGCGCACTTTCCTCCATGGGAGTAATGTCTCAATAACTCTACGATTTGATCGTGCCCTGCAAGTGCAGTAGTAGTTTCCGATTCACATCCGGAGGCATTCTGTAATCTGCGGACCTTCAAAGTGTTGATGAAACACAGAAATTGCCTCGGGATTGAATACAACAGTCATCATTCGCATTTTCCTCCATGGGAGTAATGTCTCAAACAGTCTGTGGAGCTTCCAAGTGTTGATGAAACACACAAATTGCATCGGGATTGATACAACAGTACCATGCGCACTTTCCTCCATGGGAGTAATATCTCAAACAGTCTACGCTTTCATCGTTCCCTGGAAGACCAGTAGAGCGTTGGTGAAACACAGAAATTGCATCGGGATTGAATACAACAGTCACCATGCGCACTTTCCTATATGGGAGTAATGTCTCAAACAGTCAAGGCTTTTATCGTTTCCTGGAAGACCAGCAGTAGTTTCCGATGCCCATCTGGTGTCATTCTGTAGTCTGTGGACTATCAGAGTGTTGATGAAACTCAGAAATTGTATCGGGATTGAATACAACAGTCACCATGCGCACTTTCCTCCATGGGAGTAATGTCTCTAACAGTCTACGCTTTGATCGTTCCATGGAAGACCAGTAGTAGTTTCCGATGGACATCTGGGGGCATTCTGTAATGTGTGGACCATCAGAGTGTTGATGAAACACAGAAATTGCATTGGGGTTGAATACAACAGTCACCATGCGCACTTTCCTCCATGGGAGTAAAGTCTCAAACAGTCATCCTTTTCATCGTTCCCTGGAAGACCAGTAATAGTTTCCGATGCACATCTGCAGGCATTCTGAAATCTGTGGACTATCAGAGTGTTGATGAAACACTGAAAATGCATCGGGATTGAATACAACAGTCACCATGAGCACTTTCCCCCATGGGAGTAATGTCTCAAACAGTCTACGCTTTGATCGTTCCCTGGAAGGCCAGTAGTAGTTTCCGATGCACATCAGGTGGCATTCTGTAATCTGTGGACTGTCAGAGTGTTGATGAAACACAGAAATTGCATCGGGATTGAATACAACAGTAACCATGCGCACTTTCCCCCATGGGAGTAATGTCTCAAACAGTTTACGCTTTGATCGTTCCCTGGAAGGCCAGTAGTAGATTCCGATGCACATCTGGGGGCATTTTATAATCTGTGGACAATCAGAGTCTTGATGAAACACAGAAATTGCATCGGGATTGAATACAACAGTCACCATGCGCACATTCCTCCTTGGGAGTAATGTCTCAAACAGTCTTCGCATTGATCGTTCCCTGGAAGATCAGTAGTAGTTTCCGATGCACATCCGGAGGCATTCTGTAATCTGCGGACTATCAGAGTGCTGTTGAAACACAGATATTGCATCGGGATTGAATACAACAGTCACATTGCGCACTTTCCTATATGGGAGTTATGTCTCAAACAGTCTACGCTTTGATCGTGTCCTGGAAGACCAGTAGTAGTTTCCGATGCACATCTAGGAGGCATTCTGTAATCTGTGGACCTTCAAATACTAATGAAACACAGAAGTTGCCTCGGGATTGAATACAACAGTCACCATGCGCACTTTCCTCCATGGGAGTAATGTCTCAAACAGTCTAGGCTTTGATCGTTTCCTGGAAGACTAGTAGTAGTTTCCGATGCACATCTGGTGTCATTCTGTAATCTGTGGACTATCAGAGTGTTGATGAAACACACGAATTGCATCACGATTAAATACAAAAGTCACCATGCGCACTTTCCTCCATGGGAGTAATGTCTCAATAACTCTACGATTTGATCGTGGCCTGCAAGTGCAGTAGTAGTTTCCGATTCACATCCGGAGGCATTCTGTAATCTGTGGACCTTCAAAGTGATGATGAAATACAAAAATTGCCTCGGGATTGAATACAACAGTCATCATTCGCATTTTCCTCCATGGGAGTAATGTCTCAAACAGTCTGTGGAACTTCCAAGTGTTGATGAAACATAGACATTGCATCGGGATTGATACAACAGTCACCATGCGCACTTTCCTCCATGGGAGTAATGTCTCAAACCATCTACGCTTTGATCGTTCCCTGGAAGACCAGTAGTAGTTTCCGATGCGTGTCTGGGTGCATTCTGTAATGTGTGGACCATCATAGTGTTGATGAAACACACGAATTGCATCGCGATTAAATACAAATGTCACCATGCGCACTTTCCTCCATGGGAGTAATGTCTCAATAACTCTACGATTTGATCGTGCCCTGCAAGTGCAGTAGTAGTTTCCGATTCACATCCGGAGGCATTCTGTAATCTGCGGACCTTCAAAGTGTTGATGAAACACAGAAATTGCCTCGGGATTGAATACAACAGTCATCATTCGCATTTTCCTCCATGGGAGTAATGTCTCAAACAGTCTGTGGAGCTTCCAAGTGTTGATAAAACACAGAAATTGCATCGGGATTGATACAACAGTCACCATGCGCACTTTCCTCCATGGGAGTAATATCTCAAACAGTCTACGCTTTCATCGTTCCCTGGAAGACCAGTAGAGTGTTGGTGAAACACAGAAATTGCATCGGGATTGAATACAACAGTCACCATGCGCACTTTCCTATATGGGAGTAATGTCTCAAACCATCTACGCTTTGATCGTTCCCTGGAAGACCAGTAGTAGTTTCAAATGCACATCTGGAGGCATTCTGTAGTCTGTGGATCTTCCAAGTGTTGATGAAACACAGAAATTGCATTGGGATTGATACAACAGTCACCATGCGCACTTTCCTCCATGGGAGTAATGTCTCAAACCATCTACGCTTTGATCGTTCCCTGGAAGACCAGTAGTAGTTTCAAATGCACATCTGGAGGCATTCTGTAATCTGTGGACTATCAGAGTGTTAATGAAACTCAGAAATTGCATCGGTATTGAATACAACATGCACCATGTGGACTTTTCTCCATGGGAGTAATGTCTCAAACAGTCTACGCTTTGATCGTTCTCTGCAAGACCAGTAGTAGATTCCGATGCACATGTGGATGCATTCTGTAATCTGTGGACCTTCAAAGTGTTGATGAAACACAGAAATTGCCTCGGGATTGAATACAACAGTCACCTTGAGCACTTTCCTCAATGAGAGTAATGTCTCAAACAGTTTACGCATTGATCGTTCCCTGGAAGACCAGTAGTAGTTTCCGATGCACATCTGGGGGCATTCTGTAATCTGTGGACTATCAGAGTGTTAATGAAACTCAGAAATTGCATCGGTATTGAATACAACATGCACCATGTGGACTTTTCTCCATAAGAGTAATGTCTCAAACAGTCTACGCTTTGATCGTCCCCTGCAAGACCAGTAGTACTCTCCGATGCATATCTGGAGGCATTCTGTAATCTGTGGACTATCAGAGTGTTGTTGAAACACAGAAATTTCATCGGGATTGAATATAACAGTCACCATGCGTAATTTTCCTCCATAAGAGTAATGTCTCAAACAGTCTACGATTTGCTCGTTCCCTGGAGGACGAGTAGTAGTTTCCGATGCACATCTGGGGGCATTCTGTAACCTGTGGACCTTCAAAGTGTTGATGAAACACAGAAATTCCTTCGGGATTGAATATAACAGTCACCATGCGCACTTTCCTTCATGGGTGTAATGTCTCAAAGAGTCTACGCTTTGATAGTTTCCTGGAAGACCAGTAGTAGTTTCCGATGCACATCTGGAGGCATTCTGTACTCTGTGGACCATCAAAGTGTTGACGAAACACAGAAATTGCATCGGGATTGAATATAACAGTCACCATGCGCAATTTTCCTCCATAAGAGTAATGTCTCAAACAGTCTACGATTTGATCGTTCCCTGGAGGACGAGTAGTAGTTTCCGATGCACATCTGGAGGCATTCTGTAATCTGTGGTTGTTCAAAATGTTGATGAAGCACAGAAATTGCATCGAATTGAATACAACAGCCACCATGAGCACTTTCCTCCATGGGAGTAATGTCTCAAACAGTCTATGCTAAGATCGTTCCCTGGAAGACCATTAGTAGCTTCCGATGCACATCTGGAGGCACTCTGTAATCTTTGGACTATCAGAGTGTTGATGAAACACAGAAATTGCATCGGGATTGAATACAACAGTCACCAAGAGCACTTTCCTCTATGGGAGTAATGTCTCAAACAGTATACGATTTGATCGTTCCCTGGAAGGCCGGTAGTAGTTTCCGATGCACATCTGGAGGCATTCTGTAATCTGTGGAGTATCAGAGTGTTGATGAAACACTGAAATTGCATCGGGATTGAATACAACAGTCACCATTAGCACTTACCTCCATGGGAGTAGTGTCTCAAACAGTCTACGCTTTGATCGTTCCCTTTAAGACCAGTAATAGTTTCCGATGCACATCTGGTGGCACTCTGTAGTCTGTGGACGCTCAAAGTGTTGATGAAACACAGAAATTGCCTCGGGATTGAATACAACAGTCACCAGGCGCACTTTCCTCCATGGGAGTAATGTCTCAAACTGTCTACGCTTACATCGTTCCCTGGAAGACCAGTAGTAGTTTTTGATGTACATCTGGAGGTATTCTGTAATCTGTGGACGATCAAAGTGTTGACAAAACACAGAAATTGCATCGGGATTGAATACAACAGTCACCATGCGCAATTTTCCTCCATAAGAATAATGTCTCAAACAGTCTACGATTTGATCGTTCAATGGAAGACCAGTAGTTGTTTCTGATGCACATCTGGAGGCATTCTGTAATTTGTGGACAATCACAGTGTTGATGAAACACAGAAATTGCATCGGCCTTGAATACAACAGTCACTATGCGCACTTTCCTCCATGGGAGTAATGTCTCAAACTGTCTACGCTTACATCGTTCCCTGGAAGACCGGTAGTAGTTTCAAATGCACATCTGGAGGCATTCTGTAATCTGTTGACTATCAGAGTGTTGATGAAACACAGAATTTGCATCGGGATTGATACAACAGTCACCATGCGCACTTTCCTCCATGGGAGTAATGTCTCAAACAGTTTACGCTTTGATCGTTCCCTGGAAGACCAGTAGTAGTTTCCGATCCGTGTCTGGGTGCATTCTGTAATGTGTGGACCATCATAGTGTTGATGAAACACACGAATTGCATCGCGATTAAATACAAAAGTCACCATGCGCACTTTCCTCCATGGGAGTAATGTCTCAATAACTCTACGATTTGATCGTGCCCTGCAAGTGCAGTAGTAGTTTCCGATTCACATCCGGAGGCATTCTGTAATCTGCGGACCTTCAAAGTGTTGATGAAACACAGAAATTGCCTCGGGATTGAATACAACAGTCATCATTCGCATTTTCCTCCATGGGAGTAATGTCTCAAACAGTCTGTGGAGCTTCCAAGTGTTGATGAAACACACAAATTGCATCGGGATTGATACAACAGTACCATGCGCACTTTCCTCCATGGGAGTAATATCTCAAACAGTCTACGCTTTCATCGTTCCCTGGAAGACCAGTAGAGTGTTGGTGAAACACAGAAATTGCATCGGGATTGAATACAACAGTCACCATGCGCACTTTCCTATATGGGAGTAATGTCTCAAACAGTCAAGGCTTTTATCGTTTCCTGGAAGACCAGCAGTAGTTTCCGATGCACATCTGGAGGCATTCTGTAGTCTGTGGATCTTCCAAGTGTTGATGAAACACAGAAATTGCATTGGGATTGATACAACAGTCACCATGCGCACTTTCCTCAATGAGAGTAATGTCTCAAACAGTTTACGCATTGATCGTTCCCTGGAAGACCAGTAGTAGTTTCCGATGCACATCTGGGGGCATTCTGTAATCTGTGGACTATCAGAGTGTTAATGAAACTCAGAAATTGCATCGGTATTGAATACAACATGCACTATGTGGACTTTTCTCCATAAGAGTAATGTCTCAAACAGTCTACGCTTTGATCGTCCCCTGCAAGACCAGTAGTACTTTCCGATGCATATCTGGAGGCATTCTGTAATCTGTGGACTATCAGAGTGTTGTTGAAACACAGAAATTTCATCGGGATTGAATATAACAGTCACCATGCGCAATTTTCCTCCATAAGAGTAATGTCTCAAACAGTCTACGATTTGCTCGTTCCCTGGAGGACGAGTAGTAGTTTCCGATGCACATCTGGGGGCATTCTGTAACCTGTGGACCTTCAAAGTGTTGATGAAACACAGAAATTCCTTCGGGATTGAATATAACAGTCACCATGCGCACTTTCCTTCATGGGTGTAATGTCTCAAAGAGTCTACGCTTTGACAGTTTCCTGGAAGACCAGTAGTAGTTTCCGATGCACATCTGGAGGCATTCTGTACTCTGTGGACCATCAAAGTGTTGACGAAACACAGAAATTGCATCGGGATTGAATATAACAGTCACCATGCGCAATTTTCCTCCATAAGAGTAATGTCTCAAACAGTCTACGATTTGATCGTTCCCTGGAGGACGAGTAGTAGTTTCCGATGCACATCTGGAGGCATTCTGTAATCTGTGGTTGTTCAAAATGTTGATGAAGCACAGAAATTGCATCGAATTGAATACAACAGCCACCATGAGCACTTTCCTCCATGGGAGTAATGTCTCAAACAGTCTATGCTAAGATCGTTCCCTGGAAGACCATTAGTAGCTTCCGATGCACATCTGGAGGCACTCTGTAATCTTTGGACTATCAGAGTGTTGATGAAACACAGAAATTGCATCGGGATTGAATACAAAAGTCACCATGAGCACTTTCCTCTATGGGAGTAATGTCTCAAACAGTATACGATTTGATCGTTCCCTGGAAGGCCGGTAGTAGTTTCCGATGCACATCTGGAGGCATTCTGTAATCTGTGGAGTATCAGAGTGTTGATGAAACACTGAAATTGCATCGGGATTGAATACAACAGTCACCATTAGCACTTACCTCCATGGGAGTAGTGTCTCAAACAGTCTACGCTTTGATCGTTCCCTTTAAGACCAGTAATAGTTTCCGATGCACATCTGGTGGCACTCTGTAGTCTGTGGACGCTCAAAGTGTTGATGAAACACAGAAATTGCCTCGGGATTGAATACAACAGTCACCAGGCGCACTTTCCTCCATGGGAGTAATGTCTCAAACTGTCTACGCTTACATCGTTCCCTGGAAGACCAGTAGTAGTTTTTGATGTACATCTGGAGGTATTCTGTAATCTGTGGACGATCAAAGTGTTGACAAAACACAGAAATTGCATCGGGATTGAATACAACAGTCACCATGCGCAATTTTCCTCCATAAGAATAATGTCTCAAACAGTCTACGATTTGATCGTTCAATGGAAGACCAGTAGTTGTTTCTGATGCACATCTGGAGGCATTCTGTAATTTGTGGACAATCACAGTGTTGATGAAACACAGAAATTGCATCGGCCTTGAATACAACAGTCACTATGCGCACTTTCCTCCATGGGAGTAATGTCTCAAACTGTCTACGCTTACATCGTTCCCTGGAAGACCGGTAGTAGTTTTTGATGTACATCTGGAGGTATTCTGTAATCTGTGGACCTTCAAAGTGGTAGTGGTGATGAAACACAGAAATTCCCTCGGGATTGAATACAACAGTCAACATGCGCACTTTCCTCCATGGGAATAAAGTCTCAAACAGTCTACGCTTTGATCGTTCCCTGGAAGACCAGTAGTAGTTTCCGATGCACATCTGGAGGCATTCTGTAATCTGGGGACTATCTGAGCGTTGATGAAACACAGAAAATGCATCGGGATTGAATACAACATGCACCATGTGGACTTTTCTCCATGGAAGTAATGACTCAAACAGTCTACGCTTTAATCGATCCCTGCAAGACCAGTAGTAGTTTCCGATGCACATCTGGAGGCATTCTGTAATCTGTGGACCTTCAAAGTGTTGATGAAACAGAGAAATTGCCTCGGGATTGAATACAACAGTCACCATGCGCACTTTCCTCCATGGGAGTAATATCTCAAACAGTCTAGGTTTTCATCGTTTCCTGGAAGACCAGTAGTAGTTTCCGATGCACATCTGGTGTCATTCTGTAATCTGGGGACTATCAGAGTGTTGATGAAACACAGAAATTGCATCGGGATTTAATACACAGTCACCATGCGCACTTTCCTCCATTGGAGTAATGTCTCAAACAGTTTACGCTTTGATCGTTCCCTGGAAGACCAGTAGTAGTTTCCGATGCACGTCTGGGGGCATTCTGTAATGTGTGGACCATCATAGTGTTGATGAAACACAAAAATTGCATCGGGATTGAATACAACAGTCATCATTCGCATTTTCCTCCATGGGAGTAATGTCTCAAACAGTCTGTGGAGCTTCCAAGTGTTGATGAAACACACAAATTGCATCGGGATTGATACAACAGTACCATGCGCACTTTCCTCCATGGGAGTAATATCTCAAACAGTCTACGCTTTCATCGTTCCCTGGAAGACCAGTAGAGTGTTGGTGAAACACAGAAATTGCATCGGGATTGAATACAACAGTCACCATGCGCACTTTCCTATATGGGAGTAATGTCTCAAACAGTCAAGGCTTTTATCGTTTCCTGGAAGACCAGCAGTAGTTTCCGATGCACATCTGGAGGCATTCTGTAGTCTGTGGATCTTCCAAGTGTTGATGAAACACAGAAATTGCATTGGGATTGATACAACTGTCACCATGCGCACTTTCCTCCATGGGAGTAATGTCTCAAACCATCTACGCTTTGATCGTTCCCTGGAAGACCAGTAGTAGTTTCAAATGCACATCTGGAGGCATTCTGTAATCTGTGGACTATCAGAGTGTTAATGAAACTCAGAAATTGCATCGGTATTGAATACAACATGCACCATGTGGACTTTTCTCCATGGGAGTAATGTCTCAAACAGTCTACGCTTTGATCGTTCTCTGCAAGACCAGTAGTAGATTCCGACGCACATGTGGATGCATTCTGTAATCTGTGGACCTTCAAAGTGTTGATGAAACACAGAAATTGCCTCGGGATTGAATACAACAGTCACCTTGAGCACTTTCCTCAATGAGAGTAATGTCTCAAACAGTTTACGCATTGATCGTTCCCTGGAAGACCAGTAGTAGTTTCCGATGCACATCTGGAGGCATTCTGTACTCTGTGGACCATCAAAGTGTTGATCAAACACAGAAATTGCATCGGGATTGAATATAACAGTCACCATGCGCAATTTTCCTCCATAAGAGTAATGTCTCAAACAGTCTACGATTTGATCGTTCCCTGGAGGACGAGTAGTAGTTTCCGATGCACATCTGGAGGCATTCTGTAATCTGTGGACTATCAGAGTGTTGTTGAAACACAGAAATTGCATCGGGATTGAATATAACAGTCACCATGCGCAATTTTCCTCCATAAGAGTAATGTCTCAAACAGTCTACGATTTGCTCGTTCCCTGGAGGACGAGTAGTAGTTTCCGATGCACATCTGGAGGCATTCTGTAATCTGTGGACTATCAGAGTGTTGTTGAAACACAGAAATTGCATCGGGATTGAATATAACAGTCACCATGCGCAATTTTCCTCCATAAGAGTAATGTCTCAAACAGTCTACGATTTGCTCGTTCCCTGGAGGACGAGTAGTAGTTTCCGATGCACATCTGGAGGCATTCTGTAACCTGTGGACCTTCAAAGTGTTGATGAAGCACAGAAATTGCATCGAATTGAATACAACAGCCACCATGAGCACATTCCTCCATGGGAGTAATGTCTCAAACAGTCTACGCTAAGATAGTTCCCTGGAAGACCATTAGTAGCTTCCGATGCACATCTGGAGGCACTCTGTAATCTTTGGACTATCAGAGTGTTGATGAAACACAGAAATTGCATCGGGATTGAATACAACAGTCACCATGAGCACTTTCCTCTATGGGAGTAATGTCTCAAACAGTATACGATTTGATCGTTCCCTGGAAGGCCGGTAGTAGTTTCCGATGCACATCTGGAGGCATTCTGTAATCTGTGGAGTATCAGAGTGTTGATGAAACACTGAAATTGCATCGGGATTGAATACAACAGTCACTATGCGCACTTTCCTCCATGGGAGTAATGTCTCAAACTGTCTACGCTTACATCGTTCCCTGGAAGACCGGTAGTAGTTTTTGATGTACATCTGGAGGTATTCTGTAATCTGTGGACCTTCAAAGTGGTATTGGTGATGAAACACAGAAATTCCCTCGGGATTGAATACAACAGTCAACATGCGCACTTTCCTACATGGGAGTAAAGTCTCAAACAGTCTACACTTTGATCGTTCCCTGGAAGACCAGTAGTAGTTTCCGATGCACATCTGGAGGCATTCTGTAATCTGGGGACTATCTCAGTGTTGATGAAACACAGAAATTGCGTCGGGATTGAATACAACAGTCACCGTGCGCACTTTCCTCCATGGGAGTAAAGTCTCATACAGTCAACCTTTTGATCGTTCCCTGGAATACCTGTAGTAGTTTCCGATGCACATCTGCAGGGATTCTGAAATCTGTGGACTATCAGAGTGTTGATGAAACACAGAAAATGCATCGGGATTGAATACAACATGCACCATGTGGACTTTTCTCCATGGAAGTAATGACTCAAACAGTCTACGCTTTAATCGATCCCTGCAAGACCAGTAGTAGTTTCCGATGCACATCTGGAGGCATTCTGTAATCTGTGGACCTTCAAAGTGTTGATGAAACAGAGAAATTGCCTCGGGATTGAATACAACAGTCACCATGCGCACTTTCCTCCATGGGAGTAATATCTCAAACAGTCTAGGTTTTCATCGTTTCCTGGAAGACCAGTAGTAGTTTCCGATGCACATCTGGTGTCATTCTGTAATCTGGGGACTATCAGAGTGTTGATGAAACACAGAAATTGCATCGGGATTTAATACACAGTCACCATGCGCACTTTCCTCCATGGGAGTAATGTCTCAAACAGTTTACGCTTTGATCGTTCCCTGGAAGACCAGTAGTAGTTTCCGATGCACGTCTGGGGGCATTCTGTAATGTGTGGACCTTCCAAGTGTTGATGAAACACAGAAATTGCATCGGGATTGATACGACATTCACTATGCGCACTCTCCTGCATGGGAGTAATATCTCAAACAGTCTACGCTTTCATCGTTCCCTGGAAGACCAGTAGAGTGTTGGTGAAACACAGAAATTGCATCTGGATTGACTACAACAGTCACCATGCGCGCTTTCCTATATGGGAGTAATGCCTCAAACAGTCAACGCTTTGATCGTTTCCTGGAAGACCAGTAGTAGTTTCCGGTGCACATCTGGAGGCATTCTGTAGTCTGTGGACCTTCCAAGTGTTGATGAAACACAGAAATTGCATCGGGATTGATACAACAGTCACCATGCGCACTTTCCTCCATGGGAGTAATAACACAAACCATCTACGCTTTGATCGTTCCCTGGAAGACCAGTAGTAGTTTCAAATGCACATCTGGAGGCATTCTGTAATCTGTTGACTATCAGAGTGTTGATGAAACATAGAAATTGCATCGGGATTGAATATAACAGTCACCATGCGCACTTTCCCCCATGGGAGTAATGTCTCAAACAGTCTACGATTTGATCGTTTCCTGGAAGCCAGTAGTAGTTTCCGATGCACATCTGGTGGCATTCTGTAGTCTGTGGACTATCAGAGTGTTAATGAAACTAAGAAATTGCATCGGTATTGAATACAACATGCACCATGTGGACTTTTCTCCATGGGAGTAATATCTCAAACAGTCTACGCTTTGATCGTTCCCTGCAAGACCAGTAGTAGTTTCCGATGCACATCTGGAGGCATTCTGTAATCTGGGGACTATCTCAGTGTTGATGAAACACAGAAATTGCGTCGGGATTGATACAACAGTCACCATGCGCACTTTCCTCCATGGGAGTAATAACACAAACCATCTACGCTTTGATCGTTCCCTGGAAGACCAGTAGTAGTTTCAAATGCACATCTGGAGGCATTCTGTAATCTGTTGACTATCAGAGTGTTGATGAAACACAGAAATTGCATTGGGATTGAATATAACAGTCACCATGCGCACTTTCCCCCATGGGAGTAATGTCTCAAACAGTCTACGATTTGATCGTTTCCTGGAAGCCAGTAGTAGTTTCCGATGCACATCTGGAGGCATTCTGTAATCTGTGGAGTATCAGAGTGTTGATGAAACACTGAAATTGCATCGGGATTGAATACAACAGTCACTATGCGCACTTTCCTCCATGGGAGTAATGTCTCAAACTGTCTACGCTTACATCGTTCCCTGGAAGACCGGTAGTAGTTTTTGATGTACATCTGGAGGTATTCTGTAATCTGTGGACCTTCAAAGTGGTATTGGTGATGAAACACAGAAATTCCCTCGGGATTGAATACAACAGTCAACATGCGCACTTTCCTACATGGGAGTAAAGTCTCAAACAGTCTACACTTTGATCGTTCCCTGGAAGACCAGTAGTAGTTTCCGATGCACATCTGGAGGCATTCTGTAATCTGGGGACTATCTCAGTGTTGATGAAACACAGAAATTGCGTCGGGATTGAATACAACAGTCACCGTGCGCACTTTCCTCCATGGGAGTAATGTCTCAAACAGTTTACGCTTTGATCGTTCCCTGGAAGACCAGTAGTAGTTTCCGATGCACGTCTGGGGGCATTCTGTAATGTGTGGACCATCATAGTGTTGATGAAACACAAAAATTGCATCGGGATTGAATATAACAGTCACCATGCGCACTTTCCCCCATGGGAGTAATAACACAAACCATCTACGCTTTGATCGTTCCCTGGAAGACCAGTAGAGTGTTGGTGAAACACAGAAATTGCATCTGGATTGACTACAACAGTCACCATGCGCGCTTTCCTATATGGGAGTAATGCCTCAAACAGTCAACGCTTTGATCGTTTCCTGGAAGACCAGTAGTAGTTTCCGGTGCACATCTGGAGGCATTCTGTAGTCTGTGGACCTTCCAAGTGTTGATGAAACACAGAAATTGCATCGGGATTGATACAACAGTCACCATGCGCACTTTCCTCCATGGGAGTAATAACACAAACCATCTACGCTTTGATCGTTCCCTGGAAGACCAGTAGTAGTTTCAAATGCACATCTGGAGGCATTCTGTAATCTGTTGACTATCAGAGTGTTGATGAAACACAGAAATTGCATCGGGATTGAATATAACAGTCACCATGCGCACTTTCCCCCATGGGAGTAATGTCTCAAACAGTCTACGATTTGATCGTTTCCTGGAAGCCAGTAGTAGTTTCCGATGCACATCTGGTGGCATTCTGTAGTCTGTGGACTATCAGAGTGTTAATGAAACTAAGAAATTGCATCGGTATTGAATACAACATGCACCATGTGGACTTTTCTCCATGGGAGTAATATCTCAAACAGTCTACGCTTTGATCGTTCCCTGCAAGACCAGTAGTAGTTTCCGATGCACATGTGGATGCATTCTGTAATCTGTGGACCTTCAAAGTGTTGATGAAACACAGAAATTGCCTCGGGATTGAATACAACAGTCACCTTGAACACTTTCCTCAATGAGAGTAATGTCTCAAACAGTTTATGCATTGATCGTTCCCTGGAAGACCAGTAGTAGTTTCCGATGCACATCTGTGGGCATTCTGTAATCTGTGGACTATCAGAGTGTTAATGAAACTCAGAAATTGCATCGGTATTGAATACAACATGCACCATGTGGACTTTTCTCCATAAGAGTAATGTCTCAAACAGTCTACGCTTTGATCGTCCCCTGCAAGACCAGTAGTAGTTTCCGATGCATATCTGGAGGAATTCTGTAATCTGTGGACCATCAAAGTGTTGACAAAACACAGAAATTGCATCGGGATTGAATACAACAGTCACCATGCGCAATTTTCCTCCATAAGAGTAATGTCTCAAACAGTCTACGATTTGATCGTTCAATGGAAGACCAGTGGTAGTTTCTGATGCACATCTGGAGGCAATCTGCAATCTGTGGACAATCAGAGTGTTGATGAAACACAGGAATTACATCGGCATTGAATACAACAGTCACTATGCGCAGTTTCCTCCATGGGAGTAATGTCACAAACTGTCTACGCTTTGATCGTTCCCTGGAAGACCAGTAGTAGTTTCCGATGCACACGTAGAGGCATTCTGTAATCTGTGGACCTTCAAAGTGGTGATGAAACAAAGAAATGCCCTCGGGATCGAATACAACAGTCAACATGCGCACTTTCCTCCATGGGAGTAAAGTCTCAAACAGTCTACGCTTTGATCGTTCCCTGGAAGACCAGTAGTAGTTTCCGATGCACATCTGGAGGCATTCTGTAATCTGGGGACTATCTGAGTGCTGATGAAACACAGAAATTGCGTCGGGATTGAATACAACAGTCACCGTGCGTACTTTCCTCCATGGGAGTAATGTCTCGAACAGTCTACGCTTTCATCGTTCCCTGGAAGACCAGTAGTAGTTTCCGATGCACATCTGGAGGCAATCTGTAATTTGTGGACCGTCGAAGTGTTGATGAAACACAGAAATTGCATCGGGATTGAATACAACACACACCATGAGCACTTTCCTCCATGGGAGTAATGTCTCAAACAGTCTACGCATAGATCGTTCCCTGGAAGACCATTAGTAGCTTCCGATGCACATCTGGACGCACTCTGTAATCTTTGGACTATCAGAGTGACGATGATACACAGAAATGGCATCGGGATTGAATACAACAGTCACCATGAGCACTTTACTCTATGGGAGTAATGTCTCAAACGGTATACGATTTGATCGTTCCCTGGAAGGCCAGTAGTAGTTTCCGATGCACATCTGGTGGCACTCTGTAATCTGTGGACGCTCAAAGTGTTTATGAAAAACAGAAATTGCCTCGGGATTGAATACAACAGCCACCAGGCGCCCTTTCCTCCATGGGAGTAAAGTCTCAAACAGTCTACGCTTTGATCGTTCCCTGGAAGACCAGTAGTAGTTTCCGATGCACATCTGGAGGCATTCTGTAATCTGGGTGCTATCTGAGTGTTGATGAAACACAGCATATTGCGTCGGGATTGAGTACAACATTTACCATGCGCACTTTCCTATATGGGAGTAATGTCTCAAACAGTCTACGCTTTGATCGTTCCCTGGAAGACCAGTAGTAGTTTCCGATGCACATCTGGAGGCATTCTGTAATCTGTGGACTATCAGAGTGTTGTTGAAACACAGAAATTGCATCGGAATTGAATACAACAGTTACCATGCGCACTTTCCTCCATGGGAGTAATGTCTCAAACAGTCTACGCTTTGATCGTTCCCTGGAAGACCAGTAGTAGTTTCCGATGCACATCTAGAGGCATTCTGTAATCTGGGGACTATCTTAGTGTTGATGAAACACAGAAATTGCGTCTTGATTGAATACAACAGCCACCGTGCGCACTTTCCTCCATGGGAGTAATGTCTCGAACAGTCTACGCTTTCATCGTTCCCTGGAAGACCAGTAGTAGTTTCCGATGCACATCTGGAGGCAATCTGTAATTTGTGGACCGTCGAAGTGTTGATGAAACACAGAAATTGCATCGGGATTGAATACAACACACACTATGAGCACTTTCCTCCATGGGAGTAATGTCTCAAACAGTCTACGCATAGATCGTTCCCTGGAAGACCATTAGTAGCTTCCGATGCACATCTGGACGCACTCTGTAATCTTTGGACTATCAGAGTGTCGATGATACACAGAAATGGCATCGGGATTGAATACAACAGTCACCATGAGCACTTTACTCTATGGGAGTAATGTCTCAAACGGTATACGATTTGATCGTTCCCTGGAAGGCCAGTAGTAGTTTCCGATGCACATCTGGTGGCACTCTGTAATCTGTGGACGCTCAAAGTGTTTATGAAAAACAGAAATTGCCTCGGGATTGAATACAACAGCCACCAGGCGCCCTTTCCTCCATGGGAGTAAAGTCTCAAACAGTCTACGCTTTGATCGTTCCCTGGAAGACCAGTAGTAGTTTCCGATGCACATCTGGAGGCATTCTGTAATCTGGGTGCTATCTGAGTGTTGATGAAACACAGCATATTGCGTCGGGATTGAGTACAACATTTACCATGCGCACTTTCCTATATGGGAGTAATGTCTCAAACAGTCTACGCTTTGATCGTTCCCTGGAAGACCAGTAGTAGTTTCCGATGCACATCTGGAGGCATTCTGTAATCTGTGGACTATCAGAGTTTTGTGAAACACAGAAATTGCATCGGGATTGAATGCAATAGTTACCATGCGCACTTTCCTCCATGGGAGTAATGTATCAAATAGTCTACGCTTTGATCGTTTCCTGGAAGACCAGTAGAAGTTTCCGATGCACATCTGGAGGCATTCTGTAATCAGTGGAATATCAGAGTGTTGTTGAAACACAAAAATTGCATCGGGATTGAATAGAAAAGTAACCATGCGCACTTTCCTATGTGGGAGTAATGTCTCAAACAGTCTACGATTTGATCGTTCAATGGAAGACCAGTAGTAGTTTCCGATGCACATCTGGGGGCATTCTGTAATCTGTGGACCTTGAAAGTGGTGATGAAACACAGAAATTCCCTCGGGATTGAAGACAACAGTCAACATGCACACTTTCCTCCATGGGAGTAAAGTCTCAAAGAGTCTACGCTTTGATCGTTCCCTGGAAGACGAGTAGTAGTTTCCGATGCACATCTGGAGGCAATCTGTAATTTGTGGACCGTCGAAGTGTTGATGAAACACAGAAAATGCATCGGGATTGAATACAACACACACCATGAGCACTTTCCTCCATGGGAGTATTGTCTCAAACAGTCTACGCTTAGATCGTTCCCTGGAAGACCATTAGTAGCTTCCGATGCACATCTGGACGCACTCTGTAATCTTTGGACTATCAGAGTGTCGATGATACAAAGAAATGGCATCGGTATTGAATACAACAGTCACCATGAGCACTTTACTCTATGGGAGTAATGTCTCTAACGGTATTCGATTTGATCGTTCCCTGGAAGACCAGTAGTAGTTTCCGATGCACATCTGGGGTCATTCAGTAATCTGTGGACCTTCAAAGTGTTGATGAAACACAGAAATTGCATCGTTATTGACTACAACAGTCCTCATGCGAACTATGATTAATGGGAGTAATGTCTCAAACAGTCTACGCTTTGATCGTTCCCTGGAAGACCAGTAGTAGTTTCCGATGCACATCTCTAGGCATTCTGTAATCTGGGTGCTATCTGAGTGTTGATGAAACACAGCATATTGCGTCGGGATTGAGTACAACATTTACCATGCGCACTTTCCTATATGGGAGTAATGTCTCAAACAGTCTACGCTGTGATCGTTCCCTGGAAGACCAGTAGTAGTTTCCGATGCACATCTGGAGGCATTCTGTAATCTGTGGACTATCAGAGTGTTGTTGAAACACAGAAATTGCATCGGGATTGAATGCAATAGTTACCATGCGCACTTTCCTCCATGGGAGTAATGTATCAAAAAGTCTACGCTTTGATCGTTTCCTGGAAGACCAGTAGAAGTTTCCGATGCACATCTGGAGGCATTCTGTAATCTGTGGAATATCAGAGTGTTGTCGAAACACAAAAATTGCATCGGGAATGAATAGAAAAGTAACCATGCGCACTTTCCTATGTGGGAGTAATGTCTCAAACAGTCTACGATTTGATCGTTCAATGGAAGACCAGTAGTAGTTTCCGATGCACATCTGGGGGCATTCTGTAATCTGTGGACCTTCAAAGTGGTGATGAAACACAGAAATTCCCTCGGGATTGAAGACAACAGTCAACATGTGCACTTTCCTCCATGGGAGTAAAGTCTCAAACAGTCTACGCTTTGATCGTTCCCTGGAAGACCAGTAGTAGTTTCCGATGCACATCTGGAGGCAATCTGTAATTTGTGGACCGTCGAAGTGTTGATGAAACACAGAAATTGCATCGGGATTGAATACAACACACAGCATGAGCACTTTCCTCCATGGGAGTAATGTCTCAAACAGTCTACGCTTAGATCTTTCCCCGGAAGACCATTAGTAGCTTCCGATGCACATCTGGACGCACTCTGTAATCTTTGGACTATCAGAGTGTCGATGATACACAGAAATGGCATCGGGATTGAATACAACTGTCACCATGAGCACTTTACTCTATGGGAGTAATGTCTCAAACGGTATACGATTTGATCGTTCCCTGGAAGACCAGTAGTAGTTTCCGATGCACATCTGGGGTCATTCTGTAATCTGTGGACCTTCAAAGTGTTGACAAAACACAGAAATTGCATCGGGATTGAATACAACAGTCACCATGCGCAATTTTCCTCCATAAGAGTAATGTCTCAAACAGTCTACGATTTGATCGTTCCCTGGAGGACGAGTAGTAGTTTCCGATGCACATCTGGAGGCATTCTGTAATCTGTGGTTGTTCAAAGTGTTGATGAAGCACAGAAATTGCCTCGGGATTGAATACAACAGTCACCAGGTGCATCGAATTCATTACGACAGCCACCATGAGCACTTTCCTCCATGGGAGTAATGTCTCAAACAGTCTACGCTTAGATCGTTCCCTGGAAGACCATTAGTAGCTTCGTATGCACATCGGGAGGCACTCTGTAATCTTTGGACTATCAGAGTGTTAATGAAACACAGAAACTGCATTGGGATTCAATACAACAGTCACCATGAGCACTTTCCTCTATGGGAGTAATGTCTCAAACAGTATACGATTTCATCGTTCCCTGGAAGGCCAGTAGTAGTTTCCGATGCACATCTGGAGGCATTCTGTAATCTGTGGAGTATCAGAGCGTTGATGAAACACTGAAATTGCATCGGGATTGAATACAACAGTCACCATTAGCACTTTCCTCCATGGGACTAATGTCTCAAACAGTCTACGCTTAGATCGTTCCCTGGAAGACCATTAGTAGCTTCCGATGCACATCTGGTGGCACTCTGTAATCTGTGGACGCTCAAAGTGTTGATGAAACACAGAAATTGCCTTGGGATTGAATACAACAGTCACCAGGCGCACTTTCCCCCATGGGAGTAATGTCTCAAACTGTCTACGCTTACATGGTTCCCTGGAAGACCAGTAGTAGTTTCCGATGTACATCTGGAGGCATTCTGTAATCTGTGGACCATCAAAGTGTTTACAAAACACAGAAATTGCATCGGGATTGAATACAACAGTCACCATGCGCCATTTTGCTCCATAAGAGTAATGTCTCAAACAGTCTACGATTTGATCGTTCAATGGAAGACCTGTGGTAGTTTCTGATGCACATCTGGAGGCAATCTGCAATCTGTGGACAATCAGAGTGTTGATGAAACACAGGAATTGCATCGGCATTGAATACAACAGTCACTATGCGCAGTTTCCTCCATGGGAGTAATGTCACAAACTGTCTACGCTTTGATCGTTCCCTGGAAGACCAGTAGTAGTTTCCGATGCACACGTGGAGGCATTCTGTAATCTGTGGACCTTCAAAGTGGTGATGAAACAAAGAAATTCCCTCGGGATCGAATACAACAGTCAACATGCGCACTTTCCTCCATGGGAGTAAAGTCTCAAACAGTCTACGCTTTGATCGTTCATTGGAAGACGAGTAGTAGTTTCCGATGCACATCTGGAGGCAATCTGTAATTTGTGGACCGTCGAAGTGTTGATGAAACACAGAAAATGCATCGGGATTGAATACAACACACACCATGAGCACTTTCCTCCATGGGAGTATTGTCTCAAACAGTCTACGCTTAGATCGTTCCCTGGAAGACCATTAGTAGCTTCCGATGCACATCTGGACGCACTCTGTAATCTTTGGACTATCAGAGTGTCGATGATACAAAGAAATGGCATCGGTATTGAATACAACAGTCACCATGAGCACTTTACTCTATGGGAGTAATGTCTCAAACGGTATACGATTTGATCGTTCCCTGGAAGACCAGTAGTAGTTTCCGATGCACATCTGGGGTCATTCTGTAATCTGTGGACCTTCAAAGTGTTGATGAAACACAGAAATTGCATCGTTATTGACTGCAACAGTCCTCATGCGAACTATGATTAATGGGAGTAATGTATCAAAAAGTCTACGCTTTGATCGTTTCCTGGAAGACCAGTAGAAGTTTCCGATGCACATCTGGAGGCATTCTGTAATCTGTGGAATATCAGAGTGTTGTCGAAACACAAAAATTGCATCGGGAATGAATAGAAAAGTAACCATGCGCACTTTCCTATGTGGGAGTAATGTCTCAAACAGTCTACGCTTTGATCGTTCCCTGGAAGACCAGTAGTAGTTTCCGATGCACATCTGGAGGCATTCTGTAATCTGGGGGCTATCTGAGTGTTGATGAAACACAGCAAATTGCGTCGGGATTGAGTACAACATTTACCATGCGCACTTTTCTATATGGGAGTAATGTCTCAAACAGTCTACGCTTTTATCGTTCCCTGGAAGATCAGTAGTAGCTTCCGATGCACATCTGGAGGAATTCTGTAATCTGTGGACTATCATAGTGTTGACGAAACACAGACATTGATCGAAATAGAATACAACAGGAACCATGCGCACTTTCCTACATGAGAGTAATGTCTCAAACAGTCTACGCTTTGATCGTTCCCTGGAAGACCAGTAGTAGTTTCCGATGCACATCTGGAGGCATTCTGTAATCTGGAGGCTATCTGAGTGTTGATGAAACACAGCATATTGCGTCGGGATTGAGTACAACATTTACCATGCGCACTTTCCTATATGGGAGTAATGTCTCAAACAGTCTACGCTTTGATCGTTATCTGGAAGACCAGTAGTAGTTTCCGATGCACATCTGGAGGCATTCTGCAATCTGTGGACCATCAAAGTGTTGACAAAACACAGAAATTGCGTCGGGATTGAATACAACAGTCACCGTGCGCACTTTCCTCCATGGGAGTAATGTCTCAAACAGTCTACGCTTTCATCGTTCCCTGGAAGACCAGTAGTAGTTTCCGATGCACATCTGGGGGCAATCTGTAATTTGTGGACCGTCAAAGTGTTGATGAAACACAGAAATTGCATCGGGATTGAATACTTCAGTCACAATGCTCACTTACCTCCATGGGAGTAATGTATCAAAGAGTCTACGCTTTGATCGTTCCCTGGAAGACCAGAAGTAGTTTCCGATGCACGTCTTGACGCATTCTGTTATCAGTGGACTATCAGAGTGTTGATAAAACACAGAAATAGCATCGGGATTGAATACAACAGGAACCATGCGCATTTTCCTCCATGAGATTAATGTCTCAAACAGTCTACGCTTTGATCATTCAATGGAAGACCAGTAGTAGTTTCCGATGCACATTTGGGGTCATTCTGTAATCTGTGGACCTTCAAAGTGTTGATGAAACACAAAAATTGCATCGGGATTGACTACAACAGTCCTCATGCGAACTATCCTTATTGGGAGTAATGTCTCAAACAGTCTACGCTTTGATCGTTCCCTGGAAGACCAGTAGTAGTTTCCGATGCACATCTGGAGGCATTCTGTAATCTGGGGGCTATCTGAGTGTTGATGAAACACAGCAAATTGCGTCGGGATTGAGTACAACATTTACCATGCGCACTTTCCTATATGGGAGTAATGTCTCAAACAGTCTACGCTTTAATCGTTCCCTGGAAGACCAGTAGTAGCTTCCGATGCACATCTGGAGGCATTCTGTAATCTGTGGACTATCATAGTGTTGATGAAACACAGACATTGCATCGAAATTGAATACAACAGGAACCATGCGCACTTTCCTCCATGAGAGTAATGTCTCAAACAGTCTACGCTTTGATCGTTCAATGGAAGACCAGTAGTAGTTTCCGATGCACATCTGGATACAATCTGTAACTTGTGGACCGTCAAAGTGTTGATGAAACACAGAAATTCCCTCGGGATTGAATACAACAGTCAACATGCGCACTTTCCTCCATGGGTGTAAAGTCTCAAACAGTCTACGCTTTCATCGTTCCCTGGAAGACCAGTAGTAGTTTCCGATGCACATCTATGGGCATTCTGTAATCTGTGGACCATCAAAGTGTTGACAAAACACAGAAATTGCATCGCGATTGAATACAACAGTCACCATGCACAATTTTCCTCCATAAGAGTAATGTCTCAAACAGTCTACGATTTGATCGTTCAATGGAAGACCAGTAGTAGTTTCTGATGCACATCTGGAGGCATTCTGTAATCTGTGGACAATCAGAGTGTAGATGAAACACAGAAATTGCATCGGCATTGAATACAACAGTCACTATGCGCACTTTCCTCCATGCGAGAAATGTCACAAACTGTCTACGCTTTGATCGTTCCCTGGAAGACCAGTAGTAGTATCCGATGCACATCTGGAGTCATTCAGTAATCTGGGGACTATCTGAGTGTTGATGAAACACAGAAATTGCGTCGGGATTGAATACAACAGTCATCGAGCGCACTTTCCTCCATGGGAGTAATGTCTCTAACAGTCTACGCTTTCATCGTTCTATGGAAGACCAGTAGTAGTTTCCGATGCACATCTGGAGGCAATCTGTAATTTGTGGACCGTCAAAGTGTTGATGAAACACAGATATTGCATCGGGATTGAATATAACAGTCACCATGCTCACTTACCTCCATGGGAGTAATGTATCAAAGAGGCTACGCTTTGATCGTTCCCTGAAAGACCAGTAGTAGTTTCCGATGCACATCTGGACGCATTCTGTTATCAGTGGACTATCAGAGTGTTCATAAAACACAGAAATTGCATCGGGATTGAATACAACAGGAACAATGCGCACTTTCCTCCATGAGAGTAATGTCTCAAACAGTCTACGCTTTGATCGTTCAATGGAAGACCAGTAGTAGTTTCCGATGCACATCTGGAGATATTCTGTAATCTGGGGACTATCTGAGTGTTGATAAAACACAGAAATTGCGTCTTGATTGAATACAACAGTCACCGTGCGCACTTTCCTCCATGGGAGTAACCTCTCGAACAGTCTACGCTTTCATCGATCCCTGGAAGACCAGTAGTAGTTTCCGATGCACATCTGGAGGCAATCTGTAATTTGTGGACCGTCAAAGTGTTGATGAAACACAGAAATTGCATCGGGATTGAATACAACAGTCACCATGCTCTCTTACCTCCATGGGATTAATGTATCAAACAGTCTACGCTTTGATCGTTCCCTGGAAGACCAGTAGTAGTTTCCGATGCACATCTGGACGCATTCTGTTAACAGTGGACTATCAGAGTGTTGATGAAACACAGAAATTGCATCGGGATTGAATACAACAGGAACCATGCGCACTTTCCTCCGTGAGAGTAATGACTCAAACAGTCTACGCTTTGATCGTTCAATGGAAGACCAGTAGTAGTTTCCGATGCACATCTGGGGGCATTCTGTAATCTGTGGACCTTCAAAGTGTTGATGAAACACAGAAATTGCATCGGGATTGACTACAACAGTCCTCATGCGAACTATCCTTAATGGGAGTAATGTCTCAAACAGTCTACACTTTGATCGTTCCCTGGAAGACCAGTAGTGGTTTCCGATGCACATCAGGAGGCATTCTGTAATCTGGGGACTATCTGAGTGTTGATGAAACACAGGTATTGCGTCGGGATTGAGTACAACATTTACCAGGCGCACTTTCCTATATGGGAGTAATGTCTCAAACAGTGTACGCTTTGATCGTTCCCTGGAAGACCAGTAGTAGTTTCCGATGCACATCTGGAGGCATTCTGTAATCTGGGGACTATCTGAGTGTTGATGAAACACAGAAATTGCGTCGGGATTGAATACAACAGTCACCGTGCGCACTTTCCTCCATGGGAGTAATGTCTCGAACAGTCTACGCTTTCATCGTTCCCTGGAAGACCAGTAGTAGCTTCCGATGCACATCTGGAGGCAATCTGTAATTTGTGGACCGTCAAAGTGTTGATGAAACACAGAAATTGCATCGGGATTGAATACAACAGTCACCATGCTCACTTACCTCCATGGGAGTAATGTATCAAAGAGTCTACGCTTTGATCGTTCCCTGGAAGACCAGTAGTAGTTTCCGATGCACATCTGGTCGCATTCTGTTATCAGTTGACTATCAGGGTGTTGATAAAACACAGAAATTGCATCCGGATTGAATACAACAGGAACCATGCGCACTTTCCTCCATGAGAGTAATGTCTCAAACAGTCTACGCTTTGATCGTTCATTGGAAGACCAGTAGAAGTTTCCGATGCACATCTGGGGTCATTCTGTAATCTGTGGACCTTCAAAGTGTTGATGAAACACAGAAATTGCATCGGGATTGACTACAACAGTCCTCATGCGAACTATTCTTAATGGGAGTAATGTCTCAAACAGTCTACGCTTTGATCGTTCCCTGGAAGACCAGTAGTAGTTTAATATGCACATCTCGAGGCATTCTGTAATCTGGGGGCTATCAGAGTGTTGATGAAACACAGATATTGCGTCGGGATTGAGTACAACATTTACCATGCGCACTTTCCTATATGGGAGTAATGTCTCAAACAGTCTACGCTTTGATCGTTCCCTGGAAGACCAGTAGTAGTTTCCGATGCACATCTATAGGCATTCTGTAATCTGTGGACAATCAGAGTGTTGATGAAACACAGAAATTGCATCGGCATTGAATACAACCGTCACCGTGCGCACTTTCCTTCATGGGAGTAATGTCTCGAACAGTCTACGCTTTCATCGTTCTATGGAAGACCAGTAGTAGTTTCCGATGCACATTTGGAGGCATTCTGTAATCTGTGGACCTTCAAAGTGGTGATAAAACACAGAAATGCCCGCGGGATTGAATACAAAAGTCAATATGCGCACTTTCCCCCATGTGAGTAAAGTCTCAAACAGTCTACGCTTTGATCGTTCCCTGGAAGACCAGTAGTAGTTTCCGATGCACATCTATAGGCATTCTGTAATCTGTGGACTATCAAAGTGTTGACAAAACACAGAAATTGCATCGGGATTGAATACAACAGTCACCATGCACAATTTTCCTCCATAAGTGTAATGTCTCAAATAGTCTACGATTTGATCGTTCAATGGAAGACCAGTAGTAGTTTCTGATGCACATCTGGAGGCATTCTGTAATCTGTGGACAATCAGAGTGTTGATGAAACACAGAAATTGCATCGGCATTGAATACAACAGTCACTATGCGCACTTTCCTCCATGCGAGAAATGTCACAAACTGTCTACGCTTTGATCGTTCCCTGGAAGACCAGTAGTAGTTTCCGATGCACACCTGGCGGCATTCTGTAATCTGTGGAACTTCAAAGTGGTGATGAAACACAGAAATGCCCTCGGGATTGAATACAAAGGTCAACATGCGCACTTTCCTCCGTGGGAGTAAAGTCTCAAACAGTCTACGCTTTGATCGTTCCCTGGAAGACCAGTAGTAGTTTCCGATGCACATCTGGAGGCAATCTGTAATCTGGGGACTATCTGAGTGTTGATGAAACACAGAAATTGCGTCGGGATTGAATACAACAGTCATCGAGCGCACTTTCCTCCATGGGAGTAATGTCTCGAACAGTCTACGCTTTCATCGTTCTATGGAAGACCAGTAGTAGTTTCCGATGCACATCTGGACGCATTCTGTTATCAGTGGACTATCAGAGTGTTCATAAAACACAGAAATTGCATCGGGATTGAATACAACAGGAACCATGCGCACTTTCCTCCATGAGAGTAATGTCTCAAACAGTCTACGCTTTGATCGTTCAATGGAAGACCAGTAGTAGTTTCCGATGCACATCTGGAGGCATTCTGTAATCTGGGGACTATCTGAGTGTTGATGAAACACAGAAATTGCGTCTTGATTGAATACAACAGTCACCGTGCGCACTTTCCTCCATGGGAGTAACCTCTCGAACAGTCTACGCTTTCATCGTTCCCTGGAAGACCAGTAGTAGTTTCCGATGCACATCTGGAGGCAATCTGTAATTTGTGGACCGTCAAAGTGTTGATGAAACACAGAAATTGCATCGGGATTGAATACAACAGTCACCATGCTCTCTTACCTCCATGGGATTAATGTATCAAACAGTCTACGCTTTGATCGTTCCCTGGAAGACCAGTAGTAGTTTCCGATGCACATCTGGACGCATTCTGTTATCAGTGGACTATCAGAGTGTTGATGAAACACAGAAATTGCATCGGGATTGAATACAACAGGAACCATGCGCACTTTCCTCCATGAGAGTATTGTCTCAAACAGTCTACGCTTTGATCGTTCAATGGAAGTCCAGTAGTAGTTTCCGATGCACATCTGGGGGCATTCTGTAATCTGTGGACCTTCAAAGTGTTGAAGAAACACAGAAATTGCATCAGGATTGACTACAACAGTCCTCATGCGAACTATCCTTAATGGGAGTAATGTCTCAAACAGTCTACACTTTGATCGTTCCCTGGAAGACCAGTAGTGGTTTTCGATGCACATCAGGAGGCATTCTGTAATCTGGGGACTATCTGAGTGTTGATGAAACACAGATATTGCGTCGGGATTGAGTACAACATTTACCATGCGCACTTTCCTATATGGGAGTAATGTCTCAAACAGTGTACGATTTGATCGTTCCCTGGAAGACCAGTAGTAGTTTCCGATGCACATCTGGAGGCATTCTGTAATCTGGGGACTATCTGAGTGTTGATGAAACACAGAAATTGCGTCGGGATTGAATACAACAGTCACCGTGCGCACTTTCCTCCATGGGAGTAATGTCTCGAACAGTCTACGCTTTCATCGTTCCCTGGAAGACCAGTAGTAGTTTCCGATGCACATCTGGAGGCAATCTGTAATTTGTGGACCGTAAAAGTGTTGATGAAACACAGAAATTGCATCGGGATTGAATACAACAGTCACCATGCTCACTTACCTCCATGGGAGTAATGTATCAAAGAGTCTACGCTTTGATCGTTCCCTGGAAGACCAGTAGTAGTTTCCGATGCACATTTGGTCGCATTCTCTTATCAGTGGACTATCAGGGTGTTGATAAAACACAGAAATTGCATCGGGATTGAATACAACAGGAACCATGCGCACTTTCCTCCATGAGAGTAATGTCTCAAACAGTCTACGCTTTGATCGTTCATTGGAAGACCAGTAGTAGTTTCCGATGCACATCTGGGGTCATTCTGTAATCTGTGGACCTTCAAAGTGTTGATGAAACACAGAAATTGCATCGGGATTGACTACAACAGTCCTCATGCGAACTATCCTTAATGGGAGTAATGTCTCAAATAGTCTACGCTTTGATCGTTCGCTGGAAGACCAGTAGTAGTTTCCGATGCACACCTGGCGGCATTCTGTAATCTGTGGAACTTCAAAGTGGTGATGAAACACAGAAATGCCCTCGGGATTGAATACAAAGGTCAACATGCGCACTTTCCTCCGTGGGAGTAAAGTCTCAAACAGTCTACGCTTTGATCGTTCCCTGGAAGACCAGTAGTAGTTTCCGATGCACATCTGGAGGCAATCTGTAATCTGGGGACTATCTGAGTGTTGATGAAACACAGAAATTGCGTCGGGATTGAATACAACAGTCATCGAGCGCACTTTCCTCCATGGGAGTAATGTCTCGAACAGTCTACGCTTTCATCGTTCTATGGAAGACCAGTAGTAGTTTCCGATGCACATCTGGACGCATTCTGTTATCAGTGGACTATCAGAGTGTTCATAAAACACAGAAATTGCATCGGGATTGAATACAACAGGAACCATGCGCACTTTCCTCCATGAGAGTAATGTCTCAAACAGTCTACGCTTTGATCGTTCAATGGAAGACCAGTAGTAGTTTCCGATGCACATCTGGAGGCATTCTGTAATCTGGGGACTATCTGAGTGTTGATGAAACACAGAAATTGCGTCTTGATTGAATACAACAGTCACCGTGCGCACTTTCCTCCATGGGAGTAACCTCTCGAACAGTCTACGCTTTCATCGTTCCCTGGAAGACCAGTAGTAGTTTCCGATGCACATCTGGAGGCAATCTGTAATTTGTGGACCGTCAAAGTGTTGATGAAACACAGAAATTGCATCGGGATTGAATACAACACTCATAATGCTCTCTTACCTCCATGGGATTAATGTATCAAACAGTCTACGCTTTGATCGTTCCCTGGAAGACCAGTAGTAGTTTCCGATGCACATCTGGACGCATTCTGTTATCAGTGGACTATCAGAGTGTTGATGAAACACAGAAATTGCATCGGGATTCAATACAACAGGAACCATGCGCACTTTCCTCCATGAGAGTATTGTCTCAAACAGTCTACGCTTTGATCGTTCAATGGAAGACCAGTAGTAGTTTCCGATGCACATCTGGGGGCATTCTGTAATCTGTGGACCTTCAAAGTGTTGAAGAAACACAGAAATTGCATCGGGATTGACTACAACAGTCCTCATGCGAACTATCCTTAATGGGAGTAATGTCTCAAACAGTCTACACTTTGATCGTTCCCTGAAAGACCAGTAGTGGTTTCCGATGCACATCAGGAGGCATTCTGTAATCTGGGGACTATCTGAGTGTTGATGAAACACAGATATTGCGTCGGGATTGTGTACAACATTTACCATGCGCACTTTCCTATATGGGAGTAATGTCTCAAACAGTGTACGATTTGATCGTTCCCTGGAAGACCAGTAGTAGTTTCCGATGCACATCTAGAGGCATTCTGTAATCTGGGGACTATCTGAGTGTTGATGAAACACAGAAATTGCGTCGGGATTGAATACAACAGTCACCGTGCGCACTTTCCTCCATGGGAGTAATGTCTCGAACAGTCTACGCTTTCATCGTTCCCTGGAAGACCAGTAGTAGTTTCCGATGCACATCTGGAGGCAATCTGTAATTTGTGGACCGTAAAAGTGTTGATGAAACACAGAAATTGCATCGGGATTGAATACAACAGTCACCATGCTCACTTACCTCCATGGGAGTAATGTATCAAAGAGTCTACGCTTTGATCGTTCCCTGGAAGACCAGTAGTAGTTTCCGATGCACATCTGGTCGCATTCTCTTATCAGTGGACTATCAGGGTGTTGATAAAACACAGAAATTGCATCGGGATTGAATACAACAGGAACCATGCGCACTTTCCTCCATGAGAGTAATGTCTCAAACAGTCTACGCTTTGATCGTTCATTGGAAGACCAGTAGTAGTTTCCGATGCACATCTGGGGTCATTCTGTAATCTGTGGACCTTCAAAGTGTTGATGAAACACAGAAATTGCATCGGGATTGACTACTACAGTCTTCATGCGAACTATCCTTAATGGGAGTATTGTCTCAAATAGTCTACGCTTTGATCGTTCCCTGGAAGACCAGTAGTAGTTCCGATGCACATCTCGAGGCATTCTGTAATCTGGGGGCTATCAGAGTGTTGATGAAACACAGATATTGCGTCGGGATTGAGTACAACATTTACCATACGCACTTTCCTATATGGGAGTAATGTCTCAAACAGTCTACGCTTTGATCGTTCCCTGGAAGACCAGTAGTAGTTTCCGATGCACATCTATAGGCATTCTGTAATCTGTGGACCATTAAAGTGTTGACTAAAAACACAGAAATTGCATCGGGATTGAATACAACAGTCGCCATGCGCAATTTTCCTCCATAAGAGTAATGTCTCAAACAGTCTACGATTTGATCGTTCAATGAAAGACCAGTAGTAGTTTCTGATGCACATCTGGAGGCATTCTGTAATCTGTGGACAATCAGAGTGTTGATGAAACACAGAAATTGCATCGGCATTAAATACAACAGTCACCGTGCGCACTTTCCTCGATGGGAGTAATGTCTCGAACAGTCTACGCTTTCATCGTTCTATGGAAGACCAGTAGTAGTTTCCCATGCACATTTGGAGGCATTCTGTAATCTGTGGACCTTCAAAGTGGTGATGAAACACAGAAATTCCCTCGGGATTGAATACAACAGTCAACTTGCGCACTTTCCTCCATGGGAGTAATGTCTCAAAGAGTCTACGCTTTGATCGTTCCCTGGAAGACGACTAGTAGTTTCCGATGCACATCTGGTGGCATTCTGTAATCTGTGGTCTATCAGAGTGTTGATGAAACACAGAAATTGCATCGGGGTTGAATACAACAGTCACCATGCGCAATTGCCTACATGTTAGTAATGTCTCAAACAGTCTACGCTTTGATCGTTCCCTGGAAGACCAGTGGTAGTTTCCGATGCACATCTGGAGACATTCTGTAAACTGTGGACTATCAGAGTGTTGATGAAACACAGAAATTGCATTGGGATTGAATACAACAGTCACCATGCTCACGTACCTCCATGGGAGTAGTGTCTCTAACAGTCTACGCTTTGATCGTTCCCTGGAAGACCTGTAAGAGTTTCCGATGCACGTCTGGTTGCATTCTTTAATCTGTGGACTATCAGAGTGATGATGAAACACAGAAATTGCATCGGGATTGAATACAACAGTCATCATGCGCATTTTCCTCCATAGGAGTAATCTCTGAGACAGTCTACGCTTTAATCATTCCCTGGATGACCAGTAGTAGTTTCCGATGCACATCTGGAGGCATTCTGTAATCTGTGGACTATCAGAGTGTTGTTGAAACACAGAAATTTCATCGGGATTGAATACAACAGTCACCATGCGCCCTTTCCTCCATGGCAGTAATGTCTCAAACAGATTACGCTTTGATCGTTCCCTGGAAGACCAGTAGTAGATTCCGATGCACATCTGGGGGCATTCAGTAATCTGGGGACTATCAGAGTGTTAATCAAACACAGAAATTGCATCGGTATTGAATACAACATGCACCATGTGGACTTTTCTCCATAAGAGTAATGTCTCAAACAGTCTACGCTTTGATTGTTCCATGCAAGACCAGTAGTAGTTTCCGATGCACATCTTGGGTCATTCTGTAATCTGTGGACCTTCAAAGTGTTGATGAAACACAGAAATAGCATCGGGATTGAATAGAACAGTAACCATTCGCACTTTCCTATGTGGGAGTAATGTCTCAAACAGTCTACGCTTTGATCGTTCCCTGGAATACCAGTAGTAGTTTCCGATGCACACCTGGAGGCATTCTGTAATCTGTGGACCTTCAAAGTAGTGATGAAACACAGAAATTCCCTCGGGATTGAATACAACAGTCAACATGCGCACTTTCCTCCATGGGAGTAAAGTCTCGAACAGTCTACGCTTTGATCGTTCCCTGGTAGATCAGTAGTAGTTTCCGATGCACATCTGGAGATATTCTGTAATCTGGGGACTATCTGAGTGTTGATGAAAGACAGAAATTGCGTCTTGATTGAATACAACAGTCACCGTGCGCACTTTCCTCCGTGGTAGTAATGTCTCGAACAGTCTAAGATTTCATCGTTCCCTGGAAGTCCAGTAGTAGTTTCCGATGAACATCTGGAGGCAATCTGTAATTTGTGGACCGTCAAAGTGTTGCTGAAACACAGAAATTGCATCGGGATTGAATACAACAGTCACCATGCTCACTTACCTCCATGGGGGTAATGTATCAAACAGTCTACGCTTTGATCGTTCCCTGGAAGACCAGTAGTAGTTTCCGATGCACATATGGACGCATTCTGTTATCAGTGGACTATCAGAGTGTTGATGGAACACAGAAATTGCATCGGGATTGAATACAACAGGAACCATGCGCACTTTCCTGAATGAGAGTAATGTCTCAAACAGTGTACGGTTTGATCGTTCAATGGAAGACCAGTAGTAGTTTCCGATGCACATCTGGGGGCATTCTGTAATCTGTGGACCTTCAAAGTGTTGATGAAACACAGAAATTGCATCGGGATTGACTACAACAGTCCTCATGCGAACTATCCTTAACGGGAGTAATGTCTCAAACAGTCTACGCTTTGATCGTTCCCTGGAAGACCAGTAGTAGATTGCGATGCACATCTGGGGGCATTCTGTAATCTTGGGACTATCAGAGTGTTAATGAAACTCAGAAATTGCATCGGTATTGAATACAACATGCACCATGTGGACTTTTTTCTATAAGAGTAATGTCTCAAACAGTCTACGCTTTGATTGTTCCATGCAAGACCAGTAGTAGTTTCCGATGCACATCTGGGGTCATTCTGTAATCTGTGGACCTTCGAAGTGTTGATGAAACACAGAAATTGCATCGGGATTGACTACAACAGTCCTCATGCGAACTGTCCTTAATGGGAGTAATGTCTCAAACAGTCTACTCTTTGATCGTTTCCTGGAAGACCAGTAGTAGTTTCCGATGCACATCTGGAGGCATTCTGTAATCTGGGGGCTATCTGAGTGTTGATGAAACACAGATATTGCGTCGGGATTGAGTACAACATTTACCATGCGCACTTTCCTATATGGGAGTAATGTCTCAAACTGTCTACGCTTTGATCGTTCCCTGGAAGACCAGTAGTAGTTTCCGATGCACATCTGGAGGCATTCTGTAATCTGTGGACTATCAGAGTGTTGTTGAAACACAAAAATTACATCGGGATTGAATAGAACGGTAACCATGCGCACTCTCCTATGTGGGAGTAATGTCTCAAACAGTCTACGCTTTGATCGTTCCCTGGAAGACCAGTAGTAGTTTCCGATGCATATCCGGAGGCATTCTGTAATCTGTGGACTATCAGAGTGTTGTTGAAACACAGAAATTGCATCGGGAGTGAATACAACAGTCACCATGCGCACTTTCCTCCATGGGAGTAATGTCTCAAAGAGTCTAAGCTTTGATCGTTCCCTGGAAGACGACTAGTAGTTTCCGATGCACATCTGGTGGCATTCTGTAATCTGTGGTCTATCAGAGTGTTGATGAAACACAGAAATTGCATCGGGGTTGAATACAACAGTCACCATGCGCAATTGCCTACATGTTAGTAATGACTCAAACAGTCTACGCTTTGATCGTTCCCTGGAGGACCAGTGGTAGTTTCCGATGCACATCTGGAGGCATTCTGTAAACTGTGGACTATCAGAGTGTTGATGAAACACAGAAATTGCATCGGGATTGAATACAACAGTCACCATGCCCACTTACCTCCATGGGAGTAATGTATCAAAGAGTCTATGATTTGATCGTTCCCTGGAAGACCAGTAGTAGTTTCCGATGCACATCTGGACGCATTCTGTTATCAGTGGACTATCAGAGTGTTGATAAAACACAGAAATTGCATCGGGATTGAATACAACAGGAACCATGCGCACTTTCCTCCATGAGAGTAATGTCTCAAACAGTCTACGCTTTGATCGTTCAATGGAAGACCAGTAGTAGTTTCCGATGCACATCTGGGGTCATTCTGTAATCTGTGGACCTTCAAAGTGTTGATGAAACACAGAAATTGCATCGCGATTGACTACAACAGTCCTCATGCGAACTATCCTTAATGGGAGTAATGTCTCAAACATTCTACGCTTTGATCGTTCCCTGGAAGACCAGTAGTAGTTTCCGATGCACATCTGGAGGCATTCTGTAGTCTGGGGGCTATCTGAGTGTTGATGAAACACAGATATTGCGTCGGGATTGAGTACAACATTTACCATGCGCACTTTCCTATATGGGAGTAATGTCTCAAACAGTCTACGCTTTGATCGTTCACTGGAAGACCAGTAGTAGTTTCCGATGCACATCTGGAGGCATTCTGTAATCTGTGGACTATCAGAGTGTTGTTGAAACACAGAAATTGCATCGGGATTGAATACAATAGTTACCATGCGCACTTTCCTTCATGGGAGTAATGTATCAAACAGTCTACGCTTTGATCGTTTCCTGGAAGACCAGTAGTAGTTTCCGATGCACATCTGGAGGCATTCTGTAATCTGTGGACTATCAGAGTGTTGTTGAAACACAAAAATTGCATCGGGATTGAAAAGAACAGTAACCATGCGCACTTTCCTATGTGGGAGTAATGTCTCAAAGAGGGTACGCTTTGATCGTTCCCTGGAAGACCAGTAGTAGTATCCGATGCACATCTGGAGGCTCTCTGTAATCTGTGGACCTTCAAAGTGGTGATGAAACACAGAACTTGCATCGGGATTGACTACAACAGTCCTCATGCGAACTATCCTTAATGGGTGTAAAGTCTCAAACAGTCTACGCTTTGATCGTTCCCTGGAAGACATGTAGTAGTTTCCGATGCACATCTGGAGGCATTCTGTAATCTGGGGACTATCTGAGTGTTGATGAAACACAGAAATTGCGTCTTGATTGAATACAACAGTCACCGTGCGCACTTTCCCCCATGGGAGTAGTGTCTCGAACATTCTACGCTTTCATCGTTCCCTGGAAGACCAGTAGTAGTTTCCGATGCACATCTGGACGCATTCTGTTATCAGTGGACTATCAGAGTGTTGATGAAACACAGAAATTCCATCGGGATTGAATACAACAGGAACCATGCGCACTTTCCTCCATGAGAGTAATGTCTCAAACAGTCTACGCTTTGATCGTTCAATGGAAGAACAGTAGTAGTTTCCGATGCACATCTGGGGGCATTGTGTAATCTGTGGACCTTCAAAGTGTTGATGAAACACAGAAATTGCATCGGGATTGACTACAACGGTCCTCATGCGAACTATCCTTAATGGGAGTAATGTCTCAAACAGTCTACACTTTGATCGTTCCCTGGAAGACCAGTAGTAGTTTCCGATGCACATCTGGAGGCATTCTGTAATCTGGGGGCTATCTGAGTGTTGATGAAACACAGATATTGCGTCGGGATTGAGTACAACATTTACCATGCGCACTTTCCTACATGGGAGTAATGTCTCAAACAGTCTACGCTTTGAGCGTTCAATGGAAGACCAGTAGTAGTTTCCGATGCACTTCTGGAAGCATTCTGTAATCTGGGGACTATCAGAGTGTTGTAGAAACACAGAAATTGCGTCGGGATTGAATACAACAGTCACCGTGCGCACTTTCCTCCATGGGAGTAATGTCTCGAACAGTCTACGCTTTCATCGTTCCCTGGAAGACCAGTTGTAGCTTCCGATGCACATATGGAGGCATTCTGTAATCTGTGGACGTTCAAAGTGTTGAAGAAACACAGAAATTGCATCAAGATTGAATACAGCAGTCACCATGCGCAATTTTCCTCCATAAGAGTAATGTCTCAAACAGTCTACGATTTGATCGTTCAATGAAAGACCAGTAGTAGTTTCTGATGCACATCTGGAGGCATTCTGTAATCTGTGGACAATCAGAGTGTTGATGAAACACAGAAATTGCATCGGCATTAAATACAACAGTCACCGTGGGCACTTTCCTCCATGGGAGTAATGTCTCGAACAGTCTACGCTTTCATCGTTCTATGGAAGACCAGTAGTAGTTTCCGATGCACATTTGGAGGCATTCTGTAATCTGTGGACCTTCAAAGTGGTGATGAAACACAGAAATTCCCTCGGGATTGAATACAACAGTCAACTTGCGCACTTTCCTCCATGGGAGTAAAGTCTCAAACAGTCTACGCTTTGATCTTTCCCTGGAAGACATGTAGTAGTTTCCGATGCACACCTGGAGGCATTCTGTAATCTAGGGACTATCTGAGTGTTGATGAAACACAGAAATTGCGTCTTGATTGTATACAACAGTCACCGTGCGCACTTTCCTCCATGGGAGTAATGTCTCGAACAGTCTACGCTTTCATCGTTCCCTGGAAGACCAGTAGTAGTTTCCGATGCACATCTGGAGGCAATCTGTAATTTGTGGACCGTCAAAGTGTTGCTGAAACACAGAAATTGCATCGGGATTGAATACAACAGTCACCATGCTCACTTACCTCCATGGGGGTAATGTATCAAACAGTCTACGCTTTGATCGTTCCCTGGAAGACCAGTAGTAGTTTCCGATGCACATATGGACGCATTCTGTTATCAGTGGACTATCAGAGTGTTGATGGAACACAGAAATTGCATCGGGATTGAATACAACAGGAACCATGCGCACTTTCCTGAATGAGAGTAATGTCTCAAACAGTGTACGGTTTGATCGTTCAATGGAAGACCAGTAGTAGTTTCCGATGCACATCTGGGGGCATTCTGTAATCTGTGGACCTTCAAAGTGTTGATGAAACACAGAAATTGCATCGGGATTGACTACAACAGTCCTCATGCGAACTATCCTTAACGGGAGTAATGTCTCAAACAGTCTACGCTTTGATCGTTCCCTGGAAGACCAGTAGTAGATTGCGATGCACATCTGGGGGCATTCTGTAATCTTGGGACTATCAGAGTGTTAATGAAACTCAGAAATTGCATCGGTTTTGAATACAACATGCACCATGTGGACTTTTCTCTATAAGAGTAATGTCTCAAACAGTCTACGCTTTGATTGTTCCATGCAAGACCAGTAGTAGTTTCCGATGCACATCTGGGGTCATTCTGTAATCTGTGGACCTTCGAAGTGTTGATGAAACACAGAAATTGCATCGGGATTGACTACAACAGTCCTCATGCGAACTGTCCTTAATGGGAGTAATGTCTCAAACAGTCTACTCTTTGATCGTTTCCTGGAAGACCAGTAGTAGTTTCCGATGCACATCTGGAGGCATTCTGTAATCTGGGGGCTATCTGAGTGTTGATGAAACACAGATATTGCGTCGGGATTGAGTACAACATTTACCATGCGCACTTTCCTATATGGGAGTAATGTCTCAAACTGTCTACGCTTTGATCGTTCCCTGGAAGACCAGTAGTAGTTTCCGATGCACATCTGGAGGCATTCTGTAATCTGTGGACTATCAGAGTGTTGTTGAAACACAAAAATTACATCGGGATTGAATAGAACGGTAACCATGCGCACTTTCCTATGTGGGAGTAATGTCTCAAACAGTCTACGCTTTGATCGTTCCCTGGAAGACCAGTAGTAGTTTCCGATGCATATCCGGAGGCATTCTGTAATCTGTGGACTATCAGAGTGTTGTTGAAACACAGAAATTGCATCGGGAGTGAATACAACAGTCACCATGCGCACTTTCCTCCATGGGAGTAATGTCTCAAAGAGTCTACGCTTTGATCGTTCCCTGGAAGACGACTAGTAGTTTCCGATGCACATCTGGTGGCATTCTGTAATCTGTGGTCTATCAGAGTGTTGATGAAACACAGAAATTGCATCGGGGTTGAATACAACAGTCACCATGCGCAATTGCCTACATGTTAGTAATGACTCAAACAGTCTACGCTTTGATCGTTCCCTGGAAGACCAGTGGTAGTTTCCGATGCACATCTGGAGGCATTCTGTAAACTGTGGACTATCAGAGTGTTGATGAAACACAGAAATTGCATCGGGATTGAATACAACAGTCACCATGCCCACTTACCTCCATGGGAGTAATGTATCAAAGAGTCTATGATTTGATCGTTCCCTGGAAGACCAGTAGTAGTTTCCGATGCACATCTGGACGCATTCTGTTATCAGTGGACTATCAGAGTGTTGATAAGACACAGAAATTGCATCGGGATTGAATACAACAGGAACCATGCGCACTTTCCTCCATGAGAGTAATGTCTCAAACAGTCTACGCTTTGATCGTTCAATGGAAGACCAGTAGTAGTTTCCGATGCACATCTGGGGTCATTCTGTAATCTGTGGACCTTCAAAGTGTTGATGAAACACAGAAATTGCATCGTGATTGACTACAACAGTCCTCATGCGAACTATCCTTAATGGGAGTAATGTCTCAAACATTCTACGCTTTGATCGTTCCCTGGAAGACCAGAAGTAGTTTCCGATGCACATCTGGAGGCATTCTGTAATCTGGGGGCTATCTGAGTGTTGATGAAACACAGATATTGCGTCGGGATTGAGTACAACATTTACCATGCGCACTTTCCTATATGGGAGTAATGTCTCAAACAGTCTACGCTTTGATCGTTCACTGGAAGACCAGTAGTAGTTTCCGATGCACATCTGGAGGCATTCTGTAATCTGTGGACTATCAGAGTGTTGTTGAAACACAGAAATTGCATCGGGATTGAATACAATAGTTACCATGCGCACTTTCCTCCATGGGAGTAATGTATCAAACAGTCTACGCTTTGATCGTTTCCTGGAAGACCAGTAGTAGTTTCCGATGCACATCTGGAGGCATTCTGTAATCTGTGGACTATCAGAGTGTTGTTGAAACACAAAAATTGCATCGGGATTGAAAAGAACAGTAACCATGCGCACTTTCCTATGTGGGAGTAATGTCTCAAAGAGTGTACGCTTTGATCGTTCCCTGGAAGACCAGTAGTAGTATCCGATGCACATCTGGAGGCTCTCTGTAATCTGTGGACCTTCAAAGTGGTGATGAAACACAGAACTTGCATCGGGATTGACTACAACAGTCCTCATGCGAACTATCCTTAATGGGTGTAAAGTCTCAAACAGTCTACGCTTTGATCGTTCCCTGGAAGACATGTAGTAGTTTCCGATGCACATCTGGAGGCATTCTGTAATCTGGGGACTATCTGAGTGTTGATGAAACACAGAAATTGCGTCTTGATTGAATACAACAGTCACCGTGCGCACTTTCCCCCATGGGAGTAGTGTCTCGAACATTCTACGCTTTCATCGTTCCCTGGAAGACCAGTAGTAGTTTCCGATGCACATCTGGACGCATTCTGTTATCAGTGGACTATCAGAGTGTTGATGAAACACAGAAATTCCATCGGGATTGAATACAACAGGAACCATGCGCACTTTCCTCCATGAGAGTAATGTCTCAAACAGTCTACGCTTTGATCGTTCAATGGAAGACCAGTAGTAGTTTCCGATGCACATCTGGGGGCATTCTGTAATCTGTGGACCTTCAAAGTGTTGATGAAACACAGAAATTGCATCGGGATTGACTACAACGGTCCTCATGCGAACTATCCTTAATGGGAGTAATGTCTCAAACAGTCTACACTTTGATCGTTCCCTGGAAGACCAGTAGTAGTTTCCGATGCACATCTGGAGGCATTCTGTAATCTGGGGGCTATCTGAGTGTTGATGAAACACAGATATTGCGTCGGGATTGAGTACAACATTTACCATGCGCACTTTCCTACATGGGAGTAATGTCTCAAACAGTCTACGCTTTGAGCGTTCAATGGAAGACCAGTAGTAGTTTCCGATGCACTTCTGGAAGCATTCTGTAATCTGGGGACTATCAGAGTGTTGTAGAAACACAGAAATTGCGTCGGGATTGAATACAACAGTCACCGTGCGCACTTTCCTCCATGGGAGTAATGTCTCGAACAGTCTACGCTTTCATCGTTCCCTGGAAGACCAGTTGTAGCTTCCGATGCACATATGGAGGCATTCTGTAATCTGTGGACGTTCAAAGTGTTGAAGAAACACAGAAATTGCATCAAGATTGAATACAGCAGTCACCATGCGCAATTTTCCTCCATAAGAGTAATGTCTCAAACAGTCTACGATTTGATCGTTCAATGAAAGACCAGTAGTAGTTTCTGATGCACATCTGGAGGCATTCTGTAATCTGTGGACAATCAGAGTGTTGATGAAACACAGAAATTGCATCGGCATTAAATACAACAGTCACCGTGGGCACTTTCCTCCATGGGAGTAATGTCTCGAACAGTCTACGCTTTCATCGTTCTATGGAAGACCAGTAGTAGTTTCCGATGCACATTTGGAGGCATTCTGTAATCTGTGGACCTTCAAAGTGGTGATGAAACACAGAAATTCCCTCGGGATTGAATACAACAGTCAACTTGCGCACTTTCCTCCATGGGAGTAAAGTCTCAAACAGTCTACGCTTTGATCTTTCCCTGGAAGACATGTAGTAGTTTCTGATGCACACCTGGAGGCATTCTGTAATCTAGGGACTATCTGAGTGTTGATGAAACACAGAAATTGCGTCTTGATTGTATACAACAGTCACCGTGCGCACTTTCCTCCATGGGAGTAATGTCTCGAACAGTCTACGCTTTCATCGTTCCCTGGAAGACCAGTAGTAGTTTCCGATGCACATCTGGAGGCAATCTGTAATTTGTGGACCGTCAAAGTGTTGATGAAACACAGAAATTGCATCGGGATTGAATACAACAGGAACCATGCTCACTTACCTCCATGGGATTAATGTATCAAAGAGTATACGCTTTGATCGTTCCCTGGAAGACCAGTAGTAGTTTCCGATGCACATCTGGACGCATTCTGTTATCAGTGGACTATCAGAGTGTTGATGAAACACAGAAATTGCATCGGGATTGAATACAACAGGAACCATGCGCACTTTCCTCCATGAGAGTAATGTCTCAAACAGTCTACGTTTTTGATCGTTCAATGGAAGACCAGTAGTAGTTTCCGATGCACATCTGGGGGCATTCTCTAATCTGTGGACCTTCAAAGTGTTGATGAAACACAGAAATTGCATCGGGATTGACAACAACAGTCCTCATGCAAACTATCCTTAATGGGAGTAATGTCTCAAACAGTCTACACTTTGATCGTTCCCTGGAAGACCAGTATTAGTTTAGGATGCACTTCTGGAGGCATTCTGTAATCTGGGGGCTATCTGAGTGTTGATGAAACACAGATATTGCATCGGGATTGAATACAATAGTTACCATGCGCACTTTCCCCCATGGGAGTAATGTATCAAACAGTCTACGCTTTGATCGTTTCCTGGAAGACCAGTAGTAGTTTCCGATGCACATCTGGAGGCATTCTGTAATCTGTGGACTATCAGAGTGTTGTTGAAACACAAAAATTGCATCGGGATTGAATAGAACGGTAACCATGTGCACTTTCCTATGTGGGAGTAATGTCTCAGACAGTCTACGCTTTGATCGTTCCCTGGAAGACCAGTAGTAGTTTCCGATGCACATCTGGAGGCATTCTGTAATCTGTGGACTATGAGAGTGTTGGTGAAACACAGAAATTGCATCAGGAGTGAATACAACAGTCACCATGCGCACTTTCCTCCATGGGAGTAATGTCTCAAAGAGTCTACGCTTTGATCGTTCCCTGGAAGACGACTAGTAGTTTCCGATGCACATCTGGTGGCATTCTGTAATCTGTGGTCTATCAGAGTATTGATGAAACACAGAAATTGCATCGGGGTTGAATACAACAGTCACCATGCGCAATTGCCTACATGTTAGTAATGTCTCAAACAGTCTACGCTTTGATCGTTCCCTGGAAGACCAGTGGTAGTTTCCGATGCACATCTGGAGACATTCTGTAAACTGTGGACTATCAGAGTGTTGATGAAACACAGAAATTGCATTGGGATTGAATACAACAGTCACCATGCTCACGTACCTCCATGGGAGTAATGTCTCTAACAGTCTACGCTTTGATCGTTCCCTGGAAGACCTGTAAGAGTTTCCGATGCACGTCTGGTTGCATTCTTTAATCTGTGGACTATCAGAGTGATGATGAAACACAGAAATTGCATCGGGATTGAATACAACAGTCATCATGCGCATTTTACTCCATAGGAGTAATCTCTGAGACAGTCTACGCTTTAATCATTCCCTGGATGACCAGTAGTAGTTTCCGATGCACATCTGGAGGCATTCTTTAATCTGTGGAGTATCAGAGTGTTGTTGAAACACAGAAATTTCATCGGGATTGAATACAACAGTCACCATGCGCCCTTTCCTCCATGGCAGTAATGTCTCAAACAGATTACGCTTTGATCGTTCCCTGGAAGACCAGTAGTAGATTCCGATGCACATCTGCTGGCATTCAGTAATCTGGGGACTATCAGAGTGTTAATGAAACACAGAAATTGCATCGGTATTGAATACAACATGCACCATGTGGACTTTTCTCCATAAGAGTAATGTCTCAAACAGTCTACGCTTTGATTGTTCCATGCAAGACCAGTAGTAGTTTCCGATGCACATCTTGGGTCATTCTGTTATCTGTGGACCTTCAAAGTGTTGATGAAACACAGAAATAGCATCGGGATTGAATAGAACAGTAACCATTCGCACTTTCCTATGTGGGAGTAATGTCTCAAACAGTCTACGCTTTGATCGTTCCCTGGAATACCAGTAGTAGTTTCCGATCCACACCTGGAGGCATTCTGTAATCTGTGGACCTTCAAAGTAGTGATGAAACACAGAAATTCCCTCGGGATTAAATACAACAGTCAACATGCGCACTTTCCTCCATGGGAGTAAAGTCTCGAACAGTCTACGCTTTGATCGTTCCCTGGAAGATCAGTAGTAGTTTCCGATGCACATCTGGAGGCATTCTGTAATCTGGGGACTATCTGAGTGTTGATGAAAGACAGAAATTGCGTCTTGATTGAATACAACAGTCACCGTGCGCACTTTCCTCCGTGGTAGTATTGTCTCGAACAGTCTAAGATTTCATCGTTCCCTGGAAGTCCAGTAGTAGTTTCCGATGAACATCTGGAGGCAATCTGTAATTTGTGGACTGTCAAAGTGTTGCTGAAACACAGAAATTGCATCGGGATTGAATACAACAGTCACCATGCTCACTTACCTCCATGGGGGTAATGTATCAAACAGTCTACGCTTTGATCGTTCCCTGGAAGACCAGTAGTAGTTTCCGATGCACATATGGACGCATTCTGTTATCAGTGGACTATCAGAGTGTTGATGGAACCCAGAAATTGCATCGGGATTGAATACAACAGGAACCATGCGCACTTTCCTGAATGAGAGTAATGTCTCAAACAGTCTACGGTTTGATCGTTCAATGGAAGACCAGTAGTAGTTTCCGATGCACATCTGGGGGCATTCTGTAATCTGTGGACCTTCAAAGTGTTGATGAAACACAGAAATTGCATCGGGATTGACTACAACAGTCCTCATGCGAACTATCCTTAACGGGAGTAATGTCTCAAACAGTCTACGCTTTGATCGTTCAATGGAAGACCAGTAGTAGTTTCCGATGCACATCTGGAGGCATTCTGTAATCTGTGGACCTTCAAAGTGTTGATGAAACTCAGAAATTGCATCGGTATTGAATACAACATGCACCATGTGGACTTTTCTCTATAAGAGTAATGTCTCAAACAGTCTACGCTTTGATTGTTCCATGCAAGACCAGTAGTAGTTTCCGATGCACATCTGGGGTCATTCTGTAATCTGTGGACCTTCGAAGTGTTGATGAAACACAGAAATTGCATCGGGATTGACTACAACAGTCCTCATGCGAACTATCCTTAATGGGAGTAATGTCTCAAACAGTCTTCGCTTTGATCGTTTCCTGGAAGACCAGTAGTAGTTTCCGATGCACATCTGGAGGCAGTCTGTAATCTGGGGGCTATCTGAGTGTTGATGAAACACAGATATTGCGTCGGGATTGAGTACAACATTTACCATGCGCACTTTCCTATATGGGAGTAATGTCTCATACTGTCTACGCTTTGATCGTTCCCTGGAAGACCAGTAGTAGTTTCCGATGCACATCTGGAGGCATTCTGTAATCTGTGGACTATCAGAGTGTTGTTGAAACACAGAAATTGCATCGGGATTGAATACAATAGTTACCATGCGCACTTTCCTCCATGGGAGTAATGCCTCAAACAGTCTACGCTTTGATCGTTTCCTGGAAGACCAGTAGTAGTTTCCGATGCACATCTGGAGTCGTTCTGTAATCTGTGGACTATCAGAGTGTTGTTGAAACACAAAAATTACATCGGGATTGAATAGAACGGTAACCATGCGCACTTTCCTATGTGGGAGTAATGTCTCAAACAGTCTACGCTTTGATCGTTCCCTGGAAGACCAGTAGTAGTTTCCGATGCATATCTGGAGGCATTCTGTAATCTGTGGACTATCAGAGTGTTGTTGAAACACAGAAATTGCATCGGGAGTGAATACAACAGTCACCATGCGCACTTTCCTCCATGGGAGTAATGTCTCAAAGAGTCTACGCTTTGATCGTTCCCTGGAAGACGACTAGTAGTTTCCGATGCACATCTGGTGGCATTCTGTAATCTGTGGTCTATCAGAGTGTTGATGAAACACAGAAATTGCATCGGGGTTGAATACAACAGTCACCATGCGCAATTGCCTACATGTTAGTAATGACTCAAACAGTCTACGCTTTGATCGTTCCCTGGAAGACCTGTAAGAGTTGCCGATGCACGTCTGGTTGCATTCTGTAATCTGTGGACTATCAGAGTGTTGATGAAACACAGAAATTGCATCGGGATTGAATACAACAGTCACCATGAGCAATTTTCTCCATGGGAGTAATGTCTCAAACAGTTTACGCTTTGATCGTTCCCTGGAAGACCAGTTGTAGCTTCCGATGCACATATGGAGGCATTCTGTAATCTGTGGACGTTCAAAGTGTTGATTAAACACAGAAATTGCATCAAGATTGAATACAGCAGTCACCATGCGCAATTTTCCTCCATGGGAGTAATGGCTCAACAGTTTACGCTTTGATCGTTTCCTGGAAGACCAGTAGTAGTTTTCGATGCACAACTGGAGGCATTCTGTAATCTTGGGACCTGGAAGACCAGTTGTAGCTTCCGATGCACATATGGAGGCATTCTGTAATCTGTGGACGTTCAAAGTGTTGATTAAACACAGAAATTGCATCAAGATTGAATACAGCAGTCACCATGCGCAATTTTCCTCCATGGGAGTAATGGCTCAACAGTTTATGCTTTGATCGTTTCCTGGAAGACCAGTAGTAGTTTTCGATGCACAACTGGAGGCATTCTGTAATCTTGGGACTATCTGAGTGTTGATGAAACACAGCATATTGCGTCGGGATTGAGTACAACATTTACCATGCGCACTTTCCTATATGGGAGTAATGTCTCAAACAGTCTACGCTTTGATCGTTCGCTGGAAGACCAGTAGTAGTTTCCGATGCACATCTGGAGGCATTCTGTAATCTGTGGACCATCAAAGTGTTGACAAAACACAGAAGTTGCATCGGGATTGAATACAACAGTCACTATGCGCAATTTTCCTCCATAAGAGTAATGTCTCAAACAGTCTACGATTTGATCGTTCAATGGAAGACCAGTAGTAATTTCTGATGCACATCTGGAGGCATTCTGTAATCTGTGGACCGTCAAAGTGTTGATGAAACACAGAAATTGCATCGGGATTGAATACAACAGTCACCATGCTCTCTTACCTCCATGGGATTAATGTATCAAACAGTCTACGCTTTGATCGTTCCCTGGAAGACCAGTAGTAGTTTCCGATGCACATCTGGACGCATTCTGTTATCAGTGGACTATCAGAGTGTTGATGAAACACAGAAATTGCATCGGCATTGAATACAACAGTCACTATGCCACTTTCCTCCATGGGAGTAATGTCACAAACTGTCTACGCTTTGATCGTTCCCTGGAATACCAGTAGTAGTTTCCGATGCACACCTGGAGGCATTCTGTAATCTGTGGAACTTCAAAGTGGTGATGAAACACAGAAATGCCCTCGGGATTGATTAGAAAAGTCAACATGAGCACTTTCCTCCATGGGAGTAAAGTCTCAAACAGTCTACGCTTTCATCGTTCCCTGGAAGACCAGGAGTAGTTTCCGATGCACATCTGGAGGCAATCTGTAATTTGTGGACCGTCAAAGTGTTGATGAAACACAGAAATTGCATCGGGATTGAATACAACAGTCACCATGCCCACTTACCTCCATGGGAGTAATGTATCAAAGAGTCTATGCTTTGATCGTTCCCTGGAAGACCAGTAGTAGTTTCCGATGCACATCTGGACGCATTCTGTTATCAGTGGACTATCAGAGTGTTGATAAAACACAGAAATTGCAGCGGGATTGAATACAACAGGAACCATGCGCACTTTCCTCCATGAGAGTAATGTCTCAAACAGTCTACGCTTTGATCGTTCAATGGAAGACCAGTAGTAGTTTCCGATGCACATCTGGGGTCATTCTGTAATCTGTGGACCTTCAAAGTGTTGATGAAACACAGAAATTGCATCGCGATTGACTACAACAGTCCTCATGCGAACTATCCTTAATGGGAGTAATGTCTCAAACATTCTACGCTTTGATCGTTCCCTGGAAGACCAGTAGTAGTTTCCGATGCACATCTGGAGGCATTCTGTAATCTGGGGGCTATCTGAGTGTTGATGAAACACAGATATTGCGTCGGGATTGAGTACAACATTTACCATGCGCACTTTCCTATATGGGAGTAATGTCTCAAACAGTCTACGCTTTGATCGTTCACTGGAAGACCAGTAGTAGTTTCCGATGCACATCTGGAGGCATTCTGTAATCTGTGGACTATCAGAGTGTTGTTGAAACACAGAAATTGCATCGGGATTGAATACAATAGTTACCATGCGCACTTCCCTCCATGGGAGTAATGTATCAAACAGTCTACGCTTTGATCGTTTCCTGGAAGACCAGTAGTAGTTTCCGATGCACATCTGGAGGCATTCTGTAATCTGTGGACTATCAGAGTGTTGTTGAAACACAAAAATTGCATCGGGATTGAATAGAACAGTAACCATGCGCACTTTCCTATGTGGGAGTAATGTCTCAAAGAGTGTACGCTTTGATCGTTCCCTGGAAGACCAGTAGTAGTATCCGATGCACATCTGGAGGCTCTCTGTAATCTGTGGACCTTCAAAGTGGTGATGAAACACAGAACTTGCATCGGGATTGACTACAACAGTCCTCATGCGAACTATCCTTAATGGGTGTAAAGTCTCAAACAGTCTACGCTTTGATCGTTCCCTGGAAGACATGTAGTAGTTTCCGATGCACATCTGGAGGCATTCTGTAATCTGGGGACTATCTGAGTGTTGATGAAACACAGAAATTGCGTCTTGATTGAATACAACAGTCACCGTGCGCACTTTCCCCCATGGGAGTAGTGTCTCGAACATTCTACGCTTTCATCGTTCCCTGGAAGACCAGTAGTAGTTTCCGATGCACATCTGGACGCATTCTGTTATCAGTGGACTATCAGAGTGTTGATGAAACACAGAAATTCCATCGGGATTGAATACAACAGGAACCATGCGCACTTTCCTCCATGAGAGTAATGTCTCAAACAGTCTACGCTTTGATCGTTCAATGGAAGACCAGTAGTAGTTTCCGATGCACATCTGGGGGCATTCTGTAATCTGTGGACCTTCAAAGTGTTGATGAAACACAGAAATTGCATCGGGATTTACTACAACAGTTCTCATGCGAACTATCCTTAATGGGAGTAATGTCTCAAACAGTCTACACTTTGATCGTTCCCTGGAAGACCAGTAGTAGTTTCCGATGCACATCTGGAGGCATTCTGTAATCTGGGGGCTATCTGAGTGTTGATGAAACACAGATATTGCGTCGGGATTGAGTACAACATTTACCATGCGCACTTTCCTACATGGGAGTAATGTCTCAAACAGTCTACGCTTTGATCGTTCAATGGAAGACCAGTAGTAGTTTCCGATGCACTTCTGGAAGCATTCTGTAATCTGGGGACTATCTGAGTGTTGATGAAACACAGAAATTGCGTCGGGATTGAATACAACAGTCACCGTGCGCACTTTCCTCCATGGGAGTAATGTCTCGAACAGTCTACGCTTTCATCGTTCCCTGGAAGACCAGTTGTAGCTTCCGATGCACATATGGAGGCATTGTGTAATCTGTGGACGTTCAAAGTGTTGATGAAACACAGAAATTGCATCAAGATTGAATACAGCAGTCACCATGCGCAATTTACCTCCATGGGAGTAATGGCTCAACAGTTTACGCTTTGATCGTTTCCTGGAAGACCAGGAGTAGTTTCTGATGCACATGTGGAGGCCATCTGTAATTTGTGGACCGTCAAAGTGTTGATGAAACACAGAAATTGCATCGGGATTGAATACAACAGTCACCATGCTCACTTTCCTCCATGGGAGTAAAGTCTCGAACAGTCTACGCTTTGATCGTTCCCTGGAAGACCAGTAGTAGTTTCCGATGCACATCTGGAATCATTCTGTAATCTGGGGGCTATCTGAGTGTTGATGAAACACAGCATATTGCGTCGGGATTGAGTACAACATTTACCATGCTCACTTTCCTATATGGGAGTAATGTCTCAAACAGTCTACGCTTTGATCGTTCCCTGGAAGACCAGTGGTAGTTTCCGATGCACATCTGGAGGCATTCTGTAAACTGTGGACTATCAGAGTGTCGATGAAACACAGAAATTGCATTGGGATTGAATACAACAGTCACCATGCTCACTTACCTCCATGGGAGTAATGTCTCTAACAGTCTACGTTTTGATCGTTCATTTAAAGACCTGTAAGAGTTTCCGATGCACGTCTGGTTGCATTCTGTAATCTGTGGACTATCAGAGTGTTGATGAAACACAGAAATTGCATCGGGATAGAATACAACAGTCACCATGAGCAATTTTCTCCATGGGAGTAATGTCTCAAACAGTTTACGCTTTGATCGTTCCCTGGAAGACCAGTTGTAGCTTCCGATGCACATATGGAGGCATTGTGTAATCTGTGGACGTTCAAAGTGTTGATGAAACACAGAAATTGCATCAAGATTGAATACAGCAGTCACCATGCGCAATTTACCTCCATGGGAGTAATGGCTCAACAGTTTACGCTTTGATCGTTTCCTGGAAGACCAGTAGTAGTTTCCGATGCACATCTGGAGGCATTCTGTAACGTGGGGACTATCTGAGTGTTGATGAAACACAGAAATTGCGTCGGGATTGAATACAACAGTCACCGTGCGCACTTTCCTCCATGGGAGTAATCTCTCGAACAGTCTACGCTTTCATCGTTCCCTGGAAGACCAGGAGTAGTTTCTGATGCACATGTGGAGGCCATCTGTAATTTGTGGACCGTCAAAGTGTTGATGAAACACAGAAATTGCATCGGGATTGAATACAACAGTCACCATGCTCACTTTCCTCCATGGGAGTAAAGTCTCGAACAGTCTACGCTTTGATCGTTCCCTGGAAGACCAGTAGTAGTTTCCGATGCACATCTGGAATCATTCTGTAATCTGGGGGCTATCTGAGTGTTGATGAAGCACAGCATATTGCGTCGGGATTGAGTACAACATTTACCATGCGCACTTTCCTATATGGGAGTAATGTCTCAAACAGTCTACGCTTTGATCGTTCCCTGGAACACCAGTAGTAGTTTCCGATGCACATCTGGAGGCATTCTGTAATCTGTGGACCATCAAAGTGTTGACTAAACACAGAAATTGCATCGGGATTGAATACAACAGTCACCATGTGCAATTTTCCTCCATAAGAGTAATGTCTCAAACAGTCTACGATTTGATCGTTCAATGGAAGACCAGTAGTAGTTTCTGATGCACATCTGGAGGCATTCTGTAATCTGTGGACAATCAGAGTGTTGATGAAACACAGAAATTGCATCGGCATTGAATACAACAGTCACTATGCGCAATTTCCTCCATGGAAGTAATGTCACAAACTGTCTACGCTTTGATCGTTCCCTGGAAGACCAGTAGTAGTTTCCGATGCACACCTGGAGGCATTCTGTAATCTGTGGAACTTCAAAGTGGTGATGAAACACAGAAATGCCCTCGGGATTGTACACAAAAGTCAACATGCGCACTTTCCTCCATGGGAGTAAAGTCTCAAACAGTCTACGCTTTGATCGTTCCCTGAAAGATCAGTGGTAGTTTCCGATGCACATCTGGAGGCAATCTGTAATTTGTGGACCGTCAAAGTGTTGATGAAACACAGAAATTGCATCGGGATTGAATACAACAGTCACCATGCTCACTTACCTCCATGGGAGTAATGTATCAAAGAGTCTACGCTTTGATCGTTCCCTGGAAGACCAGTAGTATTTTCCGATGCACATCTGGACGCATTCTGTTATCAGTGGACTATCAGAGTGTTTATAAAACACAGAAATTGCATCGGGATTGAATACAACAGTCACCATGCTCACTTACCTCCATGGGAGTAATGTATCAAACAGTCTACGCTTTGATCTTTTCCTGGAAGACATGTAGTAGTTTCCGATGCACATCTGGAGGCATTCTGTAATCTGGGGACTATCTGTTGATGAAACACAGAAATTGCATCGGGATTGAATACAATATTTACCATGCGGACTTTCCTCCATGGGAGTAATGTATCAAACAGTCTACGCTTTGATCGTTTCCTGGAAAACCAGTAGTAGTTTCCGATGCACATCTGGAGGCATTCTGTAATCTGTGGACTATCAGAGTGTTGTTGAAACACAAAAATTGCATCGGGATTGAATAGAACAGTAACCATGCGCACTTTCCTATGTGGGAGTAATGTCTCAAACAGTCTACGCTTTGATCGTTCCCTGGAAGACCAGTAGTAGTTTCCGATGCACATCTGGAGGCACTCTGTAATCTGTGGACCTTCAAAGTGGTGATGAAACACAGAAATTCCCTCGGGAATGAATACAACAGTCAACATGCGCACTTTCCTCCATGGGAGTAAAGTCTCAAACAGTCTACGATTTGATCTTTCCCTGGAAGACATGTAGTAGTTTCCGATGCACATCTGGAGCCATTCTGTAATCTGGGGACTATCTGAGTGTTGATGAAACACAGAAATTGCGTCGGGATTGAATACAACAGTCACCGTGCGCACTTTCCTCCATGGGAGTAATGTCTCGAACAGTCTACGCTTTCATCGTTCCATGGAAGACCAGAAGTAGTTTCTGATGCACATCTGGAGGCAATCTGTAATTTGTGGACCGTCAAAGTGTTGATGAAACACAGATATTGCATCGGGATTGAATACAACAGTCACCATGCTCACTTTCCTCCATGGGAGTAAAGTCTCAAACAGTCTACGCTTTGATCGTTCCCTGGAAGACCAGTAGTAGTTTCCGATGCACATCTGGAGGCATTCTGTAATCTGGGGGCTATCTGAGTGTTGATGAAACACAGCATATTGCGTCGGGATCGAGTACAACATTTACCATGCGCACTTTCCTATATGGGAGTAACGTCTCAAACAGTCTACGCTTTGATCGTTCCCTGGAAGACCAGTAGTAGTTTCCGATGCACATCTGGAGGCATTCTGTAATCTGTGGACCATCAAAGTGTTGACAAAACACAGAATTTGCATCGGGATTGAATACAACAGTCACCATGCGCAATTTGCCTCCATAAGAGTAATCTCTCAAACAGTCTACGATTTGATCGTTCAGTGGAAGACCAGTAGTAGTTTCTGATGCACATCTTGAATCATTCTGTAATCTGTGGACAATCTGAGTGTTGATGAAACACAGAAATTGCATCGGCATTGAATACAACAGTCACTATGCGCACTTTCCTCCATGGGAGTAATGTCACAAACTGTCTGCGCTTTGATCGTTCCCTGGAAGACCAATAGTAGTTTCCGATGGACACCTGGAGGCATTCTGTAATCTTTGGAACTTCAAAGTGGTGATGAAACACAGAAATGCCCTCGGGATTGAATACAAAAGTCAACATGCGCACTTTCCCCCATGGGAGTAAAGTCTCAAACAGTCTACGCTTTGATCGTTCCCTGAAAGACCAGTGGTAGTTTCCGATGCACATCTGGAGGCATTCTGTAATCTGGGTACTATCTGAGTGTTGATGAAACTCAGAAATTGCGTCGGGATTGAATACAACAGTCCGCGTGCGCACTTTCCTCCATGGGAGTATTGTCTCGAACAGTCTACGCTTTCATCGTTCCCTGGAAGACCAGTAGTAGTTTCCGATGCACATCTGGAGGCAATCTGTAATTTGTGGACCGTCAAAGTGTTGATGAAACACAGAAATTGCATCGGGATTGAATACAACAGTCACCATGCTCACTTACCTCCATGGGAGTAATGTATCAAAGAGTCTACGCTTAGATCGTTCCCTGGAAGACCAGTAGTAGTTTCCGATGCACATCTGGACGCATTCTGTTATCAGTGGACTATCAGAGTGTTGATAAAACACAGAAATTGCATCGGGATTGAATACAACAGGAACCATGCGCACTTTCCTCCATGAGAGTAATGTCTCAAACAGTCTACGCTTTGATCGTTCAATGGAAGACCAGTAGTAGTTTCCGATGCACATCTGGGGTCATTCTGTAATCTGTGGACCTTCAAATTGTTGATGAAACACGGAAATTGCATCGGGATTGCCTACAACAGTCCTCATGCGAACTATCCTTAATGGGAGTAATGTCTCAAACATTCTACGCTTTGATCGTTCCCTGGAAGACCAGTAGTAGTTTCCGATGCACATCTGGAGGCATTCTGTAATCTGGGGACTATCTGAGTGTTGATGAAACACAGATATTGCGTCGGGATTGAGTACAACATTTACCATGCGCACTTTCCTATATGGGAGTAATGTCTCAAACAGTCTACGCTTTCATCGTTCCCTGTAAGACCAGTAGTAGTTTCCGATGCACATCTGGAGGCATTCTGTAATCTGTGGACTATCAGAGTGTTGTTGAAACACAGAAATTGCATCGGGATTGAATGCAATAGTTACCATGCGCACTTTCCTCCATGGGAGTAATTTATCAAGCTGTCTACGCTTTGATCTTTTCCTGGAAGACCAGTAGTAGTTTCCGATGCACATCGGGAGGCATTCTGTAATCTGTGGACTATCAGAGTGTTGTTGAAACACAAAAATTGCATAGGGATTGAATAGAACAGTAACCATGCGCACTTTCCTATGTGGGAGTAATGTCTCAAACAGTCTACGCTTTGATCCTACCCTGGAAGACCAGTAGTAGTTTCCGATGCACATCTGGAGGCATTCTGTAATCTGTGGACCTTCAAAGTGGTGATGAAACACAGAAATTCCCTCGGGATTGAATACAACGGTCAACATGCGCACTTTCCTCCATGGGAGTAAAGTCTCAAACAGTCTACGCTTTGATCTTTCCCTGGAAGACATGTAGTAGTTTCCGATGCACACCTGGAGGCATTCTGTAATCTGGGGACTATCTGAGTGTTGATGAAACACAGAAATTGCGTCTTGATTGAATGCAACAGTCACCGTGCGCACTTTCCTTCATGGGAGTAATGTCTCGAACAGTCTACGCTTTCATCGTTCCCTGGAACACCAGTAGTAGTTTCCGATGCACATCTGGAGGCAATCTTTAATTTGTGGACCGTCAAAGTGTTGATGAAACACAGAAATTGCATCGGGATTGAATACAACAGGAACCATGCTCACTTACCTCCATGGGATTAATGTATCAAACAGTCTACGCTTCGATCGTTCCCTGGAAGACCAGTAGTAGTTTCCGATGCACATCTGGAAGCTTTCTGTTATCAGTGGACTATCAGAGTGTTGATGAAACACAGATATTCCATCGGGATTGAATACAACATGAACCATGCGCACTTTCCTCCATGAGAGTAATGTCTCAAACAGTCTACGCTTTGATCGTTCAATGGAAGACCAGTAGTAGTTTCCGATGCACATCTGGGGGCATTCTCTAATCTGTGGACCTTCAAAGTGTTGATGAAACACAGAAATTGCATCGGGTTTGACAACAACAGTCCTCATGCGAACTATCCTTAATGGGAGTAATGTCTCAATCAGTCTCCACTTTGATCGATCCCTGGAAGACCAATATTAGTTTCCGATGCACATCTGGAGGCATTCTGTAATCTGGGGGCTATCTGAGTGTTGATGAAACACAGATATTGCGTCGGGATTGAGTACAACATTTACCATGCGCACTTTCCTATATGGGAGTAATGTCTCAAACTGTCTAAGCTTTGATCGTTCCCTGGAAGACCAGTAGTAGTTTCCGATGCACATCTGGAGGCATTCTGTAATCTGTGGACTATCAGAGTGTTGTTGAAACACAGAAATTGCATCGGGATTGAATACAATAGTTACCATGCGCACTTTCCTCCATGGGAGTAATGTATCAAACAGTCTACGCTTTGATCGTTTCCTGGAAGACCAGTAGTAGTTTCCGATGCACATCTGGAGGCATTCTGTAATCTGTGGACTATCAGAGTGTTGTTGAAACACAAAGATTGCATCGGGATTGAATAGAACGGTAACCATGCGCACTTTCCTATGTGGGAGTAATGTCTCAAACAGTCTACGCTTTGATCGTTCCCTGGAAGACCAGTAGTAGTTTCCGATGCACATCTGGAGGCATTCTGTAATCTGTGGACTATGAGAGTGTTGTTGAAACACAGAAATTGCATCGGGAGTGAATACAACAGTCACCATGCGCACTTTCTTCCATGGGAGTAATGTCTCAAAGAGTCTACGTTTTAATCGTTCCCTGGAAGACGACTAGTAGTTTCCGATGCACATCTGGTGGCATTCTGTAATCTGTGATCTATCAGAGTGTTGATGAAACACAGAAATTGCATCGGGGTTGAATACAACAGTCACCATGGGCAATTGCCTACATGTTAGTAATGTCTCAAACAGTCTACGCTTTGATCGTTCCCTGGAAGACCAGTGGTAGTATCCGATGCACATCTGGAGACATTCTGTAAACTGTGGACTATCAGAGTGTTGATGAAACACAGAAATCGCATTGGGATTGAATACAACAGTCACCATGCTCACTTACCTCCATGGGAGTAATGTCTCTAACAGTCTACGCTTTGATCGTTCCCTGGAAGACCTGTAAGAGTTTCCGATGGACGTCTGGTTGCATTCTTTAATCTGTGTACTATCAGAGTGATGATGAAACACAGATATTGCATCGGGATTGAATACAACAGTCATCATGCGCATTTTCCTCCATAGGAGTAATGTCTGAGACAGTCTACGCTTTAATCGTTCCCTGGATGACCAGTAGTAGTTTCCGATGCACATCTGGAGGCATTCTGTAATCTGTGGACTACCAGAGTGTTGTTGAAACACAGAAATTTCATCGGGTTTCAATACAACAGTCACCATGCGAACTTTCCTCCATGGGAGTAATGTCTCAAACAGTCTACGAATTGATCGATCCCTGGAAGACTTGTAGTAGTTTCTGATGCACATCTGGAGGCATTCTGTAATCTGTGGACTATCAGAGTGTTGATGAAACACAGAAATTGCATCGCGATTGAATACAACAGTCACCATGCGCACTTTCCTCCATGGGAGTAATGTCTCAAACAGTCTACGCTTTGATCGTTCATAGGAAGACCAGTAGTAGTTTCCGATGGACATCTGGAGGCATTCTGTAATCTGTGGACCTTCAAAGTGTTGATGAATCACAGAAATTGCATCGGGATTCAATACTACAGTCACCATGCGCACTTTCCTCCATGGGAGTAATGTCTCGAACAATCTACGCTTTGATCATTCCCTGGAAGACCTGAAGTAGTTTCCGATGCAATCTGGAGGCATTCTGAAATCTGTGGACTATCAGAGGGTTGATGAAACACAGAAATAGCATCGGGATTGAATACAACAGTCCACATGCGCACTTTCCTAAACGGGAGTAATGTCTCAAACAGTTTACGCTTTGATCGTTCCCTGGAAGACCATTAGTAGTATCCCAATGCACATCTAGAATCATTCTGTAATCTGTGGACTATCAGAGTGTTGATGAAACACAGAAATTGCATCGGGATTGAATACAACAGTCATCATGCGCACCTCCCTAAATGAGAGTAATGTCTGAAACAGTCTACGATTTGATCATTCCCTGGAAGACCAGTAGTAGTTTCCGATGCACATCTGGTGGCATTCTTTGATCTGTGGACTATCAGAGTGTTGATGAAACTCAGAAATTGTATCGGGATTGAATACAACAGTCACCATGGGCACTTTCCTCCATGGGAGTAATGTCTCAAACAGTCTAAGCTTTGATCGTTCCCTGTACGACCAGTAGTAGTTTCCGATGCACATCTGGTGGCATTCTGTAATCTGTGGACTATCAGAGTGTTGATAAAACACAGAAATTGCATCGGGATTGAATACAACAGTCACCATGCGCACTTTCCTCCATGGGAGTAATGTCTCAAACAGTCTACGCTTTGATCGTTCCCTGGAAGACCAGTAGTAGTTTCCGATGCACATCTGGAGGCATTCTGAAATCCGTGAACTATCAGAGTGTTGATGAAACTCAGAAATTGTATCGGGATTGAATACAAAAGTCACCATGCGCACTTTCCTCCATGGGAGTAATGTCTCAAACAGTCTAAGCTTTGATCGTTCCCTGGAAGACCAGTAGTAGTTTCCGATGCACATCTGGTGGCATTCTGTAATCTGTGGACTATCAGAGTGTTGATGAAACACAGAAATTGCATCGGGATTGAATACAACATGAACCATGCGCACTTTCCTCCATGAGAGTAATGTCTCAAACAGTCTACGCTTTGATCGTTCAATGGAAGACCAGTAGTAGTTTCCGATGCACATCTGGGGTCATTCTGTAATCTGTGGACCTTCAAATTGTTGATGAAACACGGAAATTGCATCGGGATTGCCTACAACAGTCCTCATGCGAACTATCCTTAATGGGAGTAATGTCTCAAACATTCTACGCTTTGATCGTTCCCTGGAAGACCAGTAGTAGTTTCCGATGCACATCTGGAGGCATTCTGTAATCTGGGGACTATCTGAGTGTTGATGAAACACAGATATTGCGTCGGGATTGAGTACAACATTTACCATGCGCACTTTCCTATATGGGAGTAATGTCTCAAACAGTCTACGCTTTGATCGTTCCCTGGAAGACCAGTAGTAGTTTCCGATGCACATCTGGAGGCATTCTGTAATCTGTGGACTATCAGAGTGTTGTTGAAACACAGAAATTGCATCGGGATTGAATGCAATAGTTACCATGCGCACTTTCCTCCATGGGAGTAATTTATCAAGCAGTCTACGCTTTGATCGTTTCCTGGAAGACCAGTAGTAGTTTCCGATGCACATCGGGATGCATTCTGTAATCTGTGGACTATCAGAGTGTTGTTGAAACACAAAAATTGCATCGGGATTGAATAGAACAGTAACCATGCGCACTTTCCTATGTGGGAGTAATGTCTCAAACAGTCTACGCTTTGATCCTACCCTGGAAGACCAGTAGTAGTTTCCGATGCACATCTGGAGGCATTCTGTAATCTGTGGACCTTCAAAGTGGTGACGAAACACAGAAATTCCCTCGGGATTGAATACAACAGTCAACATGCGCACTTTCCTCCATGGGAGTAAAGTCTCAAACAGTCTACGCTTTGATCTTTCCCTGGAAGACATGTAGTAGTTTCCGATGCACACCTGGAGGCATTCTGTAATCTGAGGACTATCTGAGTGTTGATGAAACACAGAAATTGCGTCTTGATTGAATGCAACAGTCACCGTGCGCACTTTCCTTCATGGGAGTAATGTCTCGAACAGTCTACGCTTTCATCGTTCCCTGGAACACCAGTAGTAGTTTCCGATGCACATCTGGAGGCAATCTTTAATTTGTGGACCGTCAAAGTGTTGATGAAACACAGAAATTGCATCGGGATTGAATACAACAGGAACCATGCTCACTTACCTCCATGGGATTAATGTATCAAACAGTCTACGCTTCGATCGTTCCCTGGAACACCAGTAGTAGTTTCCGATGCACATCTGGACGCATTCTGTTATCAGTGGACTATCAGAGTGTTGATGAAACACAGAAATTCCATCGGGATTGAATACAACATGAACCATGCGCACTTTCCTCCATGAGGGTAATGTCTCAAACAGGCTACGCTTTGATCGTTCAATGGAAGACCAGTAGTAGTTTCCGATGCACATCTGGGGGCATTCTCTAATCTGTGGACCTTCAAAGTGTTGATGAAACACAGAAATTGCATCGGGTTTGACAACAACAGTCCTCATGCGAACTATCCTTAATGGGAGTAATGTCTCAAACAGTCTACACTTTGATCGAACCCTGGAAGACCAATATTAGTTTCCGATGCACATCTGGAGGCATTCTGTAATCTGGGGGCTATCTGAGTGTTGATGAAACACAGATATTGCGTCGGGATTGAGTACAACTTTTACCATGCGCACTTTCCTATATGGGAGTAATGTCTCAAACAGTCTACGCTTTGATCGTTCCCTGGAAGACCAGTATTAGTTTCCGATGCACATCTGGAGGCATTCTGTAATCTGTGGACTATCAGAGTGTTGTTGAAACACAGAAATTGCTTAGGGATTGAATACAATAGTTACCATGCGCACTTTCCTCCATGGGAGTAATGTATCAAACAGTCTACGCTTTGATCGTTTCCTGGAAGACCAGTAGTAGTTTCCGATGCACATCTGGAGGCATTCTGTAATCTGTGGACTATCAGAGTGTTGTTGAAACACAAAGATTGCATCGGGATTGGATAGAACGGTAACCATGCGCACTTTCCTATGTGGGAGTAATGTCTCAAACAGTCTACGCTTTGATCGTTCCCTGGAAGACCAGTAGTAGTTTCCGATGCACATCTGGAGGCATTCTGTAATCTGTGGACTATGAGAGTGTTGTTGAAACACAGAAATTGCATCGGGAGTGAATACAACAGTCACCATGCGCACTTTCTTCCATGGGAGTAATGTCTCAAAGAGTCTACGCTTTGATCGTTCCCTGTAAGACGACTAGTAATTTCCGATGCACATCTGGTGGCATTCTGTAATCTGTGGTCTATCAGAGTGTTGATGAAACACAGAAATTGCATCGGGGTTGAATACAACAGTCATCATGCGCAATTGCCTACATGTTAGTAATGTCTCAAACAGTCTACGCTTTGATCGTTCCCTGGAAGACCAGTGGTAGTTTCCGATGCACATCTGGAGACATTCTGTAAACTGTGGACCATCAGAGTGTTGATGAAACACAGAAATCGCATTGGGATTGAATACAACAGTCACCATGCTCACTTACCTCCATGGGAGTAATGTCTCTAACAGTCTACGCTTTGATCGGTCCCTGGAAGACCAGTAGTAGTTTCCGATGCACATCTGGAGGCATTCTGTAATCTGTGGACTATGAGAGTGTTGTTGAAACACAGAAATTGCATCGGGAGTGAATACAACAGTCACCATGCGCACTTTCTTCCATGGGAGTAATGTCTCAAAGAGTCTACGCTTTGATCGTTCCCTGGAAGACGACTAGTAGTTTCCGATGCACATCTGGTGGCATTCTGTAATCTGTGGTCTATCAGAGTGTTGATGAAACACAGAAATTGCATCGGGGTTGAATACAACAGTCATCATGCGCAATTGCCTACATGTTAGTAATGTCTCAAACAGTCTACGCTTTGATCGTTCCCTGGAAGACCAGTGGTAGTTTCCGATGCACATCTGGAGACATTCTGTAAACTGTGGACTATCAGAGTGTTGTTGAAACACAGAAATCGCGTTGGGATTGAATACAACAGTCACCATGCTCACTTACCTCCATGGGAGTAATGTCTCTAACAGTCTACGCTTTGATCGGTCCCTGGAAGACCTGTAAGAGTTTCCGATGCACGTCTGGTTGCATTCTTTAATCTGTGTACTATCAGAGTGATGATGAAACACAGATATTGCATCGGGATTGAATACAACAGTCATCATGCGCATTTTCCTCCATAGGAGTAATGTCTGAGGCAGTCTACGCTTTAATCGTTCCCTGGATGACCAGTAGTAGTTTCCGATGCACATCTGGAGGCATTCTGTAATCTGTGGACTACCAGAGTGTTGTTGAAACACAGAAATTTCATCGGGTTTCAATACAACAGTCACCATGCGAACTTTCCTCCATGGGAGTAATGTCTCAAACAGTCTACGAATTGATCGATCCCTGGAAGACTTGTAGTAGTTTCCGATGCACATCTGGAGGCATTCTGTAATCTGTGGACTATCAGAGTGTTGATGAATCACAGAAATTGCATCGCGATTGAATACAACAGTCACCATGCGCACTTTCCTCCATGGGAGTAATGTCTCAAACAGTCTACGCTTTGATCGTTCATAGGAAGACCAGTAGTAGTTTCCGATGGACATCTGGGGGCATTCTCTAATCTGTGGACCTTCAAAGTGTTGATGAAACACAGAAATTGCATCGGGTTTGACAACAACAGTCCTCATGCGAACTATCCTTAATGGGAGTAATGTCTCAAACAGTCTACACTTTGATCGAACCCTGGAAGACCAATATTAGTTTCCGATGCACATCTGGAGGCATTCTGTAATCTCTGGGCTATCTGAGTGTTGATGAAACACAGATATTGCGTCGGGTTTGAGTACAACTTTTACCATGCGCACTTTCCTATATGGGAGTAATGTCTCAAACAGTCTACGCTTTGATCGTTCCCTGGAAGACCAGTAGTAGTTTCCGATGCACATCTGGAGGCATTCTGTAATCTGTGGACTATCAGAGTGTTGTTGAAACACAGAAATTGCATCGGGATTGAATACAATAGTTACCATGCGCACTTTCCTCCATGGGAGTAATGTATCAAACAGTCTACGCTTTGATCGTTCCCTGGAAGACCAGTAGTAGTTTCCGATGCACATCTGGAGGCATTCTGTAATCTGTGGACTATCAGAGTGTTGTTGAAACACAAAGATTGCATCGGGATTGAATAGAACGGTAACCATGCGCACTTTCCTATGTGGGAGTAATGTCTCAAACAGTCTACGCTTTGATCGTTCCCTGGAAGACCAGTAGTAGTTTCCGATGCACATCTGGAGGCATTCTGTAATCTGTGGACTATGAGAGTGTTGTTGAAACACAGAAATTGCATCGGGAGTGAATACAACAGTCACCATGCGCACTTTCTTCCATGGGAGTAATGTCTCAAAGAGTCTACGCTTTGATCGTTCCCTGGAAGACGACTAGTAGTTTCCGATGCACATCTGGTGGCATTCTGTAATCTGTGGTCTATCAGAGTGTTGATGAAACACAGAAATTGCATCGGGGTTGAATACAACAGTCATCATGCGCAATTGCCTACATGTTAGTAATGTCTCAAACAGTCTACGCTTTGATCGTTCCCTGGAAGACCAGTGGTAGTTTCCGATGCACATCTGGAGACATTCTGTAAACTGTGGACTATCAGAGTGTTGATGAAACACAGAAATCGCATTGGGATTGAATACAACAGTCACCATGCTCACTTACCTCCATGGGAGTAATGTCTCTAACAGTCTACGCTTTGATCGGTCCCTGGAAGACCTGTAAGAGTTTCCGATGCACGTCTGGTTGCATTCTTTAATCTGTGTACTATCAGAGTGATGATGAAACACAGATATTGCATCGGGATTGAATACAACAGTCATCATGCGCATTTTCCTCCATAGGAGTAATGTCTGAGACAGTCTACGCTTTAATCGTTCCCTGGATGACCAGTAGTAGTTTCCGATGCACATCTGGAGGCATTCTGTAATCTGTGGACTACCAGAGTGTTGTTGAAACACAGAAATTTCATCGGGTTTCAATACAACAGTCACCATGCGAACTTTTCTCCATGGGAGTAATGTCTCAAACAGTCTACGAATTGATCGATCCCTGGAAGACTTGTAGTAGTTTCCGAAACACATCTGGAGGCATTCTGTAATCTGTGGACTATCAGAGTGTTGATGAAACACAGAAATTGCATCGCGATTGAATACAACAGTCACCATGCGCACTTTCCTCCATGGGAGTAGTGTCTCAAACAGTCTACGTTTTGATCGTTCATAGGAAGACCAGTAGTAGTTTCCGATGGACATCTGGAGGCATTCTGTAATCTGTGGACCTTCAAAGTGTTGATGAATCACAGAAATTGCATCGGGATTCAATACTACAGTCACCATGCGCACTTTCCTCCATGGGAGTAATGTCTCGAACAATCTACGCTTTGATCATTCCGTGGAAGACCTGAAGTAGTTTCCGATGCAATCTGGAGGCATTCAGTAATCTGTGGACTATCAGAGTGTTGATGAAACTCAGAAATTGCATCGGGATTGAATATAACAGTCTCCATGAGCACTTTCCACCATGGGCGTAATGTCTCAAACAGTCTACGATTTCATCGTTCCCAGGAAGACCATTAGTAGTTTCCGATGCACATCTGGAGGCATTCTGAAATCTGTGGACTATCAGAGGGTTGATGAAACACAGAAATAGCATCGGGATTGAATACAACAGTCCACATGCGCACTTTCCTAAACGGGAGTAATGTCTCAAACAGTTTACGCTTTGATCGTTCCCTGGAAGACCATTAGTAGTATCCCAATGCACATCTGGAGGCATTCTGTAATCTGTGGACTATCAGAGTGTTGATGAAACACAGAAATTGCATCGGGATTGAATACAACAGTCATCATTTGCACTTCCCTAAATGAGAGTAATGTCTGAAACAGTCTACGCTTTGATCATTCCCTGGAAGACCAGTAGTAGTTTCCGATGCACATCTGGTGGCATTCTTTGATCTGTGGACTATCAGAGTGTTGATGAAACTCAGAAATTATATCGGGATTGAATACAACAGTCACCATGGGCACTTTCCTCCATGGGAGTAATGTCTCAAACAGTCTACGCTTTGATCGTTCCCTGGAAGACCAGTAGTAGTTTCCGATGCACATCTGGAGGCATTCTGAAATCCGTGGACTATCAGAGTGTTGATGAAACTCAGAAATTGTATCGGGATTGAATACAAAAGTCACCATGCGCACTTTCCTCCATGGGAGTAATGTCCAAACAGTCTAAGCTTTGATCGTTCCCTGGAAGACCAGTAGTAGTTTCCGATGCACATCTGGTAGCATTCTGTAATCTGTGGACTATCAGAGTGTTGATGAAACACAGAAATTGCATCGGGATTGAATACAACAGTCACCATGCGCACTTTCCTCCATGGGAGTAATGTCTCAAACAGTCTACGCTTTGATTGTTCCCAGGAAGACCAGTAGTAGTTTCCGATGCACATCTGGAGGCATTCTCTAATCTGTGGACATTCAAAGTGTTGATGAAACACAGAAATTGCATCGGGATTCAATACTACAGTCACCATGCGCACTTTCCACCACGGGAGTAATGTCTCGAACAATCTACGCTTTGATCATTCCCTGGAAGACCTGAAGTAGTTTCCGATGCATATCTGGAGGCATTCAGTAATCTGTGGACTATCAGAGTGTTGATGAAACTCAGAAATTGCATCGGGATTGAATATAACAGTCACCATGAGCACTTTCCTCCATGGGCGTAATGTCTCAAACAGTCTACGATTTCATCGTTCCCAGGAAGACCATTAGTAGTTTCCGATGCACATCTGGAGGCATTCTGAAATCTGTGGACTATCAGAGGGTTGATGAAACACAGAAATAGCATCGGGATTGAATACAACAGTCCACATGCGCACTTTCCTAAATTGGAGTAATGTCTCAAACAGTTTACGCTTTGATCGTTCCCTGGAAGACCATTAGTAGTATCCCAATGCACATCTGGAGGCATTCTGTAATCTGTGGACTATCAGAGTGTTGATGAAACACAGAAATTGCATCGGGATTGAATACAACAGTCACCATGTGCACTTCCCTAAATGAGAGTAATGTCTGAAACAGTCTACGCTTTGACCATTCCCTGGAAGACCAGTAGTAGTTTCCGATGCACATCTGGTGGCATTCTTTGATCTGTGGACTATCAGAGTGTTGATGAAACTCAGAAATTGTATCGGGATTGAATACAACAGTCACCATGCGCACTTTCCTCCATGGGAGTAATGTCTCAAACAGTCTAAGCTTTGATCATTCCCTGGAAGAGTAGTAGTAGTTTCCGATGCACATCTGGTGGCATTCTGTAATCTGTGGACTATCAGAGTGTTGATAAAACACAGAAATTGCATCGGGATTGAATACAACAGTCACCATGCGCACCTACTACCACGGGAGTAGTGTCTCAAACAGTCAACACTTTGATCGTTCCCTGGAAGACAAGTAGTAGTTTCCGATGCACATCAGGTGGCATTCTGTAATCTGTGGACTATCAGAGTGTTGATGAAATACAGAAATTGCATCGGGAGTGAATACAACAGTCACCATACGCACTTTCCTCCACGGGAGTAATGTCTCAAACAGTCAACGCTTTGATCGTTCCCTGGAAGACCAGTGGTAGTTTCCGATGCACATCTGGAGGCATTCTGTAATCTGTGGACTATCAGACTGGTGATGAAACTCAGAAATTGCATCGGGATTGAATACAACAGTCACCATGCGCACTTTCCTCCATGGGAGTATAGTCTCAAACAGTCTAATCTTTCATCGTTCCCTGGAAGACCAGTAGTAGTTTCCAATGCACATCTGGTGGCATTCTTTAATCTGTGGACTATCAGAGTGTTGATGAAACACAGAAATTGCATCGGGATTGAATACAACAGTCACCATGCGCACTTTCCTCCACCGTAGGAATGACTCAAACAGTATACGCTGTGATCGCTCCCTGGAAGACCAGTAGTAGTTTGCGATGCACATCTGGTGGCATTCTGTAATCTGTGGACTATCCGAGTGTTGATGAAACACAGAAATTGCATCGGGATTGAATACAACAGTCACCATCCGCACTCTCCTCCATGAAAGTAATGTCTGAAACAGTCTACGCTTTGATCATTCCCTGGAACACCAGTCGTAGTTTTCGATGCACATCTGGAGGAATTCTGTAATTGTGGACTATCAGTGTTGATGAAACACAGAAATTGCATCCTGATTCAATACAACAGTCACCATGCGAACTTTCCTCCATGGGAGTAAGGTCTCAAACAGTCTACGCATTGATGAATCCCTGGAAGACCAGTAGTAGTTTCCGATGCACATCTGGAGGCATTCTGTAATCTGTGGACTATCAGAGTGTTGATGAAACACAGAAATTGCATCTTGATTGAATACAACAGTCACCATGCGCACTTTCCTCCGTGGGAGTAATGTCTCAAACAGTCTACGCTTTGATCGTTCCCTGGAAGACCAGTAGTAGTTTCCGATTCACATCTGGAGGCATTCTGAAATCTGTGGACTATCAGAGTGTTGATGAAACACAGAAATTGCATCGGGATTCAATACAACAGTCACCATGCCCACTTTCCTCCACGGAATAATTCTCAAACAGTCTACGTTCTGATGGTTCCCTCGGAGACCAGTAGCAGTTTCCGATGCACATTTCTGGTGGCATTCTGTAATCTGTGGACTATCAGAGTGTTGATGAAACACAGAAATTGCTTCGGGATTGAATACAACAGTCACCATGAGCACTTTCCTCCTCGGGTGGTATGTCTCAAACAGTCTACGCTTTGATCGATCCCTGGAAGACCAGTAGTAGTTTCCGATGCACATCTGGTGGCATTCTGTAATCTGTGGACTATCATGGTGTTGATGAAACACAGAAATTGCATCGGGATTGAATACAACAGTCACCATGCGCACTTTCCTCCATGGGAGTAATGTCTCGAACAGTCTACTCTTTGATCGTTCCCTGGAGGACCGGTAGTAGTTTCCGATGCACATCTGGTGGCATTCTGTAATCTGTGGACTATCAGAGTGTTGATGAAACACAGAAATTACATCGGGATTGAATACAACAGTCACCATGCGCATTTTCCTCCATGGGAGTAATGTCTCCAACAGTCAACGTTTTGATCGTTCCCTGGAAGACCAGTAGTAGTTTCCGATGCACATCTGGAGGCATTCTCTAATCTACGGACTATCAGAGTGTTGATGTAACACTCAAATTGCATCCGGATTGAATACAACATTCACCATGCGCACTTTCCTCCATGTGAGTAACGTCTCAAAGAGTCTACGCTTTGATCGTTCCCTGGAAGAACTGTAGTGGTTTCCGATGCACATCTGGAGGCATTCTGTAATTGTGGACTATCAGTGTTGATTAAACACAGAAATTGCATCGGGATTCAATACAACAGTCACCATGCGAACTATCCTCCATGGGAGTAAGGTCTCAAACAGTCTACGCATTGATCGATCCCTGGAAGACCAGTAGTAGTTTCCGATACACATCTGGAGGCATTCTGTAATCTGTGGACTATCAGAGTGTTGATGAAACACAGAAATTGCATCGGGATTGAATACAACAGTCACCATGCCCACTTTCCTCCACGGAATAATTCCCAAACAGTCTACGTTTTGATGGTTCCCTCGAAGAAAAGTAGCAGTTTTCGATGCACATTTCTGGTGGCATTCTGTAATCTGTGGACTATCAGAGTGTTGATGTAACACACAAATTGCATCCGGATTGAATACAACAGTCACCATGCGCACTTTCCTCTATGTGAAAAACGTCTCAAAGAGTCTAGGCTTTGATCGTTCCCTGGAAGAACTGTAGTAGTTTCCGATGCACATCTAAAGGCATTCTGTAATCTGTGGACTATCAGAGTGTTGATGAAACACAGAAATTGCATCGGGATTGAATACAACAGTCACCATGCCCACTTTCCTCCACGGAATAATTCTCAAACAGTCTACGTTTTGATGCTTCCCTCGAAGAAAAGTAGCAGTTTTCGATGCACGTTTCTGGTGGCATTCTGTAATCTGTGGACTATCAGAGTGTTGATGAAACACAGAAATTGCATCGGGATTGAATACAACAGTCACCATGTGCACTTTCCTCCTCGGGTGGTACGTCTCAAACAGTCTACGCTTTGATCGATCCCTGGAAGACCAGTAGTAGTTTCCGATGCACATCTGCTGGCATTCTGTAATCTGTGGACTATCATGGTGTTGATGAAACACAGAAGTTGCATCGGGATTGAATACAACAGTCACCATCCGCAATTTCCTCCATGGGAGTAATGTCTGAAACAGTCTACGCTTTGATCGTTCCCTGGAAGACCAGTAGTAGTTTCCGATGCACATCTGGTGGCATTCTGTAGCCTGTGGACTATCAGAGTGTTGATGAATCACAGAAATTGCATCTTGATTGAATACAACAGTCACCATCCGCACTCACCTCCATGAGAGTAATGTCTGAAACAGTCTACGTTTTGATCATTCCCTGGAAGACCAGTAGTAGTTTCCGATGCACATCTGGTGGCATTCTTTGAACTGTGGACTATCTGAGTGTTGATGAAACACAGAAATTGCGTCGGGATTGAATACAACAGTCACCGTGCGCACTTTCCTCCATGGGAGTAATGTCTCGAACAGTCTACGCTTTCATCGTTCCCTGGAAGACCAGTAGTAGTTTCTGATACACATCTGGAGGCAATCTGTAATTTGTGGACCGTCAAAGTGTTGATGAAACACAGAAATTGCATCGGGATTGAATACAACAGTTACCATGCTCACTTTCCTTAATGGGAGTAAAGTCTCAAACAGTCTACGCTTTGATCGTTCCCTGGAAGACCAGTAGTAGTTTCCGATGCACATCTGGAGGCATTCTGTAATCTGGGGGCTATCTCACTGTTGATGAAACACAGCATATTGCGTCGGGATTGAGTAAAACATTTACCATGCGCACTTTCCTATATGGGAGTAACGTCTCAAACAGTCTACGCTTTGATCGTTCCCTGGAAGACCAGTAGTAGTTTCCGATGCACATCTGGAGGCATTCTGTAATCTGTGGACCATCAAAGTGTTGACAAAACACAGAATTTGCATCGGGATTGAATACAACAGTCACCATGCGCAATTTGCCTCCATACGAGTAATCTCTCAAACAGTCTACGATTTGATCGTTCAATGGAAGACCAGTAGTAGTTTCTGATGCACATCTTGAGGCATTCTGTAATCTGTGGACAATCTGAGTGTTGATGAAACACAGAAATTGCATCGGCATTGAATACAACAGTCACTATGCGCACTTTCCTCCATGGGAGTAATGTCACAAACTGTCTACGATTTGATCGTTCCCTGGAAGACCAGTAGTAGTTTCCGATGGACACCTGGAAGCATTCTGTAATCTTTGGAACTTCAAAGTGGTGATGAAACACAGAAATGCCCTCGGGATTGAATACAAAAGTCAACATGCGCACTTTCCTCCATGGGAGTAAAGTCTCAAACAGTCTACGCTTTGATCGTTCCCTGAAAGACCAGTGGTAGTTTCCGATGCACATCTGGAGGCATTCTGTAATCTGGGGACTATCTGAGTGTTGATAAAACACAGAAATTGCCTCGGGATTGAATACAACAGTCCGCGTGCGCACTTTCCTCCATGGGAGTAATGTCTCGAACAGTCTACGCTTTCATCGTTCCCTGGAAGACCAGTAGTAGTTTCCGATGCACATCTGGAGGCAATCTGTAATTTGAGGACCGTCAAAGTGTTGATGAAACACAGAAATTGCATCGGGATTGAATACAACAGTCACCATGCTCACTTACCTCCATGGGAGTAATGTATCAGAGAGTCTACGCTTTGATCGTTCCCTGGAAGACCAGTAGTAGTTTCCGATGCACATCTGGACGCATTCTGTTATCAGTGGACTATCAGAGTGTTGATAAAACACAGAAACTGCATCGGGATTGAATACAACAGGAACCATGCGCACTTTCCTCCATGAGAGTAATGTCTCAAACAGTCTACGCTTTGATCGTTCAATGGAAGACCAGTAGTAGTTTCCGATGCACATCTGGGGTCATTCTGTAATCTGTGGACCTTCAAATTGTTGATGAAACACGGAAAATGCATCGGGATTGCCTACAACAGTCCTCATGCGAACTATCCTTAATGGGAGTAATGTCTCAAACATTCTACGCATTGATCGTTCCCTGGAAGACCAGTAGTAGTTTCCGATGCACATCTGGTGGCATTCTGTAATCTGGGGACTATCTGAGTGTTGATGAAACACAGATATTGCGTCGGGATTGAGTACAACATTTACCATGCGCACTTTCCCATATGGGAGTAATGTCTCAAACAGTCTACGCTTTGATCGTTCCCTGTAAGACCAGTAGTAGTTTCCGATGCACATCTGGAGGCATTCTGTAATCTGTGGACTATCAGAGTGTTGTTGAAACACAGAAATTGCATCGGGATTGAATGCAATAGTTACCATGCGCACTTTCCTCCATGGGAGTAATTTATCAAGCAGTCTACGCTTTGATCGTTTCCTGGAAGACCAGTAGTAGTTTCCGATGCACATCGGGAGGCATTCTGTAATCTGTGGACTATCAGAGTGTTGTTGAAACACAAAAATTGCATCGGGATTGAATAGAACAGTAACCATGCGCACTTTCCTATGTGGGAGTATTGTCTCAAACAGTCTACGATTTGATCCTATCCTGGAAGACCAGTAGTAGTTTCCGATGCACATCTGGAGGCATTCTGTAATCTGTGGACCTTCAAAGTGGTGATGAAACACAGAAATTCCCTCGGGATTGAATACAACAGTCAACATGCGCACTTTCCTCCATGGGAGTAAAGTCTCAAACAGTCTACGCTTTGATCTTTCCCTGGAAGACATGTAGTAGTTTCCGATGCACACCTGGAGGCATTCTGTAATCTGGGGACTATCTGAGTGTTGATGAAACACAGAAATTGCGTCTTGATTGAATGCAACAGTCACTGTGCGCACTTTCCTCCATGAGAGTAATGTCTCAAGCAGTCTACGCTTTGATCGTTCAATGGAAGACCAGTAGTAGTTTCCGATGCACATCTGGGGGCATTCTCTAATCTGTGGACCTTCAAAGTGTTGATGAAACACAGAAATTGCATCGGGTTTGACAACAACAGTCCTCATGCGAACTATCCTTAATGGGAGTAATGTCTCAAACAGTCTACACTTTGATCGATCCCTGGAAGACCTATATTGGTTTCCGATGCACATCTGGAGGCATTCTGTAATCTGGGGGCTATCTGAGTGTTGATGAAACACAGATATTGCGTCGGGATTGAGTGCAACATTTAATATGCGCACTTTCCTATATGGGAGTAATGTCTCAAACAGTCTACGCTTTGATCGTTCCCTGGAAGACCAGTAGTAGTTTCCGATGCACATCTGGAGGCATTCTGTAATCTGTGGACTATCAGAGTGTTGTTGAAACACAGAAATTGCATCGGGATTGAATACAATAGTTACCATGCGCACTTTCCTCCATGGGAGTAATGTATCAAACACTCTACGCTTTGATCGTTTCCTGGAAGACCAGTAGTAGTTTCCGATGCACATCTGGAGGCATTCTGTAATCTGTGGACTATCAGAGTGTTGTTGAAACACAAAGATTGCATCGGGATTGAATAGAACGGTAACCATGCGCACTTTCCTATGTGGGAGTAATGTCTCAAACAGTCTACGCTTTGATCGTACCCTGGAAGACCAGTAGTAGTTTCCGATGCACATCTGGAGGCATTCTGTAATCTGTGGACTATGAGAGTGTTGTTGAAACACAGAAATTGCATCGGGAGTGAATGCAACAGTCACCATGCGCACTTTCTTCCATGGGAGTAATGTCTCAAAGAGTCTACGCTTTGATCGTTCCCTGGAAGACGACTAGTAGTTTCCGATGCACATCTGGTAGCATTCTGTAATCTGTGGTCTATCAGAGTGTTGATGAAACACAGAAATTGCATCGGGGTTGAATACAACAGTCACCATGCGCAATTGCCTACATGTTAGTAATGTCTCAAACAGTCTACGCTTTGATCGTTCCCTAGAAGACCAGTGGTAGTTTCCGATGCACATCTGGAGACATTCTGTAAACTGTGGACTATCAGAGTGTTGATGAAACACAGAAATCGCATTGGGATTGAATACAACAGTCACTATGCTCACTTACCTCCATGGGAGTAATGTCTCTAACAGTCTACGCTTTGATCGTTCCCTGGAAGACCTGTAAGAGTTTCCGATGCACGTCTGGTTGCATTCTTTAATCTGTGGACTATCAGAGTGATGATGAAACACAGATATTGCATCGGGATTGAATACAACAGTCATCATGCGCATTTTCCTCCATTGGAGTAATGTCTGAGACAGTCTACGCTTTAATCGTTCCCTGGATGACCAGTAGTAGTTTCCGATGCACATCTGGAGGCATTCTGTAATCTGTGGACTATCAGAGTGTTGTTGAAACACAGATATTTCATCGGGTTTCAATACAACAGTCACCATGCGAACTTTCCTCCATGGGAGTAATGTCTCAAACAGTCTACGAATTGATCGATCCCTGGAAGACTTGTAGTAGTTTCCGATGCACATCTGGAGGCATTCTGTAATCTGTGGACTATCAGAGTGTTGATGAAACACAGAAATTGCATCGCGATTGAATACAACAGTCACCATGCGCACTTTCCTCCATGGGAGTAATGTCTCAAACAGTCTACGCTTTGATCGTTCATAGGAAGACCAGTAGTAGTTTCCGATGGACATCTGGAGGCATTCTGTAATCTGTGGACCTTCAAAGTGGTGATGAAACACAGAAATTGCATCGGGATTCAATACTACAGTCACCATGCGCACTTTCCTCCATGGGAGTAATGTCTCGAACAATCTACGCTTTGATCATTCCCTGGAAGACCTGAAGTAGTTTACGATGCAATCTGGAGGCATTCAGTAATCTGTGGACTATCAGAGTGTTGATGAAACTCAGAAATTGCATCGGGATTGAATATAACAGTCACCATGAGCACTTTCCACCATCGGCGTAATGTCTCAAACAGTCTACGATTTATCGTTCCCAGGAAGACCATTAGTAGTTTCCGATGCACATTTGGAGGCATTCTGTAATCTGTGGAATATCAGAGGGTTGATGAAACGCAGAAATAGCATCGGGATTGAATACAACAGTCCACATGCGCACTTTCCTAAACGGGAGTAATGTCTCAAAGAGTTTACGCTTTGATCGTTCCCTGGAAGACCATTAGTAGTATCCCAATGCACATCTGGAGGCATTCTGTAATCTGTGGACTATCAGAGTGTTGATGAAACACAGAAATTGCATCGGGATTGAATACAACAGTCATCATGCTCACTTCCCTAAATGAGAGTAATTTCTGAAACAGTCTACGCTTTGATCATTCCCTGGAAGACCAGTAGTAGTTTCCGATGCACATCTGGTGGCATTCTTTGATCTGTGGACTATCAGAGTGTTGATGAAACTCAGAAATTGTATCGGGATTGAATACAACAGTCACCATGGGCACTTTCCTCCATGGGAGTAATGTCTCAAAGAGTCTAAGCTTTGATCGTTCCCTGGAAGACCCGTAGTAGTTTCCGATGCACATCTGGTGGCATTCTGTAATCTGTGGACTATCAGAGTGTTGATAAAACACAGAAATTGCATCGGGATTGAATACAACAGTCACCATGCGCACTTTCCTCCATGGGAGTAATGTCTCAAACAGTCTACGCTTTGATCGTTCCCTGGAAGACCAGTAGTAGTTTCCGATGCACATCTGGAGGCATTCTGAAATCCGTGGACTATCAGAGTGTTGATGAAACTCAGAAATTGTATCGGGATTGAATACAAAAGTCACCATGCGCACTTTCCTCCATGGGAGTAATGTCTCAAACAGTCTAAGCTTTGATCGTTCCCTGGAAGACCAGTAGTAGTTTCCGATGCACATCTGGTGGCATTCTGTAATCTGTGGACTATCAGAGTGTTGATGAAACACAGAAATTGCATCGGGATTGAATACAACAGTCACCATGCGCACTTTCCTCCATGGGAGTAATGTCTCAAACAGTCTACGCTTTGATCGTTCCCAGGAAGACCAGTAGTAGTTTCCGATGCACATCTGGAGGCATTCTGTAATCTGTGGACCTTCAAAGTGTTGATGAAACACAGAAATTGCATCGGGATTCAATACTATAGTCACCATGCGCACTTTCCACCATGGGAGTAATGTCTCGAACAATCTACGCTTTGATCATTCCCTGGAAGACCTGAAGTAGTTTCCGATGCATATCTGGAGGCATTCTGTAATCTGTGGACTATCAGAGTGTTGATGAAACTCAGAAATTGCATCGGGATTGAATATAACAGTCACCATGAGCACTTTCCTCCATGGGCGTAATGTCTCAAACAGTCTACGATTTCATCGTTCCCAGGAAGACCATTAGTAGTTTCCGATGCACATCTGGAGGCATTCTGAAATCTGTGGACTATCAGAGGGTTGATGAAACACAGAAATAGCATTGGGATTGAATACAACAGTCCACATTGGCACTTTCCTAAATTGGAGTAATGTCTCAAACAGTTTACGCTTTGATCGTTCCCTGGAAGACCATTAGTAGTATCCCAATGCACATCTGGAGGCATTCTGTAATCTGTGGACTATCAGAGTGTTGATGAAACACAGAAATTGCATCGGGATTGAATACAACAGTCACGATGCGCACTTCCGTAAATGAGAGTAATGTCTGAAACAGTCTACGCTTTGATCATTCCCTGGAAGACCAGTAGTAGTTTCCGCTGCACATCTGGTGGCATTCTTAGATCTGTGGACTATCAGAGTGTTGATAAAACACAGAAATTGCATCGGGATTGAATACATCAGTCACCATGCGCACCTACTACCACGGGAGTAGCGTCTCAAACAGTCAACACTTTGATCGTTCCCTGGAAGACAAGTAGTAGTTTCCGATGCACATCAGGTGGCATTCTGTAATCTGTGGACTATCAGAGTGTTGATGAAACTCAGAAATTGTATCGGGATTGAATACAACAGTCAACATGCGCACTTTCCTCCATGGGAGTAAAGTCTCAAACAGTCTACGCTTTGATCGTTCCCTGAAAGACCAGTGGTAGTTTCCGATGCACATCTGGAGCCATTCTGTAATCTGGGGACTATCTGAGTGTTGATAAAACACAGAAATTGCCTCGGGATTGAATACAACAGTCCGCGTGCGCACTTTCCTCCATGGGAGTAATGTCTCGAACAGTCTACGCTTTCATCGTTCCCTGGAAGACCAGTAGTAGTTTCCGATGCACATCTGGAGGCAATCTGTAATTTGTGGACCGTCAAAGTGTTGATGAAACACAGAAATTGCATCGGGATTGAATACAACAGTCACCATGCTCACTTACCTCCATGGGAGTAATGTATCAGAGAGTCTACGCTTTGATCGTTCCCTGGAAGACCAGTAGTAGTTTCCGATGCACATCTGGACGCATTCTGTTATCAGTGGACTATCAGAGTGTTGATAAAACACAGAAATTGCATCGGGATTGAATACAACAGGAACCATGCGCACTTTCCTCCATGAGAGTAATGTCTCAAACAGTCTACGCTTTGATCGTTCAATGGAAGACCAGTAGTAGTTTCCGATGCACATCTGGGGTCATTCTGTAATCTGTGGACCTTCAAATTGTTGATGAAACACGGAAATTGCATCGGGATTGCCTACAACAGTCCTCATGCGAACTATCCTTAATGGGAGTAATGTCTCGAACATTCTACGCATTGATCGTTCCCTGGAAGACCAGTAGTAGTTTCCGATGCACATCTGGTGGCATTCTGTAATCTGGGGACTATCTGAGTGTTGATGAAACACAGATATTGCGTCGGGATTGAGTACAACATTTACCATGCGCACTTTCCTATATGGGAGTAATGTCTCAAACAGTCTACGCTTTGATCGTTCCCTGTAAGACCAGTAGTAGTTTCCGATGCACATCTGGAGGCATTCTGTAATCTGTGGACTATCAGAGTGTTGTTGAAACACAGAAATTGCATCGGGATTGAATGCAATAGTTACCATGCGCACTTTCCTCCATGGGAGTAATTTATCAAGCAGTCTACGCTTTGGTCGTTTCCTGGAAGACCAGTAGTAGTTTCCGATGCACATCGGGAGGCATTCTGTAATCTGTGGACTATCAGAGTGTTGTTGAAACACAAAAATTGCATCGGGATTGAATAGAACAGTAACCATGCGCACTTTCCTATGTGGGAGTATTGTCTCAAACAGTCTACGCTTTGATCCTACCCTGGAAGACCAGTAGTAGTTTCCGATGCACATCTGGAGGCATTCTGTAATCTGTGGACCTTCAAAGTGGTGATGAAACACAGAAATTCCCTCGGGATTGAATACAACAGTCAACATGCGCACTTTCCTCCATGGGAGTAAAGTCTCAAACAGTCTACGCTTTGATCTTTCCCTGGAAGACATGTAGTAGTTTCCGATGCACACCTGGAGGCATTCTGTAATCTGGGGACTATCTGAGTCTTGATGAAACAAAGAAATTCCGTCTTGATTGAATGCAACAGTCACCGTGCGCACTTTCCTTCATGGGAGTAATGTCTCGAACAGTCTATGCTTTCATCGTTCCCTTGAACACCAGTAGTAGTTTCCGATGCACATCTGGAGGCAATCTTTAATTTGTGGACCGTCAAAGTGTTGATGAAACACAGAAATTGCATCGGGATTGAATACAACAGGAACCATGCTCACTTTCTTCCATGGGAGTAATGTATCAAACACTCTACGCTTTGATCGTTTCCTGGATGACCAGTAGTAGTTTCCGATGCACATCTGGAGGCATTCTGTAATCTGTGGACTATCAGAGTGTTGTTGAAACACAGATATTTCATCGGGTTTCAATACAACAGTCACCATGCGAACTTTCCTCCATGGGAGTAATGTCTCAAACAGTCTACGAATTGATCGATCCCTGGAAGACTTGTAGTAGTTTCCGATGCACATCTGTAGGCATTCTGTAATCTGTGGACTATCAGAGTGTTGATGAAACACAGAAATTGCATCGCGATTGAATACAACAGTCACCATGCGCACTTTCCTCCATGGGAGTAATGTCTCAAACAGTCTACGCTTTGATCGTTCATATTAAGACCAGTAGTAGTTTCCGATGGACATCTGGAGGCATTCTGTAATCTGTGGACCTTCAAAGTGTTGATGAATCACAGAAATTGCATCGGGATTCAATACTACAGTCACCATGCGCACTTTCCTCCATGGGAGTAATGTCTCGAACAATCTACGCTTTGATCATTCCCTGGAAGACCAGAAGTAGTTTACGATGCAATCTGGAGGCATTCAGTAATCTGTGGACTATCAGAGTGTTGATGAAACTCAGAAATTGCATCGGGATTGAATATAACAGTCACCATGAGCACTTTCCACCATGGGCGTAATGTCTCAAACAGTCTACGATTTCATCGTTCCCAGGAAGACCATTAGTAGTTTCCGATGCACATTTGGAGGCATTCTGTAATCTGTGGACTATCAGAGGGTTGATGAAACGCAGAAATAGCATCGGGATTGAATACAACAGTCCACATGCGCACTTTCCTAAACGGGAGTAATGTCTCAAAGAGTTTACGCTTTGATCGTTCCCTGGAAGACCATTAGTAGTATCCCAATGCACATCTGGAGACATTCTGTAATCTGTGGACTATCAGAGTGTTGATGAAACACAGAAATTGCATCGGGATTGAATACAACAGTCATCATGCGCACTTCCCTAAATGAGAGTAATGTCTGAAACAGTCTACGCTTTGATCATTCCCTGGAAGACCAGTAGTAGTTTCCGATGCACATCTGGTGGCATTCTTTGATCTGTGGACTATCAGAGTGTTGATGAAACTCAGAAATTGTATCGGGATTGAATACAACAGTCACCATGGGCACTTTCCTCCATGGGAGTAATGTCTCAAAGAGTCTAAGCTTTGATCGTTCCCTGGAAGACCAGTAGTAGTTTCCGATGCACATCTGGTGGCATTCTGTAATCTGTGGACTATCAGAGTGTTGATAAAACACAGAAATTGCATCGGGATTGAATACAACAGTCACCATGCGCACTTTCCTCCATGGGAGTAATGTCTCAAACAGTCTACGCTTTGATCGTTCCCTGGAAGACCAGTAGTAGTTTCCGATGCACATCTGGAGGCATTCTGAAATCCGTGGACTATCAGAGTGTTGATGAAACTCAGAAATTGTATCGGGATTGAATACAAAAGTCACCATGCGCACTTTCCTCCATGGGAGTAATGTCTCAAACAGTCTAAGCTTTGATCGTTCCCTGGAAGACCAGTAGTAGTTTCCGATGCACATCTGGTGGCATTCTGTAATCTGTGGACTATCAGAGTGTTGATGAAACACAGAAATTGCATCGGGATTGAATACAACAGTCACCATGCGCACTTTCCTCAATGGGAGTAATGTCTCAAACAGTCTACGCTTTGATCGTCCCCAGAAAGACCAGTAGTAGTTTCCGATGCACATCTGGAGGCATTCTGTAATCTGTGGACCTTCAAAGTGTTGATGAAACACAGAAATTGCATCGGGATTCAATACTACAGTCACCATGCGCACTTTCCACCATGGGAGTAATGTCTCGAACAATGTACGCTTTGATCATTCACTGGAAGACCTGAAGTAGTTTCCGATGCATATCTGGAGGCATTCAGTAATCTGCTGACTATCAGAGTGTTGATGAAACTCAGAAATTGCATCGGGATTGAATATAACAGTCACCATGAGCACTTTCCTCCATGGGCGTAATGTCTCAAACAGTCTACGATTTCATCGTTCCCAGGAAGACCATTAGTAGTTTCCGATGCACATCTGGAGGCATTCTGAAATCTGTGGACTATCAGAGGGTTGATGAAACACAGAAATAGCATCGGGATTGAATACAACAGTCCACATTGGCACTTTCCTAAATTGGAGTAATGTCTCAAACAGTTTACGCTTTGATCGTTCCCTGGAAGACCATTAGTAGTATCCCAATGCACATCTGGAGGCATTCTGTAATCTGTGGACTATCAGAGTGTTGATGAAACACAGAAATTGCATCGGGATTGAATACAACAGTCACCATGCGCACTTCCCTAAATGAGAGTAATGTCTGAAACAGTCTACGCTTTGATCATTCCCTGGAAGACCAGTAGTAGTTTCCGATGCACATCTGGTGGCATTCTTTGATCTGTGGACTATCAGAGTGTTGATGAAACTCAGAAATTGTATCGGGATTGAATACAACAGTCACCATGCGCACTTTCCTCCATGGGAGTAATGTCTCAAACAGTCTAAGCTTCGATCATTCCCTGGAAGAGTAGTAGTAGTTTCCGATGCACATCTGGTGGCATTCTGTAATCTGTGGACTATCAGAGTGTTGATAAAACACAGAAATTGCATCGGGATTGAATACAACAGTCACCATGCGCACCTACTACCACGGGAGTAGTGTCTCAAACAGTCAACACTTTGATCGTTCGCTGGAAGACAAGTAGTAGTTTCCGATGCACATCAGGTGGCATTCTGTAATCTGTGGACTATCAGAGTGTTGATGAAATACAGAAATTGCATCGGGAGTGAATACAACAGTCACCATACGCACTTTCCTCCACGGGAGTAATGTCTCAAACAGTCAACGCTTTGATCGTTCCCTGGAAGACCAGTGGTAGTTTCCAATGCACATCTGGAGGCATTCTGTAATCTGTGGACTATCAGACTGGTGATGAAACTCAGAAATTGCATCGGGATTGAATACAACAGTCACCATGCGCACTTTCCTCCATGGGAGTGTTGTCTCAAACAGTCTAATCTTTGATCGTTCCCTGGAAGACCAGTAGTAGTTTCCAATGCACATCTGGTGGCATTCTTTAATCTGTGGACTATCAGAGTGTTGATGAAACACAGAAATTGCGTCGGGATTGAATACAACAGTCACCATGCGCACTTTCCTCCACCGTAGGAATGACTCAAACAGTATACGCTTTGATCGCTCCCTGGAAGACCAGTAGTAGTTTGCGATGCACATCTGGTGGCATTCTGTAATCTGTGGACTATCCGAGTGTTGATGAAACACAGAAATTGCATCGGGATTGAATACAACAGTCACCATCCGCACTCTCCTCCATGAAAGTAATGTCTGAAACAGTCTACGCTTTGATCATTCCCTGGAAGACCAGTAGTAGTTTTCGATGCACATCTGGAGGAATTCTGTAATTGTGGACTATCAGTGTTGATGAAACACAGAAATTGCATCCTGATTCAATACAACAGTCACCATGCGAACTTTCCTCCACGGAATAATTCTCAAACAGTCTACGTTCTGATGGTTCCCTCGGAGACCAGTAGCAGTTTCCGATGCACATTTCTGGTGGCATTCTTTAATCTGTGGACTATCAGAGTGTTGATGAAACACAGAAATTGCTTCGGGATTGAATACAACAGTCACCATGTCCACTTTCCTCCTCGGGTGGTATGTCTCAAACAGTCTACGCTTTGATCGTTCCCTGGAAGACAAGTAGTATTTTCCGATGCACATCTGGTGGCATTCTGTAATCTGTTGACTATCAGAGTGTTGATGAAATACAGAAATTGCATCAGGAGTGAATACAACAGTCACCATGCGCACTTTCCTCCACGGGAGTAATGTCTCAAACAGTCTACGCTTTGATCGTTCCCTGTAAGACCAGTGGTAGTTTCCGATGCACATCTGGAGGCAATCTGTAATCTGTGGACTATCATGGTGTTGATGAAACACAGAAGTTGCATCGGGATTGAATACAACAGTCACCATCCGCAATTTCCTCCATGGGAGTAATGTCTGAAACTGTCTACGCTTTGAACGTTCCCTGGAAGACCAGTAGTAGTTTCCGATGCACATCTGGAGGCATTCTGTAATCTGTGAACTATCAGAGTGTTGATGAAACACAGAAATTGCATCGGGATAGAATACAACAGTCACCATGCGCACTTTCCTCCATGGGAGTAATGTCTCGAACAGTCTACTCTTTGATCGTTCCCTGGAAGACCGGTAGTAGTTTCCGATGCACATCTGGAGGCATTCTCTAATCTACGGACAATCAGAGTGTTGATGTAACACACAAATTGCATCCGGATTGAATACATCAGTCACCATGCGCACTTTCCTCCATGTGAGTAACGTCTCAAAGAGTCTACGCTTTGATCGTTCCCTGGAAGAACTGTAGTAGTTTCCGATGCACATCTGGACTCATTCTGTAATTGTGGACTACCAGTGTTGATTAAACACAGAAATTGCATCGGGATTCACTACAACAGTCACCGTGCGAACTTTCCTCCATGGGAGTAAGGTCTCAAACAGTCTACGCATTGATCGATCCCTGGAAGACCAGTAGTAGTTTCCGATGCACATCTGGAGGCATTCTGTAATCTGTGGACTATCAGAGTGTTGATGAAACACAGAAACTGCATCGGGATTGAATACAAAAGTCACCATGCGCACTTTCCTCCGTGGGAGTAATGTCGCAAACAGTGTACGCTTTGATCGTTCCCTGGAAGACCAGTAGTAGTTTCCGATGCACATCTGGAGGCATTCTGAAATCTGTGGACTATCAGAGTGTTGATGAAACACAGAAATTGCATCGGGATTGAATACAACAGTAACCATGCCCACTTTCCTCCACGGAATAATTCTCAAACAGTCTACGTTTTGATGGTTCCCTCGAAGAAAAGTAGCAGTTTCCGATGCACATTTCTGGTGTCATTCTGTAATCTGTGGACTATCAGAGTGTTGATGAAACACAGAAATTGCATCGGGATTGAATACAACAGTCACCATGTGCACTTTCCTCCTCGGGTGGTACGTCTCAAAAAGTCTACGCTTTGATCGATCCCTGGAAGACCAGTAGTAGTTTCCGATGCACATCTGGTGGCATTCTGTAATCTGTGGACTATCATGGTGTTGATGAAACACAGAAGTTGCATCAGGATTGAATACAACAGTCACCATCCGCAATTTCCTCCATGGGAGTAATGTCTGAAACATTCTACGCTTTGATTGTTCCCTGGAAGACCAGTAGTAGTTTCCGATGCACATCTGGTGGCATTCTGTAGCCTGTGGACTATCAGAGTGTTGATGAAACACAGAAATTGCATCTTGATTGAATACAACAGTCACCATCCGCACTCTCCTCCATGAGAGTAATGTCTGAATCAGTCTACGTTTTGATCATTTCCTGAAAGACCAGTAATAGTTTCCGATGAACATCTGGTGGCATTCTTTGATCTGTGGACTATCAGAGTGTTGATGAAACTCAGAAATAGTATCGGGATTGAATACAACACTCACCGTGCGCACTTTCCTCCACGGGAGTAGTGTCTCAAACAGTCAACACTTTGATCGTTCCCTGGAAGACAAGTAGTATTTTCCGATTCACATCTGGTGGCATTCTGTAATCTGTTGACTACCAGAGTGTTGATGAAATACAGAAATTGCATCAGCAGTGAATACAACAGTCACCATGCGCACTTTCCTCCACGGGAGTAATGTCTCAAACAGTCTACGCTTTGATCGTTCCCTGGAAGACCAGTGGTAGGTTCCGATGCACACCTGGAGGCAATCTGTAATCTGTGGACTATCAGACTGGTGATGAAACTCAGAAATTGCATCGGGATTGAATACAACAGTCACCATGCGCACTTTCATCCATGGGAGTAATGTCTCAAACAGTCTAAGCTTTAATCGTTCCCTGGAAGACCAGTAGTAGTTTCCGATGCACATCTGGTGGCATTCTGTAATCTGTGGACTATCAGAGTGTTGATGAAACACAGAAATTGCATCGGGATTGAATACAACAGTCACCATGCGCACTTTCCTCCATGGGAGTAATGTCTCGAACAGTCTACTCTTTGATCGTTCCCTGAAAGACCGGTAGTAGTTTCCGATGCACATCTGGTGGCATTCTGTAATCTGTGGACTATCAGAGTGTTGATGAAACACAGAAATTGCATCGGGATTGAATACAACAGTCACCATGCGCATTTTCCTCCATGGGAGTAATGTCTCCTACAGTCAACGTTTTGATCGTTCCCTGGAAGACCAGTAGTAGTTTCCGATGCACATCTGGAGGCATTCTCTAATCTACGGACAATCAGAGTGTTGATGTAACATACAAATTGCATCCGGATTGAATACAAAAGTCACCATGCGCACTTTCCTCCATGTGAGTAACGTCTCAAAGAGTCTACGCTTTGATCGTTCCCTGGAAGAACTGTAGTAGTTTCCGATGCACATCTGGAGGCATTCTGTAATTGTGGACTATCAGTGTTGATTAAACACAGAAATTGCATCGGGATTCAATACAACAGTCACCATGCGAACTTTCCTCCATGGGAGTAAGGTCTCATACAGTCTACGCATTGATCGATCCCTGGAAGACCAGTAGTAGTTTCCGATGCACATCTGGAGGCATTCTGTAATGTGTGGACTATCAGAGTGTTGATGAAACACAGAAATTGCATCGGGATTGAATACAACAGTCACCATGCGCACTTTCCTCCGTGGGAGTAATGTCGCAAACAGTGTACGCTTTGATCGTTCCCTGGAAGACCAGTAGTAGTTTCCGATGCACATCTGGAGGCATTCTGAAATCTGTGGACTATCAGAGTATTGATGAAACACAGAAATTGCATCGGGATTGAATACAACAGTCACCATGCGCACTTTCCTCCGTGGGAGTAATGTCTCAAACAGTCTACGCTTTGATCGTTCCCTGTAAGACCAGTGGTAGTTTCCGATGCACATCTGGAGGCAATCTGTAATCTGTGGACTATCATGGTGTTGATGAAACACAGAAGTTGCATCGGGATTGAATACAACAGTCACCATCCGCAATTTCCTCCATGGGAGTAATGTCTGAAACTGTCTACGCTTTGAACGTTCCCTGGAAGACCAGTAGTAGTTTCCGATGCACATCTGGAGGCATTCTGTAATCTGTGAACTATCAGAGTGTTGATGAAACACAGAAATTGCATCGGGATAGAATACAACAGTCACCATGCGCACTTTCCTCCATGGGAGTAATGTCTCGAACAGTCTACTCTTTGATCGTTCCCTGGAAGACCGGTAGTAGTTTCCGATGCACATCTGGAGGCATTCTCTAATCTACGGACAATCAGAGTGTTGATGTAACACACAAATTGCATCCGGATTGAATACAACAGTCACCATGCGCACTTTCCTCCATGTGAGTAACGTCTCAAAGAGTCTACGCTTTGATCGTTCCCTGGAAGAACTGTAGTAGTTTCCGATGCACATCTGGAGGCATTCTGTAATTGTGGACTATCAGTGTTGATTAAACACAGAAATTGCATCGGGATTCAATACAACAGTCACCATGCGAACTTTCCTCCATGGGAGTAAGGTCTCAAACAGTCTACGCATTGATCGATCCCTGGAAGACCAGTAGTAGTTTCCGATGCACATCTGGAGGCATTCTGTAATCTGTGGACTATCAGAGTGTTGATGAAACACAGAAATTGCATCGGGATTGAATACAAAAGTCACCATGCGCACTTTCCTCCGTGGGAGTAATGTCGCAAACAGTGTACGCTTTGATCGTTCCCTGGAAGACCAGTAGTAGTTTCCGATGCACATCTGGAGGCATTCTGAAATCTGTGGACTATCAGAGTGTTGATGAAACACAGAAATTGCATCGGGATTGAATACAACAGTAACCATGCCCACTTTCCTCCACGGAATAATTCTCAAACAGTCTACGTTTTGATGGTTCCCTCGAAGAAAAGTAGCAGTTTCCGATGCACATTTCTGGTGGCATTCTGTAATCTGTGGACTATCAGAGTGTTGATGAAACACAGAAATTGCATCGGGATTGAATACAACAGTCACCATGTGCACTTTCCTCCTCGGGTGGTACGTCTCAAAAAGTCTACGCTTTGATCGATCCCTGGAAGACCAGTAGTAGTTTCCGATGCACATCTGGTGGCATTCTGTAATCTGTGGACTATCATGGTGTTGATGAAACACAGAAGTTGCATCAGGATTGAATACAACAGTCACCATCCGCAATTTCCTCCATGGGAGTAATGTCTGAAACATTCTACGCTTTGATCGTTCCCTGGAAGACCAGTAGTAGTTTCCGATGCACATCTGGTGGCATTCTGTAGCCTGTGGACTATCAGAGTGTTGATGAAATACAGAAATTGCATCTTGATTGAATACAACAGTCACCATCCGCACTCTCCTCCATGAGAGTAATGTCTGAATCAGTCTACGTTTTGATCATTTCCTGAAAGACCAGTAATAGTTTCCGATGCACATCTGGTGGCATTCTTTGATCTGTGGACTATCAGAGTGTTGATGAAACTCAGAAATTGTATCGGGATTGAATACAACACTCACCGTGCGCACTTTCCTCCACGGGAGTAGTGTCTCAAACAGTCAACACTTTGATCGTTCCCTGGAAGACAAGTAGTATTTTCCGATTCACATCTGGTGGCATTCTGTAATCTGTTGACTACCAGAGTGTTGATGAAATACAGAAATTGCATCAGCAGTGAATACAACAGTCACCATGCGCACTTTCCTCCACGGGAGTAATGTCTCAAACAGTCTACGCTTTGATCGTTCCCTGGAAGACCAGTGGTAGGTTCCGATGCACACCTGGAGGCAATCTGTAATCTGTGGACTATCAGACTGGTGATGAAACTCAGAAATTGCATCGGGATTGAATACAACAGTCACCATGCGCACTTTCATCCATGGGAGTAATGTCCCAAACAGTCTAAGCTTTAATCGTTCCCTGGAAGACCAGTAGTAGTTTCCGATGCACATCTGGTGGCATTCTGTAATCTGTGGACTATCAGAGTGTTGATGAAACACAGAAATTGCATCGGGATTGAATACAACAGTCACCATGCGCACTTTCCTCCATGGGAGTAATGTCTCGAACAGTCTACTCTTTGATCGTTCCCTGAAAGACCGGTAGTAGTTTCCGATGCACATCTGGTGGCATTCTGTAATCTGTGGACTATCAGAGTGTTGATGAAACACAGAAATTGCATCGGGATTGAATACAACAGTCACCATGCGCATTTTCCTCCATGGGAGTAATGTCTCCTACAGTCAACGTTTTGATCGTTCCCTGGAAGACCAGTAGTAGTTTCCGATGCACATCTGAAGGCATTCTCTAATCTATGGACAATCAGAGTGTTGATGTAACACACAAATTGCATCCGGATTGAATACAAAAGTCACCATGCGCACTTTCCTCCATGTGAGTAACGTCTCAAAGAGTCTACGCTTTGATCGTTCCCTGGAAGAACTGTAGTAGTTTCCGATGCACATCTGGAGGCATTCTGTAATTGTGGACTATCAGTGTTGATTAAACACAGAAATTGCATCGGGATTCAATACAACAGTCACCATGCGAACTTTCCTCCATGGGAGTAAGGTCTCATACAGTCTACGCATTGATCGATCCCTGGAAGACCAGTAGTAGTTTCCGATGCACATCTGGAGGCATTCTGTAATCTGTGGACTATCAGAGTGTTGATGAAACACAGAAATTGCATCGGGATTGAATACAACAGTCACCATGCGCACTTTCCTCCGTGGGAGTAATGTCGCAAACAGTGTACGCTTTGATCGTTCCCTGGAAGACCAGTAGTAGTTTCCGATGCACATCTGGAGGCATTCTGAAATCTGTGGACTATCAGAGTGTTGATGAAACACAGAAATTGCATCGGGATTGAATACAACAGTAACCATGCCCACTTTCCTCCACGGAATAATTCTCAAACAGTCTACGTTTTGATGGTTCCCTCGAAGAAAAGTAGCAGTTTCCGATGCACATTTCTGGTGGCATTCTGTAATCTGTGGACTATCACAGTGTTGATGAATCACAGAAATTGCATCGGGATTGAATACAACAGTCACCATGTGCACTTTCCTCCTCGGGTGGTACGTCTCAAACAGTCTACGCTTTGATCGATCCCTGGAAGACCAGTAGTAGTTTCCGATGCACATCTGGTGGCATTCTGTAGCCTGTGGACTATCAGAGTGTTGATGAAACACAGAAATTGCATCTTGATTGAATACAACAGTCACCATCCGCACTCTCCTCCATGAGAGTAAAGTCTGAAACAGTCTACGTTTTGATCATTCCCTGAAAGACCAGTAATAGTTTCCGATGCACATCTGGTGGCATTCTTTGATCTGTGGACTATCAGAGAGTTGATGAAACTCAGAAATTGTATCGGGATTAAATACAACAGCCACCGTGCGCACTTTCCTCCATGGGAGTAATGTCTCGAACAGTCTACTCTTTGATAGTTCCCTGGAAGTCCAGTAGTAGTTTCCGATGCACATCTGGTGGCATTCTGTAATCTGTGGACTATCAGAGTGTTGATGAAACACAGAAATTGCATCGGGATTGAATACAACAGTCACCATGCGCATTTTCCTCCATGGGAGTAATGTCTCTAACAGTCAACGTTTTGATCGTTCCCTGGAAGACCAGTAGTAGTTTCCGATGCACATGTGGAGGCATTATCTAATCTAGGGACTATCAGAGTGTTGATGTAACACACAAATTGCATCCGGATTGAATACAACAGTCACCATGCGCACTTTAATCCATGTGAGTAACGTCTCAAAGAGTCTACGCTTTGATCGTTCCCTGGAAAACCAGTAGTAGTTTCCGATGCACATCTGGAGGCATTCTGTAATCTGTGGACTATCAGAGTGTTGATGAAACACAGAAATTGCATCGGGATTGAATACAACAGTCACCATGCGCACTTTCCTCCGTGGGAGTAATGTCTCAAACAGTCTACGCTTTGATCGTTCCCTGGAAGACCAGTAGTAGTTTCCGATGCACATCTGGGGGCATTCTTAAATCTGTGGGCTATCAGAGTGTTGATGAACCACAGAAATTGCATCGGGATTGAATACAACAGTCACCATGTGCACTTTCCCCCTCGGGTGGTATGTCTCAAACAGTCTACGCTTTGATCGATCCCTGGAAGACCAGTAGTAGTTTCCGATATACATCTGGTGGCTTTCTGTAATCTGTGGACTATCAGAGTGTTGATGAAACACAGAAATTGCATCGGGAATGAATACAACAGTCACCATGCACACTTTCATCAACTTGAGTAATGTCTTAAACAGTCTACGCATTGACCGTTCCCTGGAAGACCAGTGGTAGTTTCCGATGCACATCTGGAGGCAATCTGTAATCTGTGGACTATCAGACTGTTGATGAAACAGAGAAATTGCTTCGGGATTGAATAAAACACTCACCATGCGCACTTTCCTCCATGGGAGTAATGTCTCAAACAATCTACGTTTTGATCGTTCCCTGGAAGACCAGTAGTAGTTACCGATGTACATCTGGTGGCATTCTGTAATCTGTGGACTACCAGAGTGTTGATGAAACTCAGAAATTGCATCGGGATTGAATACAACAGTCACCATGTGCACTTTCCTCCTCGGGTGGTATGTCTCAAACAGTCTACGCTTTGATCGATCCCTGGAAGACCAGTAGTAGTTTCCGATGCACATCTGGAGGCATTCTGTAATCTATGGAGAATCAGAGTGTTGATAAAATACAGAAATTGCATCGGGATTGTATACAACAGACACGATGCTTACCTTCCTCCGTGGGATTATTGTCTCAAAGAGTTTACGCTTTGATCGTTCCCTGGAAGACCAGTAGTAGTTTCCGACGCACATCTGGAGGCGTTCTGTAATCTGTGGACTATCAGAGTGTTGATTAAACACAGAAATTGCATCGGGATTGAATACAACAGTCACCATGCGCACTTTCCTCCACGGAGTAATTCTCAAACAGTCTACGCTTTGATGGTTCCCTGGAAGACCAGTAGTAGTTTCCGATGCACATTTCTGGTGGCATTCTGTAATCTGTGGACTATCAGAGTGTTGATGAAACAGAGAAATTGCATCGGGATTGAATACAACAGTCACCATGTGCACTTTCCTCCACGGGAGTAATGTCTCAAACAGTCTACGCTTTGATCGTTCCCTGGAAGACCAGTGGTAGTTTCCGATGCACATCTGGAGGCAAACTGTAATCTGTGGACTATCAGACTGGTGATGAAACTCAGAAATTGCATCGGGATTGAATACAACAGTCACCATGCGTACTTTCCTCCATGGGAGTAATGTCACAAACAGTCTAAGCTTTAATCGTTCAATGGAAGACCAGTGGTAGTTTCCGATCCACATCTGGTGGCATTCTGTATTCTGTGGACTATCAGAGTGTTCATGAAACACAGAAATTGCATCGGGATTGAAAACAAAAGTCACCAAGCGCACTTTCCTCCACGGGAGTAATGACTCAAACAGTCTACGCTTTGATCGTTCCCTGGAAGACCAGTAGTAGTTTCCGATGCACATCTGGTGGCATTCCGTAATCTGTGGATTATCCAAGTGTTGATGAAACACAGAAATTGCATCGGGATTGAATACAACAGTCACCATGCGCACTTTCCTCCACGGGAGTAATGACTCAAACAGTCTACGCTTTGATCGTTCCCTGGAAGACCAGTAGTAGTTTCCGATGCACATCTGGAGGCAATCTGTAATCTGTGGACTATCAGACTGTTGATGAAACTCAGAAATTGCATCGGGATTGAATACAACAGTCACCATGCGCACTTTCCTCCATGGGAGTAGTGTCTCGAACAGTCTACTCTTTGATCATTCCCTGGAAGACCAGTAGTAGTTTCCGATGCACATCTGGTGGCATTCTGTAATCTGCGGACTATCAGAGTGTTGATGAAACACAGAAATTGCATCTGGATTGAATACAACAGTCACTATGCGCATATTCCTCCATGGGAGTAATGTCTCCAACAGTCAACGTTTTGATCGTTCCCTGGAAGACCAGTAGTAGTTTCCGATGCACATCTGGAGGCATTCTCTAATCTAGGGACTATCAGAGTGTTGATGTAACACACAAATTGCATCCGGATTGGATTCAACAGTCAAAATGCGCACTTTCCTCCATGTGAGTAACGTCTCAAAGAGTCTACGCTTTGATCGTTTCCTGGAAGACCAGTAGTAGTCTCCGATGCACATCTGGAGGCATTCTGTAATTGTGGACTATCAGTGTTGACGAAACACAGAAATCGCATCGGGATTCAATACAACAGTCACCATGCGAACTTTCCTCCATGGGAGTAAGGTCTCAAACAGTCTACGCATTGATCGATCCCTGGAAGACCAGTAGTAGTTTCCGATGCACATCTCTAGGCATTCTGTAATCTGTGGACTATCAGAGTGTTGATGAAACACAGAAATTGCATCGGGATTGAATACAACAGTCACCATGCGCACTTTCCTCCGTGGGAGTAATGTCTCAAACAGTCTACACTTTGATCGATCCCTGGAAGACCAGTAGTAGTTTCCGATGCACATCTGGAGGCATTCTGAAATCTGTGGACTATCAGAGTGTTGATGAAACACAGAAATTGCATCGGGATTGAATACAACAGTCACCATGCCCACTTTCCTCCACGGAGTAATTCTCAAACAGTCTACGCTTTGATCGATCCCTGGAAGACCAGTAGTAGTTTCCGATGCACATCTGGTGGCTTTCTGTAATCTGTGGGCTATCAGAGTGTTGATGAAACACAGAAATTGCATCGGGAATGATTACAACAGTCACCATGCACACTTTCCTCAACTTGAGTAATCTCTCAAACAGTCTACGCTTTGACCGTTCCCTGGAAGACCAGTGGTAGTTTCCGATGCACATCTGGAGGCAATCTGTAATCTGTGGACTATCAGACTGTTGATGAAACACAGTAATTGCATCGGGATTGAATACAACAATCACCATGCGCACTTTCCTCCATGGGAGTAATGTCTCAAACAGTCTACGTTTTGATCGTTCCCTGGAAGACCAGTAGTAGTTACCGATGCTCATCTGATGTCATTCTGTAATCTGTGGACTATCAGATTGTTGATGAAACACAGAAAATGCAACTTGATTGAATGCAACAGTCACCATCCGCACTCTCCTCCATGGGAGTAATGTCTGAAACAGTCTACGCATTGATTGTTCCCTGGAAGCCCAGCAGTACTATCCGATGCACATCTGGTAGTATTCTGTAATCTGTGGACTATCAAAGTGTTGATGAAACTCAGAAATTGCATCGGGATTGAATACAACAGTCACCATGCGCACTTTCCTCCACGGGAGTAGTGTCTCAAACAGTCAACTCTTTGATCGTTCCCTGGAAGACAAGTAGTAGTTTCCGATGCACATCTGGAGGCATTCTGTAATCTGTGGACTATCAGAGTGTTGATGAAACACAGAAATTGCATCGGGATTGAATACAACAGTCACCATGCACACTTTACTCCAGGGGAGTAATGTCTCAAACAGTCTACGCTTTGATCGTTCCCTGGAGGACCTGTAGTAGATTCCGATGCATATCTGGTGGTATTCTGTAATCTGTGGACTACCAGAGTGTTGATGAAACACAGAAATTGCATCGGGATTGAATACAACAGTCACCATCCGCACTCTCCTCCATGAGAGTAATGTCTGAAACAGTCTACGCTTTGATCGTTCCCTGGAAGACCAGTGGTAGTTTCCGATGCACATCTGGAGGCATTCTGTAATCTGTGGACTATCAGACTGTTGATGAAACACAGAAATTGTATCGGGATTGAATACAACAGTCACCATGCGCGCTTTCCTCCATGGGAGTAATGTCTGAAACAGTCTACGCTTTGATTGTTCCCTGGAAGCCCAGCAGTAGTTCCCGATGCACATCTGGTGGTATTCTGTAATCTGTGGACTATCAGAGTGTTGATGAAACACAGAAATTGCATCGGAATTGAATACAACAGTCACCATGCGCACTTTCCTCCACAGGAGTATTGTCTCAAACAGTCTACGCTTTGATCGATCCCTGGAAGACCAGTAGTAGTTTCCGATGCACATCTGGTGGCATTCTGTAATCTGTGGACTATCAGATTGTTGATGAAACACAGAAAATGCATCTTGATTGAATGTAACAGTCACCATGCGCACTTTCTCCATGGGAGTAATGTCTCAAACAGCCTACGCTTTGATCGTTCCCTTTAAGACCAGTAGTAGTTTCCGATGCACATCTGGAGGCACTCTGTAATCTGTGGACTATCAGTGTTTGTGAAACACAGAAATTGCATCGGGATTCAATACAACAGTCACCATGCGAACTTTCCTCCATGGGAGTAATGTCTCAAACAGTCAACGCATTGATCGATCCCTGGATGACCAGTAGTAGTTTCCGATGCACATCTGGAGGCATTCTGTAATCTATGGAGTATCAGAGTGTTGATGAAATACAGAAATTGCATCGGGATTGTATACAACGGACACGATGCTTACCCTCCTCCGTGGGAGTATTGTCTCAAAGAGTTTACGCTTTGATCGTTCCCTGGAAGACCAGTAGTAGTTTCCGACGCACATCTGGAGGCATTCTGTAATCTGTGGACTATCAGAGTGTTGATGAAACACAGTAATTGCATCGGGATTGTATACAACAGTCACCATGCGCACTTTCCTCCACGGAGTAATTCTCAAACAGTCTACGCTTGGATGGTTCCCTGGAAGACCAGTAGTAGTTTCCGATGCACATTTCTGGGGGCATTCTGTAATCTGTGGACTATCAGAGTGTTGATGAAACACAGAAATTGCATCGGAATTGAATACAACAGTCACCATGTGCACTTTCCTCCTCGGGTGTTATGTCTCAAACAGTCTACGCTTTGATCGATCCCTGGAAGGCCAGTAGTAGTTTCCGATGCACATCTGGTGGCATTCTGTAATCTGTGGACTATCAGATTGTTGATGAAACACAGAAAATGCATCTTGATTGAATGCAACAGTCACTATCCGCACTCTCCTCCATGGGAGTAATGTCTCAAACAGTCTACGCATTGATCGATCTCTGGAAGACCAGTAGTAGTTTCCGATGCACATCTGGAGGCATTCTGAAATCTATGGAGTATCAGAGTGTTGATGAAATACAGAAATTGCATCGGGATTGTATACAACAGACACGATGCTTACCTTCCTCCATGGGAGTAATGTCTCAAAGAGTTTACGCTTTTATCGTTCCCTGGATATCCAGCAGTAGTTTCCGATGCACATCTGGAGGCATTCTGTAATCTGTGGACTATCCGAGTGTTGATGAAACACAGAAATTGCATCGGGATTGAATACAACAGTCACCATGCGCACTTTCCTCCACGGAGTAATTCTCAAACGGTCTACGCTTTGATGGTTCCCTGGAAGACCAGTAGTAGTTTCCGATGCACATTTCTGGTGGCATTCTGTAATCTGTGGACTATCAGAGAGATGATGAAACACAGAATTTGCATCGGGATTGAATACAACAGTCACCATGTGTACTTTCCTCCTCGGGTGGTATGTCTCAAACAGTCTACGCTTTGATCGATCCCTGGGAGACCAGTAGAAGTTTCCGATGCACATCTGGTGGCATTCTGTAATCTGTGGACTATCAGAGTGTTGATGAAACATAGAAATCGCATCGGTATTGAATACAACAGTCACCATGCCCACTTTCCTCCACGGAGTAATTCTCAAACTGTCTACGCTTTGATCGATCCCTGGAAGACCAGTAGTAGTTTCCGATGCACATCTGGTGGCATTCTTTAATCTGTGGACTATAGGAGTGGTGATGAAATGCAGAAATTGAATGGGGATTGAATAGAACAGTCACCATCCGCATTTTCCTCCATGGGAGTAATGTCTGAAACAGTCTACGATTTGATCGTTCCCTGGAAGACCAGTAGTAGTTTCCGATGCACATCTGATGGCATTCTGTAACCTGTGGACTATAAGAGTGTTGATGAAACACAGAAATTGCATCGGGATTGAATACAACAGTCACCATGCGCACTTTCCTCCACTGGAGTAATGTCTCAAACAGTCTACGCTTTGATCGTTACCTGGAAGACAAGTAGTAGTTTCCGATTCACGTCTGGTGGCATTTTGTAATCTGTGGACTATCAGAGTGTAAATGAAACATAGAAATTGCATCGGGATAGAATACAACAGTCACCATGAGCACTTTCCTCAATGGGAGTAATGTCTCAAATAGTCTACGCTTTGATCGTTCGCTGGGAAACCAGTAGTAGTTTCCGATGCACATCTGGGTGCTTTCTGCAATCTATGGACTATCAGATTGTTGATGAAACACAGATATTGCATCGGGATTGAATACAACACTCACAATGCCACTTTCCTCCATGCGAGTAATTCTCAAACAGTCTACGCTTTGATCGTTACCTGGAACACCAGTAGTAGCTTCCGATGCACATCTGGTAGCATTCTGTAATCTGCGGACTGTCAGAGTGTTGATGCAACACAGAAGTTGCATCGGGATTGAATACAACAGTCACCTTGCGACTTTCCTCCACGGGAGTATTGTCTCAAACAGTGTACGCTTTTATCGTTCCCTGGAAGACCCGTAGTAGTTTCCTATGCACATTTCTGGTGGCATTCTGTAATCTGTGGACTATCAGAGTGTTGATGAAACTCAGAACTTGCATCGGGATTGAATACAAGAGTCACCAAATGCACTTTCTTCCACGGGAGTAGTGTCTCAAACAGTCTATTCTTTGATCGTTCCCTGGAAGACAAGTAGTAGTTTCCGATGCACATCTGGTGGCTTTTTGTAATCTGTGGACTATCAGAGTGTTGATGAAACACAGAATTTGCATCGGGAATGAATACAACAGTCACCATGCACACTTTCCTCAACTTCAGTAATGTCTCAAAAAGTCTACGCTTCGATCGTTCCCTGGAAGACCAGTGGTAGTTTCCGATGCACATCTGGAGGCAATCTGTAATTTGTGGACTATCAGACTGTTGATGAAACACAGAAATTGCATCGGGATTGAATACAACAGTCACCATGCGCACTTTCCTCCAAGGGAGTAATGTCTCAAACAGTTTACGTTTTGATCGTTCCCTGGAAGACCAGTAGTAGCTACCGATGCACATCTGGTGGCATTCTGTAATCTGTGGACTATCGGAGTGTTGATGAAACACAGAAATTGCATCGGGATTGAATACAACAGTCACCATGCGCACTTTCCTCCATGGGAATAAAGTCTCAAACAGTCTACACTTTGATCGTTCCCTGGAGGACCAGTAGTAGATTCCGATGCATATCTGGTGGCATTCTGTAATCTGTGGACTACCAGAGTGTTGATGAAACACAGAAATTGCATTGGGATTGATTACAAAATTCACCATGAGCACTTTTCTCCACAGGAGTATTTTGTCAAACAGTGTACGCTTTGATCGTTCCCTATAAGACCAGTAGTAGTTTCCGATGCACATCTGGTGTCATTCTGTAATCTGTGGTCTATCAGATTGTTGATGAAACACAGAAAATGCATCTTGATTGAATGGAACAATCACCATCCGCACTCTCCTCCATAGGAGTAATGTCCGAAAGAGTCTACGCTTTCATTGTTCCCTGGAAGCCCAGCAGTAGTTTCCGATGCACATCTGGTGGTATTCTGTAATCTGTGGACTATCTGAGTGTTGATGAAACTCAGAAATTGCATCGGGATTGAATACAACTGTCACCATGCGCACTTTCCTCCACGGGAGTTGTGTCTCAAACAGTCTAGCCTTTGATCGTTCCCTGGAAGACAAGTAGTAGTTCCGATGCACATCTGGTGGCTTTCTGTAATGTGTGGACTATCAGAGTGTTAATGACACACAGAAATTGAATCGGGATTGAGTACAACAGTCACCATGCGCACTTTCCTCCATGGGAGTAATGTCTCAAACAGTCTACGCTTTGATCGTTTCCTGGAAGACCAGTAGAAGTTTCCGATGCACATCTGTAAGCATTACGTAATCTGTGGAATATCAGAGTGTTGATGAAACACAGAAATTGCATCGGGATTCCATACAACAGTCACCATGCCCACTTTCCCCCACGGAGTAATTCTCAAACAGTCTACTCTTTGATCGTTCCCTGGGAGACAAGTAGTAGTTTCCAATGCACATCTGGTGGCTTTCTGTAATCTGTGGACTATCAGAGTGTTGATGAAACACAGAAATTGCACCGGGATTGAATACAACAGTCACCATGCGCACTTTCCTCCACGGAGTAATTCTCAAACAGTCTACGCCTTGATGGTTCCCTGGAAGACCAGTATTAGTTTCCGATGCACATTTCTGGTGGCATTCTCTAATCTGTGGACTATCAGAGAGTTGATGAAACACAGAATTTGCATCGGGATTGAATACAACAGTCACCATGTGCACTTTCCTCCTCGGGTGGTATGTCTCAAACAGTCTACGCTTTGATCGATCCCTGGAAGACCAGTAGTAGTTTCCGATGCACATCTGGTGGCATTCTGTAATCTGTGGACTATCAGAGTGTTGATGAAACATAGAAATTGCATCGGGATTGAATACAACAGTCACCATGCCCACTCTCCTCCACAGAGTAATTCTCAAACAGTCTACGCTTTGATCGTTCCCTGGAAGACAAGTAGTAGTTTCCTATGCACATTTCTGGTGGCATTCTGTAATCTGTGGACTATCAGAGTGTTGCTGAAACACAGGAAGTGCATCGGGATTGAATACAACAGTCATCATGTGCACTTTCCTAAATGGGTGGTATTTCTCAAACAGTCTACGCTTTGATCGATCCCTGGAAGACCAGTAGTACTTTCCGATGCACACCTGGTGGCATTCTGTAATCTGTGGACTATAGGAGTGGTGGTGAAACGCAGAAATTGCATCGGGATTGAATAGAACAGTCAACATCCACAATTTCCTCCATGGGAGTAATGCCTGAAACAGTCTACGATTTGATCGTTCTCTGGAAGACCAGTAGTAGTTTCCGATGCACATCTGGTGGCATTCTGTAACCTGTGGACTATTAGAGTGTTGATGAAACACAGAAATTGCATCGGGATTGAATACAACAGTCATCATGCGCACTTTCCTCCACGGGAGTAATGTCTCAAACAGTCTACGCTTTGATCGTTACCTGGAAGACAAGTAGTAGTTTCCGATTCACGTCTGGTGGCATTTTGTAATCTGTGGACTATCAGAGTGTAGATGAAACATAGAAATTGCATCGGGATAGAATACAACAGTCACCATGAGCACTTTCTTCAATGGGAGTAATGTCTCAAATAGTCTACGCTTTGATCGCTCGCTGGGAGACCAGTAGTAGTTTCCGATGCACATCTGGGTGCTTTCTGCAATCTATGGACTATCAGACTGTTGATGAAACACAGAAATTGCATCGGGATTGAATACAACACTCACAATGCCACTTTCCTCCATGCGAGTAATTCTCAAACAGTCTACGCTTTGATCGTTACCTGGAAGACCAGTAGTAGCTTCCGATGCACATCTGGTAGCATTCTGTAATCTGTGGACTATCAGAGTGTTGATGAAACACAGAAAATGCATCGGGATTGAATACAACAGTCACCTTACGACTTTCCTCCACGGGAGTATTGTCTCAAACAGTGTACGCTTTGATCGTTCCCTGGAAGACCAGTAGTAGTTTCCGATGCACATCTGGTGCAATTCTGTTATCTGCGGACTATCAGATTGTTGATGAAACACAGAAATTGCATCTTGATTGAATGCAACAGTCACCATCCGTACTCTCCTCCATGGGAGTAATGTCTGAAACAGTCTACGCTTTGATTGTTCCCTGGAAGACCAGCAGTAGTTTCCGATGCACATCTGGTGGTATTCTGTAATCTGTGGACTATCAGAGTGTTGATGAAACTCAGAAATTGCATCGGGATTGAATACAAGAGTCACCATGTGCACTTTCCTCCACGGGAGTAGTGTCTCAAACAGTCTACTCTTTGATCGTTCCCTGGAAGACAAGTATTAGTTTCCGATGCACATCTGGTGGCTTTCTGTAATCTGTGGACTATCAGAGTGTTGATGAAACACAGAAATTGCATCGGGAATGAATACAACAGTCACCATGCACACTTTCCTCAACTTGAGTAATGTCTCAAAAAGTCTACGCTTCCATCGTTCCCTGGAAGACCAGTGGTAGTTTCCGATGCACATCTGGAGGCAATCTGTAATCTGTGGACTATCAGATTGTTGATGAAACACAGAAAATGCATCTTGATTGAATGGAACAATCACCATCCGCACTCTCCTCCATAGGAGTAATGTCCGAAAGAGTCTACGCTTTCATTGTTCCCTGGAAGCCCAGCAGTAGTTTCCGATGCACATCTGGTGGTATTCTGTAATGTGTGGACTATCTGAGTGTTGATGAAACTCAGAAATTGCATCGGGATTGAATACAACTGTCACCATGCGCACTTTCCTCCACGGGAGTTGTGTCCCAAACAGTCTAATCTTTGATCGTTCCCTGGAAGACAAGTAGTAGTTCCGATGCACATCTGGTGGCTTTCTGTAATGTGTGGACTATCAGAGTGTTAATGACACACAGAAATTGAATCGGGATTGAGTACAACAGTCACCATGCGCACTTTCCTCCATGGGAGTAATGTCTCAAACAGTCTACGCTTTGATCGTTTCCTGGAAGACCAGTAGAAGTTTCCGATGCACATCTGTAAGCATTACGTAATCTGTGGAATATCAGAGTGTTGATGAAACACAGAAATTGCATCGGGATTCCATACAACAGTCACCATGCCCACTTTCCCCCACGGAGTAATTCTCAAACAGTCTACTCTTTGATCGTTCCCTGGAAGACAAGTAGTAGTTTCCTATGCACATTTCTGGTGGCATTCTGTAATCTGTGGACTATCAGAGTGTTGCTGAAACACAGGAAGTGCATCGGGATTGAATACAACAGTCATCATGTGCACTTTCCTAAATGGGTGGTATTTCTCAAACAGTCTACGCTTTGATCGATCCCTGGAAGACCAGTAGTACTTTCCGATGCACACCTGGTGGCATTCTGTAATCTGTGGACTATAGGAGTGGTGGTGAAACGCAGAAATTGCATCGGGATTGAATAGAACAGTCAACATCCACAATTTCCTCCATGGGAGTAATGCCTGAAACAGTCTACGATTTGATCGTTCTCTGGAAGACCAGTAGTAGTTTCCGATGCACATCTGGTGGCATTCTGTAACCTGTGGACTATTAGAGTGTTGATGAAACACAGAAATTGCATCGGGATTGAATACAACAGTCATCATGCGCACTTTCCTCCACGGGAGTAATGTCTCAAACAGTCTACGCTTTGATCGTTACCTGGAAGACAAGTAGTAGTTTCCGATTCACGTCTGGTGGCATTTTGTAATCTGTGGACTATCAGAGTGTAGATGAAACATAGAAATTGCATCGGGATAGAATACAACAGTCACCATGAGCACTTTCTTCAATGGGAGTAATGTCTCAAATAGTCTACGCTTTGATCGCTCGCTGGGAGACCAGTAGTAGTTTCCGATGCACATCTGGGTGCTTTCTGCAATCTATGGACTATCAGACTGTTGATGAAACACCGAAATTGCATCGGGATTGAATACAACACTCACAATGCCACTTTCCTCCATGCGAGTAATTCTCAAACAGTCTACGCTTTGATCGTTACCTGGAAGACCAGTAGTAGCTTCCGATGCACATCTGGTAGCATTCTGTAATCTGTGGACTATCAGAGTGTTGATGAAACACAGAAAATGCATCGGGATTGAATACAACAGTCACCTTACGACTTTCCTCCACGAGAGTATTGTCTCAAACAGTGTACGCTTTGATCGTTCCCTGGAAGACCAGTAGTAGTTTCCGATGCACATCTGGTGCAATTCTGTTATCTGCGGACTATCAGATTGTTGATGAAACACAGAAATTGCATCTTGATTGAATGCAACAGTCACCATCCGTACTCTCCTCCATGGGAGTAATGTCTGAAACAGTCTACGCTTTGATTGTTCCCTGGAAGACCAGCAGTAGTTTCCGATGCACATCTGGTGGTATTCTGTAATCTGTGGACTATCAGAGTGTTGATGAAACTCAGAAATTGCATCGGGATTGAATACAAGAGTCACCATGTGCACTTTCCTCCACGGGAGTAGTGTCTCAAACAGTCTACTCTTTGATCGTTCCCTGGAAGACAAGTATTAGTTTCCGATGCACATCTGGTGGCTTTCTGTAATCTGTGGACTATCAGAGTGTTGATGAAACACAGAAATTGCATCGGGAATGAATACAACAGTCACCATGCACACTTTCCTCAACTTGAGTAATGTCTCAAAAAGTCTACGCTTCCATCGTTCCCTGGAAGACCAGTGGTAGTTTCCGATGCACATCTGGAGGCAATCTGTAATCTGTGGACTATCAGACTGTTGATGAAAATCAGAAATTGCATCGGGATTGAATACAACAGTCACCATGCGCACTTTCCTCCACGGGAGTAGTGTCTCAAACAGTCAACTCTTTGATCGTTCCCTGGAAGACAAGTAGTAGTTTCCGATGCACATCTGGAGGCATTCTGTAATCTGTGGACTATCAGAGTGTTGATGAAACACAGAAATTGCATTGGGAATTAATACAACAGTCACCATGCACACTTTCCTCAACTTGATTAATGTCTCAAACAGTCTACGCTTTGACCGTTCCCTGGAAGACCAGTGTTAGTTTCCGATGCACATCTGGAGGCATTCTGTAATCTGTGGACTATCAGACTGTTGATGAAACACAGAAATTGCATCGGGATTGAATACAACAATCACCATGCGCACTTTCCTCCATGGGAGTAATGTCACAAACAGTCTACGTTTTGATCGTTCCCTGGAAGACCAGTAGTAGTTACCGATGTACATCTGGTGGCATTCTGTAATATGTGGACTATCAGAGTGTTGATGAAACACAGAAATTGCATCGGGATTGATTACAAAATTCACCATGAGCACTTTTCTCCACAGGAGTATTTTGTCAAACAGTGTACGCTTTGATCGTTCCCTATAAGACCAGTAGTAGTTTCCGATGCACATCTGGTGTCATTCTGTAATCTGTGGTCTATCAGATTGTTGATGAAACACAGAAAATGCATCTTGATTGAATGGAACAATCACCATCCGCACTCTCCTCCATAGGAGTAATGTCCGAAAGAGTCTACGCTTTCATTGTTCCCTGGAAGCCCAGCAGTAGTTTCCGATACACATCTGGTGGTATTCTGTAATCTGTGGACTATCTGAGTGTTGATGAAACTCAGAAATTGCATCGGGATTGAATACAACTGTCACCATGCGCACTTTCCTCCACGGGAGTTGTGTCTCAAACAGTCTAGTCTTTGATCGTTCCCTGGAAGACAAGTAGTAGTTCCGATGCACATCTGGTGGCTTTCTGTAATGTGTGGACTATCAGAGTGTTAATGACACACAGAAATTGAATCGGGATTGAGTACAACAGTCACCATGCGCACTTTCCTCCATGGGAGTAATGTCTCAAACAGTCTACGCTTTGATCGTTTCCTGGAAGACCAGTAGAAGTTTCCGATGCACATCTGTAAGCATTACGTAATCTGTGGAATATCAGAGTGTTGATGAAACACAGAAATTGCATCGGGATTCCATACAACAGTCACCATGCCCACTTTCCCCCACGGAGTAATTCTCAAACAGTCTACTCTTTGATCGTTCCCTGGGAGACAAGTAGTAGTTTCCAATGCACATCTGGTGGCTTTCTGTAATCTATGGACTATCAGAGTGTTGATGAAAAACAGAAATTGCACCGGGATTGAATACAACAGTCACCATGCGCACTTTCCTCCACGGAGTAATTCTCAAACAGTCTACGCCTTGATGGTTCCCTGGAAGACCAGTATTAGTTTCCGATGCACATTTCTGGTGGCATTCTCTAATCTGTGGACTATCAGAGAGTTGATGAAACACAGAATTTGCATCGGGATTGAATACAACAGTCACCATGTGCACTTTCCTCCTCGGGTGGTATGTCTCAAACAGTCTACGCTTTGATCGATCCCTGGAAGACCAGTAGTAGTTTCCGATGCACATCTGGTGGCATTCTGTAATCTGTGGACTATCAGAGTGTTGATGAAACATAGAAATTGCATCGGGATTGAATACAACAGTCACCATGCCCACTCTCCTCCACGGAGTAATTCTCAAACAGTCTACGCTTTGATCGTTCCCTGGAAGACAAGTAGTAGTTTCCTATGCACATTTCTGGTGGCATTCTGTAATCTGTGGACTATCAGAGTGTTGCTGAAACACAGGAAGTGCATCGGGATTGAATACAACAGTCATCATGTGCACTTTCCTAAATGGGTGGTATTTCTCAAACAGTCTACGCTTTGATCGATCCCTGGAAGACCAGTAGTACTTTCCGATGCACACCTGGTGGCATTCTGTAATCTGTGGACTATAGGAGTGGTGGTGAAACGCAGAAATTGCATCGGGATTGAATAGAACAGTCAACATCCACAATTTCCTCCATGGGAGTAATGCCTGAAACAGTCTACGATTTGATCGTTCTCTGGAAGACCAGTAGTAGTTTCCGATGCACATCTGGTGGCATTCTGTAACCTGTGGACTATTAGAGTGTTGATGAAACACAGAAATTGCATCGGGATTGAATACAACAGTCATCATGCGCACTTTCCTCCACGGGAGTAATGTCTCAAACAGTCTACGCTTTGATCGTTACCTGGAAGACAAGTAGTAGTTTCCGATTCACGTCTGGTGGCATTTTGTAATCTGTGGACTATCAGAGTGTAGATGAAACATAGAAATTGCATCGGGATAGAATACAACAGTCACCATGAGCACTTTCTTCAATGGGAGTAATGTCTCAAATAGTCTACGCTTTGATCGCTCGCTGGGAGACCAGTAGTAGTTTCCGATGCACATCTGGGTGCTTTCTGCAATCTATGGACTATCAGACTGTTGATGAAACACAGAAATTGCATCGGGATTGAATACAACACTCACAATGCCACTTTCCTCCATGCGAGTAATTCTCAAACAGTCTACGCTTTGATCGTTACCTGGAAGACCAGTAGTAGCTTCCGATGCACATCTGGTAGCATTCTGTAATCTGTGGACTATCAGAGTGTTGATGAAACACAGAAAATGCATCGGGATTGAATACAACAGTCACCTTACGACTTTCCTCCACGGGAGTATTGTCTCAAACAGTGTACGCTTTGATCGTTCCCTGGAAGACCAGTAGTTGTTTCCGATGCACATCTGGTGCAATTCTGTTATCTGCGGACTATCAGATTGTTGATGAAACACAGAAATTGCATCTTGATTGAATGCAACAGTCACCATCCGTACTCTCCTCCATGGGAGTAATGTCTGAAACAGTCTACGCTTTGATTGTTCCCTGGAAGACCAGCAGTAGTTTCCGATGCACATCTGGTGGTATTCTGTAATCTGTGGACTATCAGAGTGTTGATGAAACTCAGAAATTGCATCGGGATTGAATACAAGAGTCACCATGTGCACTTTCCTCCACGGGAGTAGTGTCTCAAACAGTCTACTCTTTGATCGTTCCCTGGAAGACAAGTATTAGTTTCCGATGCACATCTGGTGGCTTTCTGTAATCTGTGGACTATCAGAGTGTTGATGAAACACAGAAATTGCATCGGGAATGAATACAACAGTCACCATGCACACTTTCCTCAACTTGAGTAATGTCTCAAAAAGTCTACGCTTCCATCGTTCCCTGGAAGACCAGTGGTAGTTTCCGATGCACATCTGGAGGCAATCTGTAATCTGTGGACTATCAGACTGTTGATGAAAATCAGAAATTGCATCGGGATTGAATACAACAGTCACCATGCGCACTTTCCTCCACGGGAGTAGTGTCTCAAACAGTCAACTCTTTGATCGTTCCCTGGAAGACAAGTAATAGTTTCCGATGCACATCTGGAGGCATTCTGTAATCTGTGGACTATCAGAGTGTTGATGAAACACAGAAATTGCATTGGGAATTAATACAACAGTCACCATGCACACTTTCCTCAACTTGATTAATGTCTCAAACAGTCTACGCTTTGACCGTTCCCTGGAAGACCAGTGTTAGTTTCCGATGCACATCTGGAGGCATTCTGTAATCTGTGGACTATCAGACTGTTGATGAAACACAGAAATTGCATCGGGATTGAATACAACAATCACCATGCGCACTTTCCTCCATGGGAGTAATGTCACAAACAGTCTACGTTTTGATCGTTCCCTGGAAGACCAGTAGTAGTTACCGATGTACATCTGGTGGCATTCTGTAATATGTGGACTATCAGAGTGTTGATGAAACACAGAAATTGCATCGGGATTGAATACAACAGTCACCATCCGCACTCTCCTCCATGAGAGTAATGTCTGAAACAGTCTACGCTTTGATCGTTCCCTTTAAGATCAGTAGTAGTTTCCGATGCACATCTGGTGGCATTCTGTAATCTGTGGACTATCAGAGTGATGATGAAACTCAGAAATTGTATCGGGATTGAATACAACAGTCACCATGCGCGCTTTCCTCCATGGGAGTAATGTCTGAAACAGTCTACGCTTTGATTGTTCCCTGGAAGCCCAGCAGTAGTTCCCGATGCACATCTGGTGGTATTCTGTAATCTGTGGACTATCAGAGTGTTGATGAAACTAAGAAATTGCATCGGGATTGAATACAACAGTCACCATGCGCACTTTCCTCCTCTGGTGTTATGTCTCAAACAGTCTACGCTTTGATCGATCCCTGGAAGACCAGTAGTAGTTTCCGATGCACATCTGGTGGCATTCTGTAATCTGTGGACTATCAGATTGTTGATGAAACACAGAAAATGCATCTTGATTGAATGCAACAGTCACCATGCGCACTTTCTCCATGGGAGTAATGTCTCAAACAGCCTACGCTTTGATCGTTCCCTTTAAGACCAGTAGTAGTTTCCGATGCACATCTGGAGGCACTCTGTAATCTGTGGACTATCAGTGTTGGTGAAACACAGAAATTGCATCGGGATTCAATACAACAGTCACCATGCGAACTTTCCTCCATGGGAGTAATGTCTCAAACAGTCAACGCATTGATCGATCCCTGGAAGACCAGTAGTAGTTTCCGATGCACATCTGGAGGCATTCTGTAATCTATGGAGTATCAGAGTGTTGATGAAATACAGAAATTGCATCGGGATTGTATACAACGGACACGATGCTTACCCTCCTCCGTGGGAGTATTGTCTCAAAGAGTTTACGCTTTGATCGTTCCCTGGAAGACCAGTAGTAGTTTCCGACGCACATCTGGAGGCATTCTGTAATCTGTGGACTATCAGAGTGTTGATGAAACACAGTAATTGCATCGGGATTGAATACAACAGTCACCATGCGCACTTTCCTCCACGGAGTAATTCTCAAACAGTCTACGCTTGGATGGTTCCCTGGAAGACCAGTAGTAGTTTCCGATGCACATTTCTGGTGGCATTCTGTAATCTGTGGACTATCAGAGTGTTGATGAAACACAGAAATTGCATCGGGATTGAATACAACAGTCACCATGTGCACTTTCCTCCTCGGGTGTTATGTCTCAAACAGTCTACGCTTTGATCGATCCCTGGAAGACCAGTAGTAGTTTCCGATGCACATCTGGTGGCATTCTGTAATCTGTGGACTATCCGATTGTTGATGAAACACAGAAAATGCATCTTGATTGAATGCAACAGTCACTATCCGCACTCTCCTCCATGGGAGTAATGTCTGAAACAGTCTACGCATTGATTGTTCCCTGGAAGCCCAGCAGTAGTATCCGATGCACATCTGGTGGTATTCTGTAGTCTGTGGACTATCAAAGTGTTGATGAAACTCAGATATTGCATCGGGATTGAATACAACAGTCACCATACGCACTTTCCTCCACGGGAGTAGTGTCTCAAACAGTCTACTCTTTGATCGTTCCCTGGAAGACAAGTAGTAGTTTCCGATGCACATCTGGTGGCTTTCTGTAATCTGTGGACTATCAGAGTGTTGATGACACACAGATATTGCGTCGGGATTGAATACAACAGTCACCATGCGCACTTTCCTCCATGGGAGTAATGTCTCAAACAGTCTACGCTTTGATCGTTCCCTGGAAGACTAGTAGTAGTTTCCGATGCACAGCTGGAGGCATTCTGTAATCTGTGGACTATCAGTGTTGGTGAAACACAGAAATTGCATCGGGATTCAATACAACAGTCACCATGCGAACTTTCCTCCATGGGAGAAATGTCTCAAACAGTCTACGCATTGATCGATCTCTGGAAGACCAGTAGTAGTTTCCGATGCACATCTGGAGGCATTCTGAAATCTATGGAGTATCAGAGTGTTGATGAAATACAGAAATTGCATCGGGATTGTATACAACAGACACGATGCTTACACTCCTCCGTGGGAGTATTGTCTCAAAGAGTTTACGCTTTGATCGTTCCCTGGAAGACCAGTAGTAGTTTCCGACGCACATCTGGAGACATTCTGTAATCTGTGGACTATCAGAGTGTTGATGAAACACAGTAATTGCATCGGGATTGAATACAACAGTCACCATGCGCACTTTCCTCCACGGAGTAATTCTCAAACAGTCTACGCTTGGATGGTTCCCTGGAAGACCAGTAGTAGTTTCCGAAGCACATTTCTGGTGGCATTCTGTAATCTGTGGACTATCAGAGTGTTGATGAAACACAGAAATTGCATCGGGATTGAATACAACAGTCACCATGTGCACTTTCCTCCTCGGGTGTTATGTCTCAAACAGTCTACGCTTTGATCGATCCCTGGAAGACAAGTAGTAGTTTCCGATGCACATCTGGTGGCATTCTGTAATCTGTGGACTATCAGATTGTTGATGAAACACAGAAAATGCATCTTGATTGAATGCAACAGTCACTATCCGCACTCTCCTCCATGGGAGTAATGTCTCAAACAGTCTACGCTTTGATCGTTTCCTGGAAGACCAGTAGTAGTTTCTGATGCACATCTGTAAGCATTACGTAATCTGTGGACTATCAGAGTGTTGATGAAACACAGAAATTGCATCGGGATTCCATACAACAGTCACCATGCCCACTTTCCCCCACGGAGTAATTCTCAAACAGTCTACTCTTTGATCGTTCCCTGGGAGACAAGTAGTAGTTTCCAATGCACATCTGGTGGCTTTCTGTAATCTGTGGACTATCAGAGTGTTGATGAAACACAGAAATTGCACCGGGATTGAATACAACAGTCAACATGCGCACTTTCCTCCACGGAGTAATTCTCAAACAGTCTACGCATTGATGGTTCCCTGGAAGACAAGTATTAGTTTCCGATGCACATTTCTGGTGGCATTCTCTAATCTGTGGACTATCAGAGAGTTGATGAAACACAGAATTTGCATCGGGATTGAATACAACAGTCACCATGTGCACTTTCCTCCTCGGGTGGTATGTCTCAAACAGTCTACGCTTTGATCGATCCCTGGAAGACCAGTAGTAGTTTCCGATGCACATCTGGTGGCATTCTGTAATCTGTGGACTATCAGAGTGTTGATGAAACATAGAAATTGCATCGGGATTGAATACAACAGTCACCATGCCCACTTTCCTCCACGGAGTAATTCTCAAACAGTCTACGCTTTGATCGTTCCCTGGAAGACAAGTAGTAGTTTCCTATGCACATTTCTGGTGGCATTCTGTAATCTGTGGACTATCAGAGTGTTGCTGAAACACAGGAAGTGCATCGGGATTGAATACAACAGTCATCATGTGCACTTTCCTAAATGGGTGGTATTTCTCAAACAGTCTACGCTTTGATCGATCCCTGGAAGACCAGTAGTACTTTCCGATGCACATCTGGTGGCATTCTGTAATCTGTGGACTATAGGAGTGGTGGTGAAACGCAGAAATTGCTTCGGGATTGAATAGAACAGTCAACATCCACAATTTCCTCCATGGGAGTAATGCCTGAAACAGTCTACGATTTGATCGTTCTCTGGAAGACCAGTAGTAGTTTCCGATGCACATCTGGTGGCATTCTGTAACCTGTGGACTATTAGAGTGTTGATGAAACACAGAAATTGCATCGGGATTGAATACAACAGTCATCATGCGCACTTTCCTCCACGGGAGTAATGTCTCAAACAGTCTACGCTTTGATCGTTACCTGGAAGACAAGTAGTAGTTTCCGATTCACGTCTGGTGGCATTTTGTAATCTGTGGACTATCAGAGTGTAGATGAAACATAGAAATTGCATCGGGATAGAATACAACAGTCACCATGAGCACTTTCTTCAATGGGAGTAATGTCTCAAATAGTCTACGCTTTGATCGCTCGCTGGGATACCAGTAGTAGTTTCCGATGCACATCTGGGTGCTTTCTGCAATCTATGGACTATCAGACTGTTGATGAAACACAGAAATTGCATCGGGATTCAATACAACACTCACAATGCCACTTTCCTCCATGCGAGTAATTCTCAAACAGTCTACGCTTTGATCGTTACCTGGAAGACCAGTAGTAGCTTCCGATGCACATCTGGTAGCATTCTGTAATCTGTGGACTATCAGAGTGTTGATGAAACACAGAAAATGCATCGGGATTGAATACAACAGTCACCTTACGACTTTCCTCCACGGGAGTATTGTCTCAAACAGTGTACGCTTTGATCGTTCCCTGCAAGACCAGTAGTAGTTTCCGATGCACATCTGGTGCAATTCTGTTATCTGCGGACTATCAGATTGTTGATGAAACACAGAAATTGCATCTTGATTGAATGCAACAGTCACCATCCGTACTCTCCTCCATGGGAGTAATGTCTGAAACAGTCTACGCTTTGATTGTTCCCTGGAAGACCAGCAGTAGTTTCCGATGCACATCTGGTGGTATTCTGTAATCTGTGGACTATCAGAGTGTTGATGAAACTCAGAAATTGCATCGGGATTGAATACAAGAGTCACCATGTGCACTTTCCTCCACGGGAGTAGTGTCTCAAACAGTCTACTCTTTGATCGTTCCCTGGAAGACAAGTAGTAGTTTCCGATGCACATCTGGTGGCTTTCTGTAATCTGTGGACTATCAGAGTGTTGATGAAACACAGAAATTGCATCGGGAATGAATACAACAGTCACCATGCACACTTTCCTCAACTTGAGTAATGTCTCAAAAAGTCTACGCTTCGATCGTTCCCTGGAAGACCAGTGGTAGTTTCCGATGCACATCTGGAGGCAATCTGTAATCTGTGGACTATCAGACTGTTGATGAAAATCAGAAATTGCATCGGGATTGTATGCAACAGTCACCATGCGCACTTTCCTCCACGGGAGTAGTGTCTCAAACAGTCAACTCTTTGATCGTTCCCTGGAAGACAAGTAGTAGTTTCCGATGCACATCTGGAGGCATTCTGTAATCTGTGGACTATCAGAGTGTTGATGAAACACAGAAATTGCATTGGGAATTAATACAACAGTCACCATGCACACTTTCCTCAACTTGAGTAATGTCTCAAACAGTCTACGCTTTGACCGTTCCCTGGAAGACCAGTGGTAGTTTCCGATGCACATCTGGAGGCATTCTGTAATCTGTGGACTATCAGACTGTTGATGAAACACAGAAATTGCATCGGGATTGAATACAACAATCACCATGCGCACTTTCCTCCATGGGAGTAATGTCTCAAACAGTCTACGTTTTGATCGTTCCCTGGAAGACCAGTAGTAGTTACCGATGTACATCTGGTGGCATTCTGTAATATGTGGACTATCAGAGTGTTGATGAAACACAGAAATTGCATCGGGATTGAATACAACAGTCACCATGCACACTTTCCTCCAGGGGAGTAATGTCTCAAACAGTCTACGCTTTGATCGTTCCCTGGAGGACCTGTAGTAGATTCCGATGCATATCTGGTGGTATTCTGTAATCTGTGGACTACCAGAGTGTTGATGAAACACAGAAATTGCATCGGGATTGAATACAACAGTCACCATCCGCACTCTCCTCCATGAGAGTAATGTCTGAAACAGTCCACGCTTTGATCGTTCCCTTTAAGATCAGTAGTAGTTTCCGATGCACATCTGGTGGCATTCTGTAATCTGTGGACTATCAGAGTGATGATGAAACTCAGAAATTGTATCGGGATTGAATACAACAGTCACCATGCGCGCTTTCCTCCATGGGAGTAATGTCTGAAACAGTCTACGCTTTGATTGTTCCCTGGAAGCCCAGCAGTAGTTCCCGATGCTCAGCTGGTGGTATTCTGTAATCTGTGGACTATCAGAGTGTTGATGAAACTGAGAAATTGCATCGGGATTGAATACAACAGTCACCATGCGCACTTTCCTCCTCTGGTGTTATGTCTCAAACAGTCTACGCTTTGATCGATCCCTGGAAGACCAGTAGTAGTTTCCGATGCACATCTGGTGGCATTCTGTAATCTGTGGACTATCAGATTGTTGATGAAACACAGAAAATGCATCTTGATTGAATGCAACAGTCACCATGCGCACTTTCTCCATGGGAGTAATGTCTCAAACAGCCTACGCTTTGATCGTTCCCTTTAAGACCAGTAGTAGTTTCCGATGCACATCTGGAGGCACTCTGTAATCTGTGGACTATCAGTGTTGGTGAAACACAGAAATTGCATCGGGATTCAATACAACAGTCACCATGCGAACTTTCCTCCATGGGAGTAATGTCTCAAACAGTCAACGCATTGATCGATCCCTGGAAGACCAGTAGTAGTTTCCGATGCACATCTGGAGGCATTCTGTAATCTATGGAGTATCAGAGTGTTGATGAAATACAGAAATTGCATCGGGATTGTATACAACGGACACGATGCTTACCCTCCTCCGTGGGAGTATTGTCTCAAAGAGTTTACGCTTTGATCGTTCCCTGGAAGACCAGTAGTAGTTTCCGACGCACATCTGGAGGCATTCTGTAATCTGTGGACTATCAGAGTGTTGATGAAACACAGTAATTGCATCGGGATTGAATACAACAGTCACCATGCGCACTTTCCTCCACGGAGTAATTCTCAAACAGTCTACGCTTGGATGGTTCCCTGGAAGACCAGTAGTAGTTTCGATGCACATTTCTGGTGGCATTCTGTAATCTGTGGACTATCAGAGTGTTGATGAAACACAGAAATTGCATCGGGATTGAATACAACAGTCACCATGTGCACTTTCCTCCTCGGGTGTTATGTCTCAAACAGTCTACGCTTTGATCGATCCCTGGAAGACCAGTAGTAGTTTCCGATGCACATCTGGTAGCATTCTGTAATCTGCGGACTGTCAGAGTGTTGATGAAACACAGAAATTGCATCGGGATTCAATACAACACTCACAATGCCACTTTCCTCCATGCGAGTAATTCTCAAACAGTCTACGCTTTGATCGTTACCTGGAAGACCAGTAGTAGCTTCCGATGCACATCTGGTAGCATTCTGTAATCTGTGGACTATCAGAGTGTTGATGAAACACAGAAAATGCATCGGGATTGAATACAACAGTCACCTTACGACTTTCCTCCACGGGAGTATTGTCTCAAACAGTGTACGCTTTGATCGTTCCCTGCAAGACCAGTAGTAGTTTCCGATGCACATCTGGTGCAATTCTGTTATCTGCGGACTATCAGATTGTTGATGAAACACAGAAATTGCATCTTGATTGAATGCAACAGTCACCATCCGTACTCTCCTCCATGGGAGTAATGTCTGAAACAGTCTACGCTTTGATTGTTCCCTGGAAGACCAGCAGTAGTTTCCGATGCACATCTGGTGGTATTCTGTAATCTGTGGACTATCAGAGTGTTGATGAAACTCAGAAATTGCATCGGGATTGAATACAAGAGTCACCATGTGCACTTTCCTCCACGGGAGTAGTGTCTCAAACAGTCTACTCTTTGATCGTTCCCTGGAAGACAAGTAGTAGTTTCCGATGCACATCTGGTGGCTTTCTGTAATCTGTGGACTATCAGAGTGTTGATGAAACACAGAAATTGCATCGGGAATGAATACAACAGTCACCATGCACACTTTCCTCAACTTGAGTAATGTCTCAAAAAGTCTACGCTTCGATCGTTCCCTGGAAGACCAGTGGTAGTTTCCGATGCACATCTGGAGGCAATCTGTAATCTGTGGACTATCAGACTGTTGATGAAAATCAGAAATTGCATCGGGATTGTATACAACAGTCACCATGCGCACTTTCCTCCACGGGAGTAGTGTCTCAAACAGTCAACTCTTTGATCGTTCCCTGGAAGACAAGTAGTAGTTTCCGATGCACATCTGGAGGCATTCTGTAATCTGTGGACTATCAGAGTGTTGATGAAACACAGAAATTGCATTGGGAATTAATACAACAGTCACCATGCACACTTTCCTCAACTTGAGTAATGTCTCAAACAGTCTACGCTTTGACCGTTCCCTGGAAGACCAGTGGTAGTTTCCGATGCACATCTGGAGGCATTCTGTAATCTGTGGACTATCAGACTGTTGATGAAACACAGAAATTGCATCGGGATTGAATACAACAATCACCATGCGCACTTTCCTCCATGGGAGTAATGTCTCAAACAGTCTACTCTTTGATCGTTCCCTGGAAGACCAGTAGTAGTTACCGATGTACATCTGGTGGCATTCTGTAATATGTGGACTATCAGAGTGTTGATGAAACACAGAAATTGCATCGGGATTGAATACAACAGTCACCATGCACACTTTCCTCCAGGGGAGTAATGTCTCAAACAGTCTACGCTTTGATCGTTCCCTGGAGGACCTGTAGTAGATTCCGATGCATATCTGGTGGTATTCTGTAATCTGTGGACTACCAGAGTGTTGATGAAACACAGAAATTGCATCGGGATTGAATACAACAGTCACCATCCGCACTCTCCTCCATGAGAGTAATGTCTGAAACAGTCCACGCTTTGATCGTTCCCTTTAAGATCAGTAGTAGTTTCCGATGCACATCTGGTGGCATTCTGTAATCTGTGGACTATCAGAGTGATGATGAAACTCAGAAATTGTATCGGGATTGAATACAACAGTCACCATGCGCGCTTTCCTCCATGGGAGTAATGTCTGAAACAGTCTACGCTTTGATTGTTCCCTGGAAGCCCAGCAGTAGTTCCCGATGCTCATCTGGTGGTATTCTGTAATCTGTGGACTATCAGAGTGTTGATGAAACTGAGAAATTGCATCGGGATTGAATACAACAGTCACCATGCGCACTTTCCTCCTCTGGTGTTATGTCTCAAACAGTCTACGCTTTGATCGATCCCTGGAAGACCAGTAGTAGTTTCCGATGCACATCTGGTGGCATTCTGTAATCTGTGGACTATCAGATTGTTGATGAAACACAGAAAATGCATCTTGATTGAATGCAACAGTCACCATGCGCACTTTCTCCATGGGAGTAATGTCTCAAACAGCCTACGCTTTGATCGTTCCCTTTAAGACCAGTAGTAGTTTCCGATGCACATCTGGAGGCACTCTGTAATCTGTGGACTATCAGTGTTGGTGAAACACAGAAATTGCATCGGGATTCAATACAACAGTCACCATGCGAACTTTCCTCCATGGGAGTAATGTCTCAAACAGTCAACGCATTGATCGATCCCTGGAAGACCAGTAGTAGTTTCCGATGCACATCTGGAGGCATTCTGTAATCTATGGAGTATCAGAGTGTTGATGAAATACAGAAATTGCATCGGGATTGTATACAACGGACACGATGCTTACCCTCCTCCGTGGGAGTATTGTCTCAAAGAGTTTACGCTTTGATCGTTCCCTGGAAGACCAGTAGTAGTTTCCGACGCACATCTGGAGGCATTCTGTAATCTGTGGACTATCAGAGTGTTGATGAAACACAGTAATTGCATCGGGATTGAATACAACAGTCACCATGCGCACTTTCCTCCACGGAGTAATTCTCAAACAGTCTACGCTTGGATGGTTCCCTGGAAGACCAGTAGTAGTTTCGATGCACATTTCTGGTGGCATTCTGTAATCTGTGGACTATCAGAGTGTTGATGAAACACAGAAATTGCATCGGGATTGAATACAACAGTCACCATGTGCACTTTCCTCCTCGGGTGTTATGTCTCAAACAGTCTACGCTTTGATCGATCCCTGGAAGACCAGTAGTAGTTTCCGATGCACATCTGGTAGCATTCTGTAATCTGCGGACTGTCAGAGTGTTGATGAAACACAGAAGTTGCATCGGGATTGAATACAACAGTCACCTTGCGACTTTCCTCCACGGGAGTATTGTCTCAAACAGTGTACGCTTTTATCGTTCCCTGGAAGACCAGTAGTAGTTTCCTATGCACATTTCTGGTGGCATTCTGTAATCTGTGGACTATCAGAGTGTTGATGAAACTCAGAAATTGCATCGGGATTGAATACAAGAGTCACCAAATGCACTTTCTTCCACGGGAGTAGTGTCTCAAACAGTCTACTCTTTGATCGTTCCCTGGAAGACAAGTAGTAGTTTCCGATGCACATCTGGTGGCTTTTTGTAATCTGTGGACTATCAGAGTGTTAATGAAACACAGAATTTGCATCGGGAATGAATACAACAGTCACCATGCACACTTTCCTCAACTTGAGTAATGTCTCAAAAAGTCTACGCTTCGATCGTTCCCTGGAAGACCAGTGGTAGTTTCCGATGCACATCTGGAGGCAATCTGTAATTTGTGGACTATCAGACTGTTGATGAAACACAGAAATTGCATCGGGATTGAATACAACAGTCACCATGCGCACTTTCCTCCAAGGGAGTAATGTCTCAAACAGTCTACGTTTTGATCGTTCCCTGGAAGACCAGTAGTAGTTACCGATGCACATCTGGTGGCATTCTGTAATCTGTGGACTATCGGAGTGTTGATGAAACACAGAAATTGCATCGGGATTTAATACAACAGTCACCATGCGCACTTTCCTCCATGGGAGTAAAGTCTCAAACAGTCTACACTTTGATCGTTCCCTGGAGGACCAGTAGTAGATTCCGATGCATATCTGGTGGCATTCTGTAATCTGTGGACTACCAGAGTGTTGATGAAACACAGAAATTGCATCGGGATTGAATACAACATTCACCATGAGCACTTTTCTCCACAGGAGTATTTTGTCAAACAGTGTACGCTTTGATCATTCCCTATAAGACCAGTAGTAGTTTCCGATGCACATCTGGTGTCATTCTGTAATCTGTGGACTATCAGATTGTTGATGAAACACAGAAAATGCATCTTGATTGAATGGAACAATCACCATCCGCACTCTCCTCCATGGGAGTAATGTCCGAAAGAGTCTACGCTTTCATTGTTCCCTGGAAGCCCAGCAGTAGTTTCCGATGCACATCTGGTGGTATTCTGTAATCTGTGGACTATCAGAGTGTTGATGAAACTCAGAAATTGCATCGGGATTGAATACAACAGTCACCATGCGCTCTTTCCTCCACGGGAGTTGTGTCTCAAACAGTCTACTCTTTGATCGTTCCCTGGAAGACAAGTAGTAGTTTCCGATGCACATCTGGTGGCTTTCTGTAATCTGTGGACTATCAGAGTGTTAATGACACACAGAAATTGAATCGGGATTGAGTACAACAGTCACCATGCGCACTTTCCTCCATGGGAGTAATGTCTCAAACAGTCTACGCTTTGATCGTTTCCTGGAAGACCAGTAGTAGTTTCCGATGCACATCTGGAGGCATTACGTAATCTGTGGACTATCAGAGTGTTGATGAAACACAGAAATTGCATCGGGATTCCATACAACAGTCACCATGCCCACTTTCCCCCACGGAGTAATTCTCAAACAGTCTACTCTTTGATCGTTCCCTGGGAGACAAGTAGTAGTTTCCAATGCACATCTGGTGGCTTTCTGTAATCTGTGGACTATCAGAGTGTTGATGAAACACAGAAATTGCACCGGGATTGAATACAACAGTCACCATGCGCACTTTCCTCCACGGAGTAATTCTCAAACAGTCTACGCCTTGATGGTTCCCTGGAAGACCAGTATTAGTTTCCGATGCACATTTCTGGTGGCATTCTCTAATCTGTGGACTATCAGAGAGTTGATGAAACACAGAATTTGCATCGGGATTGAATACAACAGTCACCATGTGCACTTTCCTCCTCGGGTGGTATGTCTCAAACAGTCTACGCTTTGATCGATCCCTGGAAGACCAGTAGTAGTTTCCGATGCACATCTGGTGGCATTCTGTAATCTGTGGACTATCAGAGTGTTGATGAAACATAGAAATTGCATCGGGATTGAATACAACAGTCACCATGCCCACTTTCCTCGACGGAGTAATTGTCAAACAGTCTACGCTTTGATCGTTCCCTGGAAGACAAGTAGTAGTTTCCTATGCACATTTCTGGTGGCATTCTGTAATCTGTGGACTATCAGAGTGTTGCTGAAACACAGGAAGTGCATCGGGATTGAATACAACAGTCATCATGTGCACTTTCCTAAATGGGTGGTATTTCTCAAACAGTCTACGCTTTGATCGATCCCTGGAAGACCAGTAGTACTTTCCGATGCACATCTGGTCTCATTCTGTAATCTGTGGACTATAGGAGTGGTGGTGAAACGCAGAAATTGTATCGGGATTGAATAGAACAGTCAACATCCACAATTTACTCCATGGGAGTAATGCCTGAAACAGTCTACGATTTGATCGTTCTCTGGAAGACCCGTAGTTGTTTCCGATGCACATCTGGTGGCATTCTGTAACCTGTGGACTATTAGAGTGATGATGAAACACAGAAATTGCATCGGTATTGAATACAACAGTCACCATGCGCACTTTCCTCCACGGGAGTAATGTCTCAAACAGTCTACGCTTTGATCGTTACCTGGAAGACAAGTAGTAGTTTCCGATTCACGTCTGGTGGCATTTTGTAATCTGTGGACTATCAGAGTGTAGATGAAACATAGAAATTGCATCGGGATAGAATACAACAGTCACCATGAGCACTTTCTTCAATGGGAGTAATGTCTCAAATAGTCTACGCTTTGATCGCTCGCTGGGAGACAAGTAGTAGTTCCCGATGCACATCTGGGTGCTTTCTGCAATCTATGGACTATCAGACTGTTGATGAAACACAGAAATTGCATCGGGATTGAATACAACACTCACAATGCCACTTTCCTCCATGCGAGTAATTCTCAAACAGTCTACGCTTTGATCGTTACCTGGAAGACCAGTAGTAGCTTCCGATGCACATCTGGTAGCATTCTGTAATCTGTGGACTATCAGAGTGTTGATGAAACACAGAAATTGCATCGGGATTGAATACAACAGTCACCTTACGACTTTCCTCCACGGGAGTATTGTCTCAAACAGTGTACGCTTTGATCGTTCCCTGGAAGACCAGTAGTAGTTTCCGATGCACATCTGGTGCAATTCTGTTATCTGCGGACTATCAGATTGTTGATGAAACACAGAAATTGCATCTTGATTGAATGCAACAGTCACCATCCGCACTCTCCTCCATGGGAGTAATGTCTGAAACAGTCTACGCTTTGATTGTTCCCTGGAAGACCAGCAGTAGTTTCCGATGCACATCTGGTGGTATTCTGTAATCTGTGGACTATCAGAGTGTTGATGAAACTCAGAAATTGCATCGGGATTTAATACAAGAGTCACCATGTGCACTTTCCTCCACGGGAGTAGTGTCTCAAACAGTCTACTCTTTGATCGTTCCCTGGAAGACAAGTAGTAGTTTCCGATGCACATCTGGTGGCTTTCTGTAATCTGTGGACTATCAGAGTGTTGATGAAACACAGAAATTGCATCGGGAATGAATACAACAGTCACCATGCACACTTTCCTCAACTTGAGTAATGTCTCAAAAAGTCTACGCTTCGATCGTTCCCTGGAAGACCAGTGGTAGTTTCCGATGCACATCTGGAGGCAATCTGTAATCTGTGGACTATCAGACTGTTGATGAAAATCAGAAATTGCATCGGGATTGAATACAACAGTCACCATGCGCACTTTCCTCCATGGGAGTAATGTCTCAAATTGTCTACGTTTTGATCGTTCCCTGGAGGACCAGTAGTAGATTCCGATGCATATCTGGTGGCATTCTGTAATCTGTGGACTAACAGAGTTTGATGAAACACAGAAATTGCATCGGGATTGAATACAACAGTCACTATCCGCACTCTCCTCCATGAGATTAATCTCTGAAACAGTCTACGCTTTGATCGATCCCTGGGAGACCAGTAGTAGTTTCCGATGCACATCTGGTGGCATTCTGTAATCTGTGGACTATCAGAGTGATTATGAAACTCAGAAATTGTATCGGGATTGAATACAACAGTCACCATGCGCGCATTCCTCCGTGGGAGTAATGTCTCAAACAGTCTACTCTTTGATCGTTCACTGGAAGACCAGTAGTAGTTTCCGATGCACATCTGGTGGCATTCTGTAATCTGTGGACTATCAGAGTGTTGATGAAACATAGAAATTGCATCGGGATTGAATACAACAGTCACCATGCGCACTTCCCACCACAGGAGTAATTCTCAAACAGTCTACGCTTTGATCGTTCCCTGGAAGACCAGTAGTAGCATCCGATGCACATATGGTGGCTTTCTGTAATCTGTGGACTATCAGAGTGATGATGAAACACAGAAATTGCATCGTGATTGAATACAACCGTCACCACTCGCACTTTCCTCCACGGGAGGTATGTCTCCGACAGTCTACGCATTGATCGTTCCCTGGAAGTACAGTAGTAGTTTCCGATGCACATCTGGAGGCTTTCTGTAATCTGTGGACTATCAGAGTGTTGATGAAACACAGAAATTGCATCGGGATTGAATACAACAGTCACCTTACGACTTTCCTCCACGGGAGTATTGTTTCAAACAGTGTACGCTTTGATCGTTCCCTGGAAGACCAGTAGTAGTTTCCGATGCACATCTGGTGCAATTCTGTTATCTGCGGACTATCAGATTGTTGATGAAACACAGAAATTGCATCTTGATTGAATGCAACAGTCACCATCCGCACTCTCCTCCATGGGAGTAATGTCTGAAACAGTCTACGCTTTGATTGTTCCCTGGAAGACCAGCAGTAGTTTCCGATGCACATCTGGTGGTATTCTGTAATCTGTGGACTATCAGAGTGTTGATGAAACTCAGAAATTGCATCGGGATTGAATACAAGAGTCACCATGTGCACTTTCCTCCACGGGAGTAGTGTCTCAAACAGTCTACTCTTTGATCGTTCCCTGGAAGACAAGTAGTTGTTTCCGATGCACATCTGGTGGCTTTCTGTAATCTGTGGACTATCAGAGTGTTGATGAAACACAGAAATTGCATCGGGAATGAATACAACAGTCACCATGCACACTTTCCTCAACTTGAGTAATGTCTCAAAAAGTCTACGCTTCGATCGTTCCCTGGAAGACCAGTGGTAGTTTCCGATGCACATCTGGAGACAATCTGTAATCTGTGGACTATCAGACTGTTGATGAAACTCAGAAATTGTATCGGGATTGAATACAACAGTCACCATGCGCGCTTTCCTCCGTGGGAGTAATGTCTCAAACAGTCTACTCTTTGATCGTTCACTGGAAGACCAGTAGTAGTTTCCGATGCACATCTGGTGGCATTCTGTAATCTGTGGACTATCAGAGTGTTGATGAAACATAGAAATTGCATCGGGATTGAATACAACAGTCACCATGCGCACTTCCCACCACAGGAGTAATTCTCAAACAGTCTACGCTTTGATCGTTCCCTGGAAGACCAGTAGTAGCATCCGATGCACATATGGTGGCTTTCTGTAATCTGTGGACTATCAGAGTGTTGATAAAACACAGAAAATGCATCGGGATTGAATACAACAGTCACCATGCGCACTTTCCTCCATGGGAGTTATGTCTCAAACAGTCTACGCTTTGATCGTTCCCTGGAAGACCAGTAGTAGTTTCCGATGCACATCTGGTGGCATTCTGTAATCTGTGGACTATCAGAGTGTTGATGAAACACAGAAATTGCATCGGGATTGAATACAACAGTCACCATGGGCACTTTCCTCCATGGGAGTAGTGTCTCATACAGTCTACGCTTTGATCGTTCCCTGGAAGACCAGAAGTAGTTTCCGATGCACATCTGGAGGCATTCTGAAATCTGTGGACTAACTTAGTGTTGAAGAACCACAGAAATTGCAACGGGATTGAATACAACAGTCACCATCCGCACTTCCCTCCATGGGAGTAATGTCTGAAACAGTCTACGCTTTGATCGTTCCCTGGAAGACCAGTAGTAGTTTCCGATGCACATCTGGTGGCATTCTGTAATCTGTGGACTGTCAGAGTGTTGATGAAACAGAGAAATTGCATCGGGATTGAATACAACAGTCACCATGCGCATTTTCCTCCACAGGAGTAATGTCTCAAACAGTCTACGCTTTGATCGTTCCCTGGAGGACCAGTAGTAGTTTCCGATGCACATCTGGAGGCATTCTGTAATCTTTAGACTATCAGAGTGTTGATAAAACACGGAAAATGCATCGGGATTGAATACAACAGTCACCATGCGCACTTTCCTCCATGGGAGTTATGTCTCAAACAGTCTACGCTTTGATCGTTCCCCGGAAGACCAGTAGTAGTTTCCGATGCACATCTGGTGGCATTCTGTAATCTGTGGACTGTCCGAGTGTTGATGAAACACAGAAATTGCGTCGGGATTGAATACAACAGTCACCATGCGCACCTTCTTCCACAGGAGTAATGTCTCAAACAGTCTACGCTTTGATCGTTCCCTGGAAGACCAGTAGTAGTTTCCGATGGACATCTGGAGGCATTCTGTAATCTGTGGACTATCAGAGTGTTGATGAAACACAGAAATTGCATCGGGATTGATTACAACAGTCACAATGCGCACTTTCCTCCATGGGGGTAATGTCTCAAAGAGTCTACGCTTTGATCGTTCAATGGAAGACCAGTAGTAGTTACCGATGCACATCTGGTGGCATTCTGTAATCTGTGGACTGTCGGAGTGTTGATGAAACACAGAAATTGCATCGGGATTGAATACAACAGTCACCATGCGAAGATTCCTCCATGGGAGTAATGTCTCAAACAGTCTACGCATTGATCGATCCCTGGAAGACCAGTAGTAGTTTCCGATGCACATCTGGAGGCATTCTGTAATCTGTTGACCTTCAAAGCGTTGATGAAACACAGAATTTGCATCGGGATTGTATACAACAGTCACGATGCTTACCTTCTTCCATGGGAGTAATGTCTCACAGAGTTTACGCTTTGATCGTTCCCTGGAAGACCAGTAGTAGTTTCCGATGCAAATCTGGAGGCACTCTGAAATCTGTGGACTAACTGAGTGTTGATGAAACACAGAAATTGCATCAGGATTGAATACAACAGTCACCATGCGCACTTTCCTGCACGGGAGGTATGTCTCAAACAGTCTACGCTTTGATCGTTCCCTGGAAGACCAGTAGTAGTTTCCGATGCACATCTGGTGGCATTCTGTAATCTGTGGACTATCCGAGTGTTGATGAAACACAGAAATTGCGTCGGGATTGAATACAACAGTCACCATGCGAACCTTCTTCCACAGGAGTAATGTCTCAAACAGTCTACGCTTTGATCGTTCCCTGGAAGACCAGTAGTAGTTTCCGATGGACATCTGGGGGCATTCTGTAATCTGTTGACTATCAGAGTGTTGATGAAACACAGAAATTGCATCGGGATTGATTACAACAGTCACCATGCGCACTTTCCTCCATGGGAGTAATGTCTCAAAGAGTCTACGCTTTGATCGTTCAATGGAAGACCAGTAGTAGTTTCCGATGCTCATCTGGTGGCATTCTGTAATCTGTGGACTGTCGGAGTGTTGATGAAACACAGAAATTGCATCGGGATTGAATACAACAGTCACCATGCGAAGATTCCTCAATGGGAGTAATGCCTCAAACAGTCTACGCATTGATCGATCCCTGGAAGACCAGTAGTAGTTTCCGATGCACATCTGGAGTCATTCTGTAATCTGTGGACTAACTGAGTGTTGATGAAACACAGAAATTGCATCAGGATTGAATACAACAGTCACCATGCGCACTTTCCTCCACGGGATGTATGTCTCAAACAGTCTACGCTTTAATCGTTCCCTGGAAGACCAGTAGTAGTTTCCGATGCACATCTGGTGGCATTCTGTAATCTGTGGACTATCAGACTGTTGATGAAACACAGAAATTGCATCGGGATTGAATACATCAGTCACCATCCGCACTTCCCTCCATGGGAGTAATGTCTGAAACAGTCTACGCTTTGATCGTTCCCTGGAAGACCAGTAGTAGTTCCGATGCACATCTGTTGGCATTCTGTAATCTGTGGACTGTCAGACTGTTGATGAAACACAGAAATTGCATCGGGATTGAATACAAGAGTCACCATGCGCACTTTTTTCCATGCAAGTAATGTCTCAAACAGACTACGCTTTGATCGTTCCCTGGATGACCAGTAGTAGTTTCCGATGCACATCTGTTGGCATTCTGTAATCTGTTGACTATCAGAGTGTTGATGAAACACAGAAATTGCTTCGAGGTTGAATACAACAGTCACCATGCGCACCTTCGTCCTTGGGAGTAATGTCACAAAGAGTTTACGCTTTGATCGTTCCCTGGAAAACCAATAGTAGTTTCCGATGTACATCTGGAGGCATTCTGTGATCTGTGGACTATCAGAGTGTTGATGAAACACAGAAATTGCATCGGGATACAATACAACAGTCACCATGCGAACATTCCTCCATGGGAGTAATGTCTCAAACAGTCTACGCTTTGATCAATCCCTGGAAGACCAGTAGTAGTTTCCGATGCACATCTGGAGACATTCAGTAATCTGTTGACCTTCAAAGCGTTGATGAAACACAGTACTTGCATCGGGATTGTATACAACAATCACGATGCTTACCTTCCTCCATGGGAGTAATGTCTCAAAGAATTTACGCTTTGATCGTTCCCTGGAAGACCAGTAGTAGTTTCCGATGCACATATGGAGGCATTCTGTAATCTGTGGACTATCAGAGTGTTCATGAAACACAGAAATTGCATCGGGATTGAATACAACAGTCACCATGCGCACTTTCCTCCATGGGAGTAGTGTCCCATACAGTCTACGCTTTGATCGTTCCCTGGAGACCAGAAGTAGTTTCCGATGCACATCTGGAGGCATTCTGAAATCTGTGGACTAACTGAGTGTTGATCAAACACAGAAATTGCATCGGGAATGAATACAACAGTCACTCTCCGCACTTCCCTCCATGGGAGTAATGTCTCAAACAGTCTACGCTTTGATTGTTCCCTGGAAGACCAGTAGTAGTTTCCGATGCACATCTGGAGGCATTCTGTAATCTGTGGACTATCACAGTGTTGATAAAACACAGAAAATATATCGGGATTGAATACAACAGTCACCATGCGCACTTTCCTCCTTGGGAGTAATGTCTCAAACAGTCTACGCTTTGATCGTTCCCTGGAAGACCAGTAGTAGTTTCCGATGCACATCTGGAGGCATTCTGCAATCTGTGGACTATCAGACTGTTGATGAAACACAGAAATTGCATCGGGATTGAATACCACAGTCACCATGCGCACTTTCCTCCATGAGAGTATTGTCTCAAACAGTCTACGCTTTGATCGTTGCCTGGAAGACCAGTAGTAGTTTCCGATGCACATCTGGAGGCATTCTGTAATCTGTGAACTATCAGAGTGTTGATGAAACACAGAAATTACGTCGGGATTCAATACAACAGTCACCATGCGCACCTTCTTCCACGGGAGTAATGTCTCAAACAGTCTACGCTTTGATCGTTCACTGGAAGATCAGTAGTAGTTTCCGATGGACATCTGGTGGCATTCTGTAATCTGTGGACTATCAGAGTGTTTATGAAACACAGAAATTGCATCGGGATTGTATACAACAAACACCATGCTCACTTTCCTCCATGGGAGTAATGTCTCAAACAGTCTACGCTTTGATCGTTCCCAGGAAGACCAGTAGTAGTTTCCGATGCACATCTGGTGGCATTCTGTAATCTGTGGACTGTCAGAGTGTTGATGAAACACAAAAACCGCATCGGGATTGAATACAACAGTCACCATGCGCACTTTCCTCCACAGGAGTAATGTCTCAAACAGTCTACGCTTTGATTGTTCCCTGGAAGACCAGTAGTAGTTTCCGATGCACATCTGGAGGCATTCTGTAATCTGTGGACTATCAGAGTGTTGATGAAACACAGAAATTGCGACGGGATTGAATACAACAGTCACCATGCGCTCCTTTTGCCACGGGAGTAATGTCTCAAACAGTCTACGCTTTGATCGTTCCCTGGAAGACCAGTAGTAGTTTCCGATGGACATCTGGTGGCATTCTGTAATCTGTGGACTATCAGAGTGTTGATGAAACACAGAAATTGCATCGGGATTGAATACAACAGTCACCATGCGCACTTTCCTCCATGGGGGTAATGTCTCTAACAGTCTACGATTTGATCGTTCCCTGCAAGACCAGTAGTAGTTTCCGATGCACATCTGGAGGCATTCTGTAATCTGTTGACCTTCAAAGCGCTGATGAAACACAGAATTTGCATCGGGATTGTATAAAATAGTCACGATGCTTACCTTCCTCCATGGGAGTAATGTCTCAAAGAGTTTACGCTTTGATCGTTCCCTGGAAGACCAGTAGCAGTTTCCGATGGACATCTGGAGGCATTCTGTAATCTGTGGACTATCAGAGTGTTGATGAAACACAGAAATTGCGACGGGATTGAATACAACAGTCACCATGCGCTCCTTTTGCCATGGGAGTAATGTCTCAAACAGTCTACGCTTTGATCGTTCCCTGGAAGACCAGTAGTAGTTTCCGATGGACATCTGGTGGCATTCTGTAATCTGTGGACTATCAGAGTGTTGATGAAACACAGAAATTGAATCGGGATTGAATACAACAGTCACCATGCGCACTTTCCTCCATGGGGGTAATGTCTCTAACAGTCTACGCTTTGATCGTTCCCTGCAAGACCAGTAGTAGTTTCCGATGCACATCTGGAGGCATTCTGTAATCTGTTGACCTTCAAAGCGTTGATGAAACACAGAATTTGCATCGGGATTGTATACAATAGTCACGATGCTTACCTTCCTCCATGGGAGTAATGTCTCAAAGAGTTTACGCTTTGATCGTTCCCTGGAAGACCAGTAGTAGTTTCCGATGCACATCTTTAGGCATTCTGTAGTCTGTTGACCTTCAAAGCGTTGCTGAAACACAGAATTTGCATCGGGATTGTATACAATAGTCACGATGCTTACCTTCCTCCATGGGAGTAATGTCTCAAAGAGTTTACGCTTTGATCGTTCCCTGGAAGACCTGTAGTAGTTTCCGATGGACATCTGGAGGCATTCTGTAATCTGTGGACTATCAGAGTGTTGATGAAACACAGAAATTGCATCGGTATTAAATGCAACAGTCACCATGCGCACTTTCCTCCATGGGAGTAGTGTCTCATACAGTCTACGCTTTGATCGTTCCCTAGAAGACCAGAAGTAGTTTCCCATGCACATCTGGAGGCATTCTAAAATCTGTGGACTAACTGAGTGTTGATGAAACACAGAAATTGCATCGGAATTGAATACAACAGTCACCATGCGCACTTTCCTACACAGGAGTAATGTCTCAAACAGTCTACGCTTTGATCGTTCCCTGGAAGACCAGTAGTAGTTTCCGATGCACATCTGGAGGTATTCTGTAATCTGTGGACTATCAGAGTGTTGATAAAACACAGAAAATGCATCTGGATTGAATACAACATTCAGCATGCGCACTTTCCTCCACGGGAGTAATGTCTCAAACAGTCTACGCTTTGATCGTTCCCTGGAAGACCAGTAGTAGTTTCCGATGCACATCTGGAGGCACTCGGTAATCCGAGGACTATCAGACTGTTGATGAAACACAGAAATTGCATCGGGATTGAATACAACAGTCACCATGCGAAGATTCCTCCATGGGAGTAATGTCTCAAACAGTCTACGCATTGATCGATCCCTGGAAGACCAGTAGTAGTTTCCGATGCACATCTGGAGGCATTCTGTAATCTGTTGACCTTCAAAGCGTTGATGAAACACAGAATTTGCATCGGGATTGTATACAACAGTCACGATGCTTAACTTCTTCCATGGGAGTAATGTCTCACAGAGTTTACGCTTTGATTGTTCCCTGGAAGACCAGTAGTAGTTTCCGATGCAAATCTGGAGGCACTCTGAAATCTGTGGACTAACTGAGTGTTGATGAAACACAGAAATTGCATTAGGATTGAATACAACAGTCACCATGCGCACTTTCCTGAACGGGAGGTATCTCTCAAACAGTCTACGCCTTGGTCGTTCCCTGGAAGACCAGTAGTAGTTTCCGATGCCCATCTGGTGGCATTCTGTAATCTGTGGACTATCAGACTGTTGATGAAACACAGAAATTGCATCGGGATTGAATACATCAGTCATCATCCGCACTTCCCTCCATGGGAGTAATGTCTGAAAAATTCTACGCTTTGATCGTTCCCTGGAAGACCAGTAGTAGTTCCGATGCACATCTGTTGGCATTCTGTAATCTGTGGACTGTCAGAGTGTTGATGAAACACAGAAATTGCATCGGGATTGAATACAACAGTCACCATGCGCACTTTCCTCCATGGGATTAATGTCTCAAACTGTCTACGCTTTGATCGTTCCCTGGAAGACCAGTAGTAGTTTTCGATGCACATCTGGAGGCACTCGGTAATCCGTGGACTATCAGAGTGTTGATGAAACACAGAAATTGCATCGGGATTGAATACAAGAGTCACCATGCGCACTTTTTTCCATGCAAGTAATATCTCAAACAGACTACACTTTGATCGTTAACTGGATGACCAGTAGTAGTTTCTGATGCACATCTGTTGGCATTCTGTAATCTGTTGACTATCAGAGTGTTGATGAAACACAGAAATTGCTTCGAGGTTGAATACAACAGTCACCATGCGCACCTTCCTCCTTGGGAGTAATGTCACAAAGAGTTTACGCTTTGATCGTTCCCTGGAAAACCAATAGTAGTTTCCGATGTACATCTGGAGGCATTCTGTAATCTGTGGACTATCAGAGTGTTGATGAAACACAGAAATTTCATCGGGATACAATACAACAGTCAGCATGCGCACTTTCCTCCACGGGAGTAATGTCTCAAACAGTCTACGCTTTGATCGTTCCCTGGAAGACCAGTAGTAGTTTCCGATGCACATCTGGAGGCACTCGGTAATCCGAGGACTATCAGAGTGTTGATGAAACACAGAAATTGCATCGGGATTGAATACAACAGTCACCATGCGAAGATTCCTCCATGGGAGTAATGTCTCAAACAGTCTACGCATTGATCGATCCCTGGAAGACCAGTAGTAGTTTCCGATGCACATCTGGAGGCATTCTGTAATCTGTTGACCTTCAAAGCGTTGATGAAACACAGAATTTGCATCGGGATTGTATACAACAGTCACGATGCTTAACTTCTTCCATGGGAGTAATGTCTCACAGAGTTTACGCTTAGATCGTTCCCTGGAAGACCAGTAGTAGTTTCCGATGCAAATCTGGAGGCACTCTGAAATCTGTGGACTAACTGAGTGTTGATGAAACACAGAAATTGCATCAGGATTGAATACAACAGTCACCATGCGCACTTTCCTGAACGGGAGGTATCTCTCAAACAGTCTACGCTTTGATCGTTCCCTGGAAGACCAGTAGTAGTTTCCGATGCCCATCTGGTGGCATTCTGTAATCTGTGGACTATCAGACTGTTGATGAAACACAGAAATTGCATCGGGATTGAATACATCAGTCATCATCCGCACTTCCCTCCATGGGAGTAATGTCTGAAAAATTCTACGCTTTGATCGTTCCCTGGAAGACCAGTAGTAGTTCCGATGCACATCTGTTGGCATTCTGTAATCTGTGGACTGTCAGAGTGTTGATGAAACACAGAAATTGCATCGGGATTGAATACAAGAGTCACCATGCGCACTTTTTTCCATGCAAGTAATATCTCAAACAGACTACACTTTGATCGTTAACTGGATGACCAGTAGTAGTTTCTGATGCACATCTGTTGGCATTCTGTAATCTGTTGACTATCAGAGTGTTGATGAAACACAGAAATTGCTTCGAGGTTGAATACAACAGTCACCATGCGCACCTTCCTCCTTGGGAGTAATGTCACAAAGAGTTTACGCTTTGATCGTTCCCTGGAAAACCAATAGTAGTTTCCGATGTACATCTGGAGGCATTCTGTAATCTGTGGACTATGAGAGTGTTGATGAAACACAGAAATTTCATCGGGATACAATACAACAGTCACCATGCGAACATTCCTCTATGGGAGTAATGTCTCAAACAGTCTACGCTTTGATCGTTCCCTGGAAGACCAGTAGTAGTTTCCGATGGACATCTGGTGGCATTCTGTAATCTGTGGACTGTCAGAGTGTTGATGATACAGAGAAATTGCATCGGGATTGAATACAACAGTCACCATGCGCATTTTCCTCCACAGGAGTAATGTCTCAAACAGTCTACGCTTTGATCGTTCCCTGGAGGACCAGTAGTAGTTTCCCATGCACATCTGGAGGCATTCTGTAATCTGTGGACTATCAGAGTGTTGATAAAACACGGAAAATGCATCGGGATTGAATACAACAGTCACCATGCGCACTTTCCTCCATGGGAGTTATGTCTCAAACAGTCTACGCTTTGATCGTTCCCCGGAAGACCAGTAGTAGTTTCCGATGCACATCTGGTGGCATTCTGTAATCTGTGGACTATCCGAGTGTTGATGAAACACAGAAATTGCGTCGGGATTGAATACAACAGTCACCATGCGAACTTTCTTCCACAGGAGTAATGTCTCAAACAGTCTACGCTTTGATCGTTCCCTGGAATACCAGTAGTAGTTTCCGATGCTCATCTGGTGGCATTCTGTAATCTGTGGACTGTCGGAGTGTTGATGAAACACAGAAATTGCATCGGGATTGAATACATGCGAAGATTCCTCAATGGGAGTAATGCCTCAAACAGTCTACGCATTGATCGATCCCTGGAAGACCAGTAGTAGTTTCCGATGCACATCTGGAGTCATTCTGTAATCTGTGGACTAACTGAGTGTTGATGAAACACAGAAATTGCATCAGGATTGAATACAACAGTCACCATGCGCACTTTCCTCCACGGGATGTATGTCTCAAACAGTCTACGCTTTAATCGTTCCCTGGAAGACCAGTAGTAGTTTCCGATGCACATCTGGTGGCATTCTGTAATCTGTGGACTATCAGACTGTTGATGAAACACAGAAATTGCATCGGGATTGAATACATCAGTCACCATCCGCACTTCCCTCCATGGGAGTAATGTCTGAAACAGTCTACACTTTGATCGTTCCCTGGAAGACCAGTAGTAGTTCCGATGCACATCTGTTGGCATTCTGTAATCTGTGGACTGTCAGACTGTTGATGAAACACAGAAATTGCATCGGGATTGAATACAAGAGTCACCGTGCGCACTTTTTTCCATGCAAGTAATGTCTCAAACAGACTACGCTTTGATCGTTCCCTGGATGACCAGTAGTAGTTTCCGATGCACATCTGTTGGCATTCTGTAATCTGTTGACTATCAGAGTGTTGATGAAACACAGAAATTGCTTCGAGGTTGAATACAACAGTCACCATGCGCACTTTCGTCCTTGGGAGTAATGTCACAAAGAGTTTACGATTTGATCGTTCCCTGGAAAACCAATAGTAGTTTCCGATGTACATCTGGAGGCATTCTGTAATCTGTGGACTATCAGAGTGTTGATGAAACACAGAAATTGCATCGGGATACAATACAACAGTCACCATGCGACCATTCCTCCATGGGAGTAATGTCTCAAACAGTCTACGCTTTGATCAATCCCTGGAAGACCAGTAGTAGTTTCCGATGCACATCTGGAGACATTCAGTAATCTGTTGACCTTCAAAGCGTTGATGAAACACAGTACTTGCATCGGGATTGTATACAACAATCACGATGCTTACCTTCCTCCATGGGAGTAATGTCTCAAAGAATTTACGCTTTGATCGTTCCCTGGAAGACCAGTAGTAGTTTCCGATGCACATATGGAGGCATTCTGTAATCTGTGGACTATCAGAGTGTTCATGAAACACAGAAATTGCATCGGGATTGAATACAACAGTCACCATGCGCACTTTCCTCCATGGGACTAGTGTCTCATACAGTCTACGCTTTGATCGTTGCCTGGAAGACCAGTAGTAGTTTCCGATGCATATCTGGAGGCATTCTGTAATCTGTGGACTATCACAGTGTTGATAAAACACAGAAAATATATCGGGATTGAATACAACAGTCACCATGCGCACTTTCCTCCTTGGGAGTAATGTCTCAAACAGTCTACGCTTTGATCGTTCCCTGGAAGACCAGTAGTAGTTTCCGATGCACATCTGGAGGCATTCTGCAATCTGTGGACTATCAGGCTGTTGATGAAACACAGAAATTGCATCGGGATTGAATACCACACTCGCCATGCGCACTTTCCTCCATGAGAGTAATGTCTCAAACAGTCTACGCTTTGATCGTTGCCTGGAAGACCAGTAGTAGTTTCCGATATACATCTGGTGGCAATCTGTAATCTGTGGACTATCAGAGTGTTGATGAAACACAGAAATTGCATCGGGATTGAATACAACAGTCACCATGCACACTTTCCTCCATGGGGGTAAAGTCTCTAACAGTCTACGATTTGATCGTTCCCTGCAAGACCAGTTGTAGTTTCCGATGCACATCTGGAGGCATTCTGTAATCTGTTGACCTTCAAAGCGTTGATGAAACACAGAATTTGCATCGGGATTGTATACAATAGTCACGATGCTTACCTTCCTCCATGGGAGTAATGTCTCAAAGAGTTTACGCTTTGATCGTTCCCTGGAAGACCAGTAGTAGTTTCCGATGGACATCTGGAGGCATTCTGTAATCTGTGGACTATCAGAGTGTTGATGAAACACAGAAATTGCATCGGTATTAAATGCAACAGTCACCATGCGCACTTTCCTCCATGGGAGTAGTGTCTCATACAGTCTACGCTTTGATCGTTCCCTGGAAGACCAGAAGTAGTTTCCCATGCACTTCTGGAGGCATTCTGAAATCTGTGGACTAACTGAGTGTTGATGAAACACAGAAATTGCATCGGAATTGAATACAACAGTCACCATGCGCACTTTCCTACACAGGAGTAATGTCTCAAACAGTCTACGCTTTGATCGTTCCCTGGAAGACCAGTAGTAGTTTCCGATGCACATCTGGAGGCATTCTGTAATCTGTGGACTATCAGAGTGTTGATAAAACACAGAAAATGCATCTGGATTGAATACAACAGTCACCATGCGCACTTTCCTCCACGGAAGTAATGTCTCAAACAGTCTACGCTTTGATCGTTCCCTGGAAGACCAGTAGTAGTTTCCGATGCACATCTGGAGGCACTCGGTAATCCGTGGACTATCAGACTGTTGATGAAACACAGAAATTGCATCGGGATTGAATACAACAGTCACCATGCGAAGATTCCTCCATGGGAGTAATGTCTCAAACAGTCTACGCATTGATCGATCCCTGGAAGACCAGTTGTAGTTTCCGATGCACATCTGGAGGCATTCTGTAATCTGTTGACCTTCAAAGCGTTGATGAAACACAGAATTTGCATCGGGATTGTATACAACAGTCACGATGCTTACCTTCTTCCATGGGAGTAATGTCTCACAGAGTTTACGCTTTGATCGTTCCCTGAAAGACCAGTAGTAGTTTCCGATGCAAATCTGGAGGCACTCTGAAATCTGTGGACTAACTGAGTGTTGATGAAACACAGAAATTGCATCAGGATTGAATACAACAGTCACCATGCGCACTTTCCTGCACGGGAGGTATGTCTCAAACAGTCTACGCTTTGATCGTTCCCTGGAAGACCAGTAGTAGTTTCCGATGCCCATCTGGTGGCATTCTGTAATCTGTGGACTATCAGACTGTTGATGAAACACAGAAATTGAATCGGGATTGAATACATCAGTCATCATCCGCACTTCCCTCCATGGGAGTAATGTCTGAAACATTCTACGCTTTGATCGTTCCCTGGAAGACCAGTAGTAGTTCCGATGCACATCTGTTGGCATTCTGTAATCTGTGGACTGTCAGAGTGTTGATGAAACACAGAAATTGCATCGGGATTGAATACAACAGTCACCATGCGCACTTTCCTCCATGGGATTAATGTCTCAAACTGTCTACGCTTTGATCGTTCCCTGGAAGACCAGTAGTAGTTTTCGATGCACATCTGGAGGCACTCGGTAATCCGTGGACTATCAGAGTGTTGATGAAACACAGAAATTGCATCGGGATTGAATACAAGAGTCACCATGCGCATTTTTTTCCATGCATGTAATATCTCAAACAGACTACACTTTGATCGTTAACTGGATGACCAGTAGTAGTTTCCGATGCACATCTGTTGGCATTCTGTAATCTGTTGACTATCAGAGTGTTGATGAAACACAGAAATTGCTTCGAGGTTGAATACAACAGTCACCATGCGCACCTTCCTCCTTGGGAGTAATGTCACAAAGAGTTTACGCTTTGATCGTTCCCTGGAAAACCAATAGTAGTTTCCGATGTACATCTGGAGGCATTCTGTAATCTGTGGACTATCAGAGTGTTGATGAAACACAGAAATTGCATCGGGATACAATACAACAGTCACCATGCGAACATTCCTGTATGGGAGTAATGTCTCAAACAGTCTACGCTTTGATCGTTCCCTGGAAGACCAGTAGTAGTTTCCGATGGACATCTGGTGGCATTCTGTAATCTGTGGACTGTCAGAGTGTTGATGATACAGAGAAATTGCATCGGGATTGAATACAACAGTCACCATGCGCATTTTCCTCCACAGGAGTAATGTCTCAAACAGTCTACGCTTTGATCGTTCCCTGGAGGACCAGTAGTAGTTTCCCATGCACATCTGGAGGCATTCTGTAATCTGTGGACTATCAGAGTGTTGATAAAACACGGAAAATGCATCGGGATTGAATACAACAGTCACCATGCGCACTTTCCTCCATGGCAGTTATGTCTCAAACAGTCTACGCTTTGATCGTTGCCCGGAAGACCAGTAGTAGTTTCCGATGCACATCTGGTGGCATTCTGTAATCTGTGGACTATCCGAGTGTTGATGAAACACAGAAATTGCGTCGGGATTGAATACAACAGTCACCATGCGAACCTTCTTCCACAGGAGTTATGTCTCAAACAGTCTACGCTTTGATCGTTCCCTGGAAGACCAGTAGTAGTTTCCGATGGACATCTGGGGGCATTCTGTAATCTGTTGACTATCCGAGTGTTGATGAAACACAGAAATTGCATCGGGATTGATTACAACAGTCACCATGCGCACTTTCCTCCATGGGAGTAAAGTCTCAAAGAGTCTACGCTTTGATCGTTCCCTGGAAGACCAGTAGTAGTTTCCGATGCTCATCTGGTGGCATTCTGTAATCTGTGGATTGTCGGAGTGTTGATGAAACACAGAAATTGCATCGGGATTGAATACATGCGAAGATTCCTCAATGGGAGTAATGCCTCAAACAGTCTACGCATTGATCGATCGCTGGAAGACCAGTAGTAGTTTCCGATGCACATCTGGAGTCATTCTGTAATCTGTGGACTAACTGAGTGTTGATGAAACACAGAAATTGCATCAGGATTGAATACAACAGTCACCTTGCGCACTTTCCTCCACGGGATGTATGTCTCAAACAGTCTACGCTTTAATCGTTCCCTGGAAGACCAGTAGTAGTTTCCGATGCACATCTGGTGGCATTCTGTAATCTGTGGACTATCAGACTGTTGATGAAACACAGAAATTGCATCGGGATTGAATACAAGAGTCACCATGCGCACTTTTTTCCATGCAAGTAATGTCTCAAACAGACTACGCTTTGATCGTTCCCTGGATGACCAGTAGTAGTTTCCGATGCACATCTGTTGGCATTCTGTAATCTGTTGACTATCAGAGTGTTGATGAAACACAGAAATTGCTTCGAGGTTGAATACAACAGTCACCATGCGCACCTTCGTCCTTCGGAGTAATGTCACAAAGAGTTTACGCTTTGATCGTTCCCTGGAAAACCAATAGTAGTTTCCGATGTACATCTGGAGGCATTCTGTAATCTGTGGACTATCAGAGTGTTGATGAAACACAGAAATTGCATCGGGATACAATACAACAGTCACCATGCGACCATTCCTCCATGGGAGTAATGTCTCAAACAGTCTACGCTATGATCAATCCCTGGAAGACCAGTAGTAGTTTCCGATGCACATCTGGAGACATTCAGTAATCTGTTGACCTTCAAAGCGTTGATGAAACACAGTACTTGCATCGGGATTGTATACAACAATCACGCTGCTTACCTTCCTCCATGGGAGTAATGTCTCAAAGAATTTACGCTTTGATCGTTCCCTGGAAGACCAGTAGTAGTTTCCGATGCACATATGGAGGCATTCTGTAATCTGTGGACTATCAGAGTGTTCATGAAACATAGAAATTGCATCGGGATTGAATACAACAGTCACCATGCGCACTTTCCTCCATGGGAGTAGTGTCTCATACAGTCTACGCTTTGATCGTTGCCTGGAAGACCAGTAGTAGTTTCCGATGCACACCTGGAGGCATTCTGTAATCTGTGGACTATCACAGTGTTGATAAAACACAGAAAATATATCGGGATTGAATACAACAGTCACCATGCGCACTTTCCTCCTTGGGAGTAATGTCTCAAACAGTCTACGCTTTGATCGTTCCCTAGAAGACCAGTAGTAGTTTCCGATGCACATCTGGAGGCATTCTGCAATCTGTGGACTATCAGACTGTTGATGAAACACAGAAATTGCATCGGGATTGAATACCACAGTCACCATGCGCACTTTCCTCCATGAGAGTAATGTCTCAAACAGTCTACGCTTTGATCGTTGCCTGGAAGACCAGTAGTAGTTTCCGATGGACATCTGGAGGCATTCTGTAATCTGTGGACTATCAGAGTGTTGATGAAACACAGAAATTGCATCGGTATTAAATGCAACAGTCACCATGCGCACTTTCCTCCATGGGAGTAATGTCTGAAACATTCTACGCTTTGATCGTTCCCTGGAAGACCAGTAGTAGTTCCGATGCACATCTGTTGGCATTCTGTAATCTGTGGACTGTCAGAGTGTTGATGAAACACAGAAATTGCATCGGGATTGAATACAACAGTCACCATGCGCACTTTCCTCCATGGGATTAATGTCTCAAACTGTCTACGCTGTGATCGTTCCCTGGAAGACCAGTAGTAGTTTTCGATGCACATCTGGAGGCACTCGGTAATCCGTGGACTATCAGAGTGTTGATGAAACACAGAAATTGCATCGGGATTGAATACAAGAGTCACCATGCGCATTTTTTTCCATGCATGTAATATCTCAAACAGACTACACTTTGATCGTTAACTGGATGACCAGTAGTAGTTTCCGATGCACATCTGTTGGCATTCTGTAATCTGTTGACTATCAGAGTGTTGATGAAACACAGAAATTGCTTCGAGGTTGAATACAACAGTCACCATGCGCACCTTCCTCCTTGGGAGTAATGTCACAAAGAGTTTACGCTTTGATCGTTCCCTGGAAAACCAATAGTAGTTTCCGATGTACATCTGGAGGCATTCTGTAATCTGTGGACTATCAGAGTGTTGATGAAACACAGAAATTGCATCGGGATACAATACAACAGTCACCATGCGAACATTCCTGTATGGGAGTAATGTCTCAAACAGTCTACGCTTTGATCGTTCCCTGGAAGACCAGTAGTAGTTTCCGATGGACATCTGGTGGCATTCTGTAATCTGTGGACTGTCAGAGTGTTGATGATACAGAGAAATTGCATCGGGATTGAATACAACAGTCACCATGCGCATTTTCCTCCACAGGAGTAATGTCTCAAACAGTCTACGCTTTGATCGTTCCCTGGAGGACCAGTAGTAGTTTCCCATGCACATCTGGAGGCATTCTGTAATCTGTGGACTATCAGAGTGTTGATAAAACACGGAAAATGCATCGGGATTGAATACAACAGTCACCATGCGCACTTTCCTCCATGGCAGTTATGTCTCAAACAGTCTACGCTTTGATCGTTGCCCGGAAGACCAGTAGTAGTTTCCGATGCACATCTGGTGGCATTCTGTAATCTGTGGACTATCCGAGTGTTGATGAAACACAGAAATTGCGTCGGGATTGAATACAACAGTCACCATGCGAACCTTCTTCCACAGGAGTTATGTCTCAAACAGTCTACGCTTTGATCGTTCCCTGGAAGACCAGTAGTAGTTTCCGATGGACATCTGGGGGCATTCTGTAATCTGTTGACTATCCGAGTGTTGATGAAACACAGAAATTGCATCGGGATTGATTACAACAGTCACCATGCGCACTTTCCTCCATGGGAGTAATGTCTCAAAGAGTCTACGCTTTGATCGTTCCCTGGAAGACCAGTAGTAGTTTCCGATGCTCATCTGGTGGCATTCTGTAATCTGTGGACTGTCGGAGTGTTGATGAAACACAGAAATTGCATCGGGATTGAATACATGCGAAGATTCCTCAATGGGAGTAATGCCTCAAACAGTCTACGCATTGATCGATCGCTGGAAGACCAGTAGTAGTTTCCGATGCACATCTGGAGTCATTCTGTAATCTGTGGACTAACTGAGTGTTGATGAAACACAGAAATTGCATCAGGATTGAATACAACAGTCACCTTGCGCACTTTCCTCCACGGGATGTATGTCTCAAACAGTCTACGCTTTAATCGTTCCCTGGAAGACCAGTAGTAGTTTCCGATGCACATCTGGTGGCATTCTGTAATCTGTGGACTATCAGACTGTTGATGAAACACAGAAATTGCATCGGGATTGAATACAAGAGTCACCATGCGCACTTTTTTCCATGCAAGTAATGTCTCAAACAGACTACGCTTTGATCGTTCCCTGGATGACCAGTAGTAGTTTCCGATGCACATCTGTTGGCATTCTGTAATCTGTTGACTATCAGAGTGTTGATGAAACACAGAAATTGCTTCGAGGTTGAATACAACAGTCACCATGCGCACCTTCGTCCTTCGGAGTAATGTCACAAAGAGTTTACGCTTTGATCGTTCCCTGGAAAACCAATAGTAGTTTCCGATGTACATCTGGAGGCATTCTGTAATCTGTGGACTATCAGAGTGTTGATGAAACACAGAAATTGCATCGGGATACAATACAACAGTCACCATGCGACCATTCCTCCATGGGAGTAATGTCTCAAACAGTCTACGCTTTGATCAATCCCTGGAAGACCAGTAGTAGTTTCCGATGCACATCTGGAGACATTCAGTAATCTGTTGACCTTCAAAGCGTTGATGAAACACAGTACTTGCATCGGGATTGTATACAACAATCACGCTGCTTACCTTCCTCCATGGGAGTAATGTCTCAAAGAATTTACGCTTTGATCGTTCCCTGGAAGACCAGTAGTAGTTTCCGATGCACATATGGAGGCATTCTGTAATCTGTGGACTATCAGAGTGTTCATGAAACATAGAATTTGCATCGGGATTGAATACAACAGTCACCATGCGCACTTTCCTCCATGGGAGTAGTGTCTCATACAGTCTACGCTTTGATCGTTGCCTGGAAGACCAGTAGTAGTTTCCGATGCACACCTGGAGGCATTCTGTAATCTGTGGACTATCACAGTGTTGATAAAACACAGAAAATATATCGGGATTGAATACAACAGTCACCATGCGCACTTTCCTCCTTGGGAGTAATGTCTCAAACAGTCTACGTTTTGATCGTTCCCTAGAAGACCAGTAGTAGTTTCCGATGCACATCTGGAGGCATTCTGCAATCTGTGGACTATCAGACTGTTGATGAAACACAGAAATTGCATCGGGATTGAATACCACAGTCACCATGCGCACTTTCCTCCATGAGAGTAATGTCTCAAACAGTCTACGCTTTGATCGTTGCCTGGAAGACCAGTAGTAGTTTCCGATGGACATCTGGAGGCATTCTGTAATCTGTGCACTATCAGAGTGTTGATGAAACACAGAAATTGCATCGGTATTAAATGCAACAGTCACCATGCGCACTTTCCTCCATGGGAGTAGTGTCTCATACAGTCTACGCTTTGATCGTTCCCTGGAAGACCAGAAGTAGTTTCCCATGCACATCTGGAGGCATTCTGAAATCTGTGGACTAACTGAGTGTTGATGAAACACAGAAATTGCATCGGAATTGAATACAACAGTCACCATGCGCACTTTCCTACACAGGAGTAATGTCTCAAACAGTCTACGCTTTGATCGTTCCCTGGAAGACCAGTAGTAGTTTCCGATGCACATCTGGAGGCATTCTGTAATCTGTGGACTATCAGAGTGTTGACAAAACACAGAAAATGCATCTGGATTGAATACAACAGTCACCATGCGCACTTTCCTCCACGGGAGTAATGTCTCAAACAGTCTACGCTTTGATCGTTCCCTGGAAGACCAGTAGTAGTTTCCGATGCACATCTGGAGGCACTCGGTAATCCGTGGACTATCAGACTGTTGATGAAACACAGAAATTGCATCGGGATTGAATACAACAGTCACCATGCGAAGATTCCTCCATGGGAGTAATGTCTCAAACAGTCTACGCATTGATCGATCCCTGGAAGACCAGTAGTAGTTTCCGATGCACATCTGGAGGCATTCTGTAATCTGTTGACCTTCAAAGCGTTGATGAAACACAGAATTTGCATCGGGATTGTATACAACAGTCACGATGCTTACCTTCTTCCATGGGAGTAATGTCTCACAGAGTTTACGCTTTGATCGTTCCCTGGAAGACCAGTAGTAGTTTCCGATGCAAATCTGGAGGCACTCTGAAATCTGTGGACTAACTGAGTGTTGATGAAACACAGAAATTGCATCAGGATTGAATACAACAGTCACCATGCGCACTTTCCTGCACGGGAGGTATGTCTCAAACAGTCTACGCTTTGATCGTTCCCTGGAAGACCAGTAGTAGTTTCCGATGCCCATCTGGTGGCATTCTGTAATCTGTGGACTATCAGACTGTTGATGAAACACAGAAATTGAATCGGGATTGAATACATCAGTCATCATCCGCACTTCCCTCCATGGGAGTAATGTCTGAAACATTCTACGCTTTGATCGTTCCCTGGAAGACCAGTAGTAGTTCCGATGCACATCTGTTGGCATTCTGTAATCTGTGGACTGTCAGAGTGTTGATGAAACACAGAAATTGCATCGGGATTGAATACAACTGTCACCATGCGCACTTTCCTCCATGGGATTAATGTCTCAAACTGTCTACGCTTTGATCGTTCCCTGGAAGACCAGTAGTAGTTTTCGATGCACATCTGGAGGCACTCGGTAATCCGTGGACTATCAGAGTGTTGATGAAACACAGAAATTGCATCGGGATTGAATACAAGAGTCACCATGCGCATTTTTTTCCATGCATGTAATATCTCAAACAGACTACACTTTGATCGTTAACTGGATGACCAGTAGTAGTTTCCGATGCACATCTGTTGGCATTCTGTAATCTGTTGAATATCAGAGTGTTGATGAAACACAGAAATTGCTTCGAGGTTGAATACAACAGTCACCATGCGCACCTTCCTCCTTGGGA